>NC_090022.1:191473866-191787616 GCF_037176765.1 Anolis sagrei | reverse complement strand
ACAGTTGTGATACTAGTAGCTACTTTGGAGCCTACCTTGGAACTGCAACTGTAATTAATTAGTTCTTCACAATAATATTCCAGACTTTGCTTCCTATGGCAGAACATAGGACTATCGAGATGCCTTTTGGACTACATTGACTACCAATCCTTACTTTTGGTTCCATAGGCTAGTGCCGATGGGAACTGCAGTCTCACAACATCTGGAGACCTTGTGGCATGAGGATTTTTTTTTTTTGGATCGGTGCAGTTCTAGAGGAAATGAGGAGAGATTAAATTTGGTTTGATAATTGGGTCACACACATTGCTTGATGTCCACTGTTTGAGTTCAAGGGTTGGTATAGCAGAATAAGAAACCATTGTTCCACCTATTGCTTGCAGTTGTTTGGAGCTGTTTGTTAGTTTTGCTAGTGACTTTCTCTTGTTTCCTTTCAAGGGGTAGTTGAACCAAGAAGTTCTAATTTATAGAAAAGGAAGCTATTATTTACATCAGAATACAAGAAAGTCGCTTTTTAAGACTATTACTCCCAGAATCCCCATCAGTTTTATTGGTCACATGAAGGACAATACAATCAAAGTACTCCTAAAAGATGACCTCCAGCTTCCATTTAAAAACTTCTATAGCTGTGATTCCCAACCCTTTTTTGACCAGGGATCACTCTCCAACATTAGTACCAAAAGGGTTACGAATCAGTTTTTGGTCAATTTTAGATTCGGTTTGAGGTGCTGATTCAGAAAATTGCATTGAATAGATCATATCAGCTCTAGTTTCTGATACAGAACATGGTCAGCAATAGGGAAGTAGTGGAAGGTGGCGTGAAAGGAGTGGAAATAAAATAAAGAGGAAGGAGGCTTGCGAACCAGATTTTCGTCCTTGTGGTCCACTGATGGTCTGTGGCCCACAGGGTACGAACCGCTGCTCTATAAAATAAAGACTTTTCACTATATGGCAACATATTCCAATGCTCAACAGATCTTTCCATCAGGAAGTTCTTCCTAATGTTTAGATGGAATCTCTTTTCCTGTCTCTTGAATTCATTGCTTCGTGCCCTAATTTCTGGAGCAACAGAAAACAATTTTGTTCCCTCTTCAATATGGCATGCTTTCAAATATTTAAATACAGCTATCATGTCCCCTCTTAACCTTCTCTTCTCCAGGCTAAACATATCCAGATCTATGGGAGATAACCATATCCAGCTCTGAGCCTTCTACAGCAGAGCCACATTATACAATGGGAGCAGTGTTTGGTCTAAAGTTTGGTCCCACTTTAGGACAATGACATTTGTATTTTTTCCTCAGTGTGTCAGGGACCAACACGCTATATCTATGTCTATTGGCTATAGTTTTCTTTTCCAAGAAGTGGCAGCAAACAGTACAAGAACAGCATCAGACCAGGGGCTGTCCTTTCAGGTAGTGTATTTCTCTCAACTCTGGCAAAATTTCAGAGCTCTCCAGCAATGGATTCAATCCCTTTAGCAAGCTTCAGTGCCCAGGATTCTGTACAATGAAGCCATGACCATTAAAATGGCATCAGGGTGTAATTGTACACTTCCCAGACTATAATAGCGTCCGATAGTTGTGTAACAGGGATACTCCTATAGTCATTGCAGGCAGCCATTTACTGTGACAAGATTGATTGTCCAGAAATGTTGAGGGCATCTCATAATGGGTGAATCCAGCTCTCAATTAGTCAGTTGTGCAACTACTTTTTGTCTTGTGTGTTTGCTGTGCAATGGGGCAGCATTACCAAGATCTCCCTAATTCTTGCATTCAGATACATTTCGAACTTTTCTGGTTTGGGATACATTAACAGCATACTGTGTGTGTTAATTTGTGTTAAATATATTAGCTTGGGGATGGGAGGAAAATAAAAAAGGGGAAAAGGAAGACTTCTTTCAAGAGCTGGAGCAAAACAAGATTATTTGTTATATTTTGAGGGCAACCACTTGGAAGCAAAAAGTGCCTACGGCAAGGCAGCGTGCATCCCGTCCAACAAGTTTGACCATCTCTTTCATTAATTAAAATTATATGTTAATTGCACACACGTAAAACCATTAGATTTGCATCTTCAGACCATTCATATATTTCCAAGTTGGCTGCTGGTGCTGAACAGATTGCTCACCCTGAATCAAACTTTAAACACAATTTATGATCTCACTTGCCTGCCAGCAGCTTTTCAGTTCAAAACTGCTGTTTTTCCTTGCTAGCATTGAAGAATGGAGCATTGCACCCCATTCCTTACTGCTTTGCTTCCTACATTTGTCCTGCTTGGTTTCATAGTAATGCAAATTCAAATTGTGGAGCAGATTTTAGACAGCTTTTGGCCAGTTAGCCTCAACTTGGTGCCAGTTTTCCTTCTCCTGTTTCAGTGGAAATGTATTGGACTACCACTCCTTTCAGGCAGTGGCCATAATGGCTTGAGATAAAAGGAGTTGTGTTGCCCACACACCTAGTTATGTCCTGTTTTAAGCCGACTTATGAGAAGAAACATTTAAAAATAGAAATTGGCCTCTTGTAATAGAATTGTTTTTGGAACTGTAGTGGAAAAGTTGAGTTCAGTCTAACTTAGAGAGTAATTCGTACTTTCTCAAGACAATTTAGATTTTCAGGGCTTTATTATTAGTAATAGTAACAGTTTTATTTGTATCCTGTCTTCACTTCTGCACAACCCCAAGTTGTTTGGTCATTGTCTCCCCAAAGCCCTTTAAAAAGTGAAAACCAAGGACTTGAATTCAGAAATGGTAAATTGCAAATCCCTTAAAAGATAAACATTCAATGTATTAAAAAAGAAGAAATTTTCACTTCTTTCTAGTTGTTGTTATGTGTGTTCAGTTCAATTTAGTTTGACTTACAGTGGCCCTCTCATGGGGTTTTATGGACAGGATATATTCAAAGGCAGACACTCTGCAGTTGAGAGAGTAGGACTTCCTCACGGCTACCAAGTGGGCTTCTGTGGCTGAATGGGGAATTGAACTATGGGCTTTGAAATGCAGTCTAAACTGCATTGTGAAACCGCATTATATGGCAGTGTAGATGGGGCTACAGTTCTGTTTCTCAAATATGTGTTTGATAAGATGCCAGTGGTTTAGAAATAAAGCATATCTTTTGAGGATTAAGGAGAATTGTTGGGTTGTAGTGGAAACCCACTGGTTGACCTTGACCACTCTCAGCTTCACAGGAAATCAAGACAGATCTCTTCTGAACAGGTCTTTCCAGAAAAATCCTGTGGTAGGATTGTTGTTAAGTCAAATTGAATTGAAGACACATAACATGACAAGAGCAAATATACAACCAAAGAGATACAAGGCTCACTGAATAAAAGTTGTGAAGATACAAGGCTCACTAGATAAAAGTTAGGAAGCCACTCCAATTTTGTACTTTTGATCCCAGCATTGGCCGTAACACAGCAGAGAAGCATGTGGGACTATTCTGGGCTGGCAGGATGGGCTATGGCACCGTATGCTTCCTGAATCGTGGAAACAGGAAACTGGGAGCAGTCAAGGAGACCATTTCCTCCTCCCCACCTAGTAACTGTTGGCTCCTTCTCAGAGAGATTTCCCTTCTCCCCTCCTTAAGAAGTAATGCTCCATACCCAAAGAGCTGGGAAAGATTTCAGTTTTGGGATTATAGCTCCAGGGGTGTCATGCATAGCATGCTGTCTGGGGGATTCTGTAATCTCCAAAGCCAAACATTTTTTCCAAGCTCTTTTGCTACAATTGTCAAAGGAGTTGTCCTCTATGCTGAATGTCTAGGATGGATGGAATAGCCAGCTAGAAAAACTGTACTGCTGTGCTTTCCTCTAGAGAGAGAATTAGATACAGTGGAATTATTATTTTTGGAATTTATTGGCAAATGTGAAAGAAACCATGGAGCACTTCTCTTTTGGACATTGAATTCGCCACCATGAGAACCTTGGGTTATCCTCCCCCCCCCCCCCCCGCTTTAAAATCTTATGGATAGGAAAATACACACTTTTAAGATTTCTAGGCAACAACTTGCAAAATCTTGGGTATGTGATTCGCTGGGTGACTTTTTAAAATTGTTTGTGCCATTTTTATCTCACTCTCCTTCTGTGGTGGGTTGACCAAGCAAGGTGAAATCCTACAAATGTTTGGGGGCAACAACTCAAATTAGTGCAATGACAGTCCATTGCAGACATTGGGTATTGCAGTTCAACAACATCTCAGGCCAGACAATTCCCATCCTGTTCCATCTGTTCAAAGCAGATATGGGATGCATCATTTGGTCCTGCATTTCCTTAATCTATTCATGCCCTGCTTCCTACCAGAAAAAAAGGGAATTTCAAGTGGTGGGAAAGAATTCAGAGAACCTCCTAGAGAGACACCGCTTCCATGTGGGCCTGATAATCCTCATGAGACATAGTTAGTAATTGTTAAGGTCAAGCCAGCCATTTTTTCCATAATGCTTTGAAAATGCAGTTAAATTGCAAAATTTGTGAAGAGACCGGATTCATCTATACTGTAGAACAGTGGTTCTCAACCTGTGGGTCCCCAGGTGTTTTGGCCTACAACTCCCAGAAATCCCAGCCACTTTACCAGCTCTTAGGATTTCTGGGAGTTGAAGGCCAAAATATCTGGGGACCCACAGGTTGAGAACTACTGCTGTAGAAGTAATGCAGTTTGAGACCATTTAACTGCCACCACTCAGTGCTATGAATCATGGGAAGTGGAGTTTTATTAGGTCTTTATCCCTCTCTGCCAAAGAGCCTGGATTCTCACCAAACTACAACTCCCATGATTCCGTAACATTGAGCCATGGCAGTTAAGGTGGTATCAGACTTCATTAATTCTATGCCATTTCTCTCTTTTTGCCCTTCTCTGGTAGACAGTAGCAAAAGAAATTCTGAAAAATATGGAATGGGGGAGGGATCTTTTTGCATACATGCAAATGTTCTTTATCCATAGAGCTTTTAAAACGGATTGCTTGGGGCATACACACTTCAGTGTACCTGGACACAGATACTTATAATAAATCCAGCCAAATACTATCCTCCACTTTTCATGTTGTCCTTGTGAGACATACAAAACCACCGTCAGCGTCTAGGTTTCCCGGCTTTGTGCTGTTCTGAATCCTGTAGGGTGAGTCTTAGATCTGGAGTGGGTGGTGAATGGGGACCGGAAGTCTGGTTCTCCCAAGCCTTTGGTTTGAACTTGGCTCTGGGGCCCCTGCTGCCTTGCCTGTTGCCTGTATTTGCAGCAGATGTAACTCAGCTGCTCCTGACAGCTGGCCGGGAGAGGCAAGGGCATCATGGAGTGGGAAGGAGGGGAGAGGAAGGAGGAGGAAGGGAAGACATTCCTTCCATACTTTGCTCCAGCGCTCAGCTAATGAGTTCCATTGCTGCAGCCTTCCTTTTTAGACTCTGGGGGCTGAGGAGACATCACCCCAAAGCCAGAAATACAAATGAAAGGAATGCCTGCTGTGCAGAGGAAGAAAGAGGAAAACACATGGTTTGGCTCAGCCTTCCCCAGCCTTGATCTTCCCAGATGTGTTGCTTTGGAATGGCTCTCTCTCCTGAACATACAACTGTGTTGGCTGGGGATGATGGGAGTTAAACTCTGACTCTGTGACAGGATGCTGAATCTCTGTTGGACATTTTATTCATTCAGAGGAGGGTGTGATGCTTCTGTAAGAGATTTACTAATGGCAAAGGTGGGAAAGAGTCTTCAGGTTCCAAAAACAGAGCAGGAGGTCTTTGTTTTCTACATCAGGATGGGAGGCAGAAGCGGAGCTTAGTCTAGAGTGACCTACATTGGTAGGTTTAAAATGCATGCGCGCGCACGCACACACAAATTCTAATTTCCCACCACCACTGCCAGCATGTGTTAAATTCTGAGCCTGGGAAAGTGGCTTTCATCACCACGATTCCAAGAATATCCAAGCCCATATGCTAAGTTGTAGTTTAAAAAACACAGTCAGTCCTCCATAGCCCTGGAAGCATCTCTCTACAACTTTAAAACATTTTTTTTTAATATTCTCAAAGGAAATCTTGATTTTGCCATTATATATAAGGAACACTTTTTTTTACTATGTCATTGTATATAATGGAATGTGAGCATCTATAGATTTTGTTATCCATATGAAGTCATGGAACCAAACTCCAGCAGATACCAAGGACCCACTATAGCATGTTTTATTTACAAAGCAAGAGTGCCTACTCAGTTCACTTCACAAAAGGTGGAAGATGAAGGCCTCCCTCACCTGACTTCATCTCCCATCTTTTCCCAGCCAGCCAGCATTGTAAAACCCTTGAAATTTCTGACAGTGCAAACAATATGTTTATCATTAACCAAAGCTAGTTCCAAAAGGGGAATGCCTATGCCCTCAGATGAGCAGTGTCTGTTGTTCATTCTCTCTCTCTCTCTCTCTCTCTCTCTCTCTCTGGATGTTCTGCACTGCCCTTGGGAAGGAGCTGAGGCATTAGTTTGTGGACAAGTTGTTCTGGTTTTGAGCATTTGTCATCCTAGGATTAAGGATGTTGAAGAGAGAGCAAGGAGGAGGACTATTATCCACATGGTATAAGGACATAGTGTCACTTTCTTTCTAGGTAGCAGAAAACTATTTCCTTCAGTAGTTTTCTGTGTACAGAAAGCTGTTGGTATAAGATAGCATTTCAAACCATCTGAAGTGATAGAATTGACCATTCTGTCACATATGTAGAGATGAGGCCAAAATCCAGAAGTGTGGCTTAAGTTCTAGACTTGCTAGTTCACACATTGAACCCTTCATGGATTAATGTGGTCTGTGCATGCTTTACATGGATGAATATACCTAAAGATCTTTCAGTGATAGGGATGCATGAGGAGTTAAGTCCGATCTGATTTCCATCTTGGCCAAAATCTGTTGCGATTTCCTATGGATTTTTGTCACTTCTATGGGCAACATATGTTTAGAAGTTTCTGTATCAGCCAGATTATGGTGGTTCATATTTAGAAGTGCATATTTTGTGAGAAAGTACAGTATATTCAAAAATACATTTATAAATATATTTTACAAAAAAGAGTAGAGATTAATGGAGACTCATCATGATTTGAGCATTGGATTTTGATTTTGGAGAACAGGATTCAAATACCTCCTTGGCCATGGAAGACTATGGGCAAGCCACACTCGCTCAGCCTCGGAGGAAGGCAAAGGCAATCCTTTCTCTGAACAAGTCTTGCCACAAAAGCCCCACAGTAGGGTTGGCTACTTTAGAGTTGCCATAGAGTGGAAACAACATGATGCCATACAACAACTAAAAAAGAGATTGATGAAGAAATGGAATGAAACTGAGAAGAATAAATACTCGGTGAAATATTGTGGAGTGGAAACAGTTTATTGCTCTGTTCATTGAAAAATCTTAGTCCTTGTAACGTGGTTCAAAGACTATTCCTTGAGCTGTGTCTCTTTCCTGGATGGGACCTGAATGCAGAATTGTTTTTCATCAAGTTGAGACTGGACAATTTGTTCTGCCAAAGCAGATCTGTGTGTGGGCATCAAGGAATCATTCCCAGGCTCATAAGATGGAAGTAAAAAGATGGAGGCCCTTGGGTGAAACTTCTCTTCTCCCACCTCTTCCTTCTCACCACCAGATATCCTGGTGTCTCCTTGCCAGCTGTCATGAACAGCTGAGTAAACTTCTGCTTCAAATATCAGTCTAAGGAGGGTGTAGGAACCTCTTATAGTTTTTTTCTTCCTAATGAGTTTTGCATTTCTAAAAAGTATGACGTTTCTCTTATCGCATGAGTGGAAATTGTGTGGTGAAGTTAGTGTTCCACTTGAGGAGTATGAGGTTGCTGGGAATTGCAGTTCAGTATTAGGAAGGTTAGCATTTCTAGCTTTTCCTTGTCATTTTGTGCATTTGTTGATGCCATTTCAGGGCTTATGGGTGTTTTGGTGATCAGAGGAGGCAAAAGGATTGCCCAATTGAAAATGATTGTGTGGAAAAGAGAATTTCTGCAGGTACCACTTTTCATTCAACCAGATAATATGCAACATTTGATGAAATCCCTACTTTTGCACAACATGTGCTGAAATCCCTACTTTTGCACAACATGTGAAATCCCTACTTTTGCACTACTCTGGCAAACCTATATGTAAGGGATTTTGTCATCCTATTCTTGAATATTAACTATCTATACGAGAGAATGAATGGTCCCACTTGATTTTTTGTATTCCCAGACCCTCAGTTTATCAGGACCTCTCTGGCAGTTCCTAGAGAGGTTGTTGAAAAAACGCTAAAGGAAAGTTTCCAGTAGAATCTGCGGCAAAACGTGCGAAACGTGGCTGCTCAGACTTTTAGCTTCTCTGTTCCATCCCTCCTCTTTCTCTTGTCTCAAATATTAACATGTTATGACAACTGAGCACATTTGGTCCTCACTGGGCTCTTTTGGAAGGTTGCCCCCTAATTATTTTTAAACACTTGATGCCACATTGGTATTCTCCCAAGGCAGAGGATAGCTTCCTAGTGTACATTAGTGGTGCCATGTGGGTCACAAAAATGTTGCTGACAGTTTGAATACAGGAAATTAGTGCCCATGTATTACAACTAGTGCCCAGAGCTAGGGAGGGGAAGGGAAGAAGATTCTGATCTTTGCTTTTCAAGTCAAATGGTACTTTATACTGAGGGTTTCTCACGTATTTGCCATGGATCCCCAACTAACATGTGCCCACTTAATGGAGGATGTCATATAGGCTTGTTTGGGCTTCATATTGCACTGTATGAAAGCACTATAACTCCTTTGATACTTAAAACAATTTTCCAGAGCTTGGAAAGGATACTGTAAAAGGTAGTGTGTTTGTTATAGCAGTGAGTAATGTCCATTCTTAGTTATCCATTTTGAGTATCTTTCCTTAAGGGGAGAATTAAAAATCAGCCCCTGCAAAAATAGTATGTTTCTCAGCACAAACCTATTTAATTGTAAATGCATCTCTTTCATATCAGCAGATCTCAGGGTTTCAGTAAAAAGGAAAATATAATCTAGGCAATTTAAGTCTAGCAACCCTTTTCTGTACTGAATATGCAGACCAGTGAGTTACAATGTGATTGTTGTCCTTCCTTCCTTCCTTTACAAGTCATCTCATTTTGGATTTTCCAACAAGCTTGTGAGAAAAAGCCCTAAACGGTTTCAACCCAGCTTACCTGTCTGACTGTATGTCCCTCTATGATCCACTTCAGAGGCTAACATAGTTGGGGGAGGCCCTGCTCTCAGTCCCACCCCCCCTTACAGGCGCAACTGGTGGGGATGAGAGACAGGGCCTTCTGAGTGGTTGCCCCTCTATGGAACTCCCTCCTCAGTGAAATTAGAATGGCTCCCTCCCTCATGTCATTCAGGAAAAAAACTAAAAACGTGGCTCTGGGATCAGACCTTTGGTCAGTAATGGGAGCAGTGCAGTAAGAGACTATAATTATCCTAGTGACAACTCAGTCTGGCCTTGGAATATGATCTGGATCATGTGATTTTAATTGATGCTTTAATGTTATGTTTTGATTGATTTGGTTTTCATGCTTCTATTTATTTACCAATGTATTTCTATATGTGGCATCGAATTGTTGCCTTTGTAAGGCCACCTTGAGCCCCCTTCGGAGTTGAGAAAGGCAGGATATAAGTATGATAAATAAATAAATATAAATAAAATAAATAAATAGCAGAGTTCCACCATAATCTGTCTGAGAACTCTCAGGTTCAATTGTAAAATTGTGGTCAGATGGAAAAAATCCTTCTGAGTGAACATTGCAAAGATAAAATGTGTCTTTGCTGGGAATACTGGGGTAGAGAAAGAGGTGTCTTCAGTGGGCTCCTTGTGAAATCCTCCCAGTTTCCTCCAATGGAGACCTCACTATGATTTCCTGTCTCATCTTGGTTGTTTATCTCCCTCACTGTTCCCTTTGTAGTGAAATCAAATAGGCTGCCACTGCCACAGTCAAATGCATGCCATATCTGTGCATCCCGTCCTCCACGGTTAGCAGATCCCTGCAGGGTGTGTTTGTGTGTAACCCAATTTTAACCTTACTTTAAGGGTGGAGACAGTAAGACAACAGTGCAAAATTGTGGTCTATTTGTAAGCTTACATTGCCACCTGATGGCTTATCCTAAGCACTGCAGTGAGATCCACCACCACCCACATACTTCATGCAATATTATTTTATCAGGCTGCTGGTGTCACATTAACAAAAATGTAATCTTTCTTCATTGTTCATGGCTGACTTGTGGAACACCACCCTCCACAATTACATGTCTTTATGGATAATACATGTATTACTAGAGAAAGCAGGGGCTTTCATTTTTAGACCATTGTGATTGCAAACCTATTCTACGCCCCTTGTGTGCAGATTGGAGGATGGAACTGGGAAAGCATGACTTTTTAAATGCTAAATATTTAATTGCTTAGAAAAGAATCTCATTCACATTGTTGGAACTTTAGTTATGTAAAGCCACTAACAAAACATAAGAATAAACTTATGAAATAATAAGCAATAAATAGAACAAGCATCCCACAACAATAGAAACAAAGTTCTGAACAAATCTGGCAAAAAAATCCACAGTGATTGGTTTGCCTTAGGGTTGCTATTAGTCAGAAACAGCTTGAAGGCACACAACAATAGACTGCTTTGGTGACACTAAGAGCATGAACGGAAAGCAGGTTATATACTCTGGCCTCAGGGGGATGGAGATACAGAGAGCAATTCCAGTGTTTGTGATGCCATTCCTGCTCTGAAGGATTGAAGGAGTTGGGATGCTTAGAAATGGAGTTTGACAGCACAGCTCAAGATGGACTATTTAGCTTTAAACCAGAAATTACAATTTCTATATATAAACTCTTAAATGCTTTTGAAACTTATGTTAACTGTCTCATTTGATGGATGCATAATCAGCATTGGCAAAGAAGAAAAAACTGCTTAAAACCAATGCCTATCGCACCTGCTACGGATCTCACATTTGAAGCCATCTGTGCTGATACCCCTCTCCTGCCTCTTTTCCTCTTTCACCTTCTTTTTTTAGCTATTTCTCTCTGATTCCATCCTGCAGTCAATATCTCTCTTAGGTCTGTAGTGTGTACTCATTTTACAATTGTATTATCCATTTATTTTTTTTACCAAGTTTTTCTAAACTCAGTTTTCTCAGATGTCAGCAAACACTATTAGATACTGCTCAATAAACTGCATAAATTGTATCAGGCCATTTTTTCTGTATTACATAGACTAAATTTACATGTCATACCAAGTCATAATGTAAGTTGTGGAAATCTGTTAACATACGAGTTTGTTGGGCAGCCACAAAAGGCAATCTAAACCATGGTTTGTTGTTTGCTTACAAAATCTGTCTTGCTTAAACTGTAACTTGCCATAGTGTTTGAAGTTGCAACCATGGCTTATTTCGCCATTGTCCACCTTGAAATAAAATACACTGGAAAAAGAAGGGAAGCAACCCAGAAATGAGGAGGGGAAACTAGGATTCCTTTGCTTCTTTGGTTTACAGTTTTCAGATTAAGCAACATATCAGAGTTGACATGAATCACGTAACATGTGAATGCACTCATGGTTTTTCTCTCTACAGATGGCACAATCTGGCTTTTACCTCAACACAAGATCTTTGTGTTTGTAGCCCAGAGTACATATTGCTTTACCAACTGGTTTGTACTGGCAAAAGAGCTCAGGGAACATTAGTGACTTGTAGGTGCAAATAAGGAAGAACAAAGATAGCTAAGCTGTACCCACTGGGTTCAGGGCAAGTAGAGCAAATGATCATGGGACCCATGTTGTTTTGTGCCTTCAAGTGATTTCCAACTTATGTAACAGTAAGAAGTTTAGAGGGGGACTTCCCCTTTTCCCCAAACAAGCAAGGAAATGAAGTATATTGCTGTTGTTTTCTGTGAGTGATTCTTGGAATATTTGCTTTAAATCAGAGTGTGGAATATGTGGCTGTCCAGATCTATTTGGACTATAGCTTTCATGAGACTTAGCTATTAGTAAAGGACGGATGAAAGACCATCCTTGTTTAAATAAACACTACAAGTCTGGCCTGGGAATTTCAAAACTGGCCCGAGGCTATGGATAGCTGTTCCTAAGTGAAAGCTGACAGCTCTGCAGGTCAGAGCTCCTGGGATAGTTACTAAAATAGGAGGCAAGGAACCTAGTGCTGGATGTTCCTCGGGTAGCAGATCCATTGTTGATCAGGCAACAGCAGGTAATCCTTGTCTCTACTAGACCTGGCCAAACCAGATGGTGTTGGCAGTGTTATGATAATTGCTCCCTGCCAATTGTAAGGATGATATTGAATATCTTAATCTCATTCAGGAAATATATTTGGGCCTGGGTCCAGTAATGTCCATAGAAGCAAAATGTTATGTAACTGTGGATACATTTGAGGAAAAAGTGTGTGTGTGAAACTTGGGAGGGCTACTATTTTGAATCTTAAGAATTGCATGATATTTAATAATGGTGTCTTGTGTATCAGACTTCTGTGGCATCATTTTTAAGTCTGCTATAGCAAAATTTCCACATAGAGTTCTGGAAAACTTACATGGTCATATTTAGCTGCATGCCATAAGGTTCCAAATACCAGTTTGTTAAAAGGAAGTCTTCTGAAATTATGGAAGGCTTGTGCTTGTAAGAAGATGTGATATTAGGCCTGGCATAATAAAATCGCTCCTTATAAATAGCAGATCAATATATGGTGTCCATAAATACAGGTAAATTATCTCCTGCTTAAAAGCCCTATTCCAGACCAGTGGCAAAAGCAACTCGTGTGTAAGTAAAATAGTCAAGCGTTAGGTAGAGCAGTTGACACACAGAAAATGAAATATGCATCTATCTAAATGGCATAGTTTCAAGAGAATGAATGTGCACTTAGAGTCTTGTGCGTATCGTTGTGTGCTTCAAATAGGATCAGTGAATGAGTTCGCTTCTGCTTCCAGTGCCAACTACTACTTGAACTGCTTGTCAAGAAGATGTGTAGTTAGACAAAACCTCTCCCCCATGTCTTTGCTCTGTGCGAGTATAACAGGTCTCATGAAGGTTTCCCTTGTTGTTTGTTGCATTTTCAGTCTTGGTGTCCAAATCTTCCCCAAAGAAGCCTCGTGGCCGGAACATCTTCAAGGCTCTCTTCTGTTGCCTCAGAGCACAGGATGTTGGCCAGCCAGCCCTTGGCAGCGGAGAACATGGATCACCGAAGGAGGAGACCAACACCATTGCCAAGGTAAGTGGCCACTGATGCTGTGATCCAGGGAGTCATAACAGGCAGAATTAGTCGAGCCTGAGCTCTTTCCTGCAAATCCTTTCTTTCTTCCAGCAATCCATATTTATATCCCATAGGATATAAAATCTCTCATAAGTCTAGCCACTGAATTGTCTCTCTTTCTCTCTCTCTCTCTCTGTATGAGCATCTGTATGTATAACTTTCTCTTGCTTGTGTTTTTCCCCATCTGCATCTAACTGCCTTAATAGCAAGCAAGTAGACCCCCTGCTGATCAGTGTTCATAATAACCTTTGCTAGTCTTTTTACATCTAAATGGCTCCTTCTCGTTCTATTAAGAATTGCCTTCAGCACAAACATACTGATTTGGATTGGAAACGACAATTTCCAGAGCTGTTTCACACATTACCAAAAGGGTTACCATTTAGAAAACAAGACGAAAACCACATGTAGAGCAGTGGCTGTACATTTATGTATTTTCCTGTTGGCAGCTGGACTGGCAATTCATGACTAATTATGATGCATTTGACTATATAGGGTGAAATGCAAACATCTATCCATGTTCTAGAATAAGCTTGTTTTCTATCCAACTACGTAATTGGAAATAAAGCTTCCTACAGTTACTGTTAATTTTTATCAGCACTTGGAAAAGCTACATTTTGGGCTACAATTCTGAGAATCCCTCGGTCATTAGGTATGCTGCACAGGAATTTTTTGAAGTCCTAGGAAGTAACTTTTGACTTTGTGTCTATATAGTTTCATCTCTGTTTTAAATACAGCCAGCCCTCAACTTTCATAGGAGTTAGCGGTGCAGGATCCTCACAAAAAGTGGAAAACCCACAGAAAGGCAAGACAGACAGACAGATAGATAATACTTACCTGGGAAGCATTTTCTATCCTTCATCATGATTCTGTAGTCAACATAGGAGGAAGTTGATGATAGATTCATGCAGGAAGACCTAGAAATTAGGCCTGGGTAACAACGGAAAAAATTGTTTCTAAAATCGATTTGTATTTGGGGGGTTTTTTTGTTTCGATATTTAAAATAATTACAAAATTTTCCTTTAAAAAAGTTCGATATTTACGAAATTTCGTAAATGGTAAAAAATTAACGAATCGATTTCCGAAACAATAATGAATCGATTCGTTAATGGCGGACGCAACTGCGAAATACGCTAAAAAACCTCCAAAACCTTCTGAAGCTTCCCTCTCCCTCTGTTGTTGACTGTTGGTGTGATATTATAATTTTTTTTCACTAATTAAACCATAAAACTGGCCCAGACATGCGGAAATAATAACGAAACGACCTCAAAACAATAACGAAATGAATACAATATCGAAATACGAAGCATTTACAAAACGTTTTTGAAAATTCGTTTTTTTAAATAATTGCTCCAGAATGGTTCGTTATCATTTTGTAATTGGAAAAATTAACGAATTATTAACGAATTACGAATTAACAAAACGAAACCGCCCAGCCCTACTAGAAATGTCTAGAGAAGTGTTCTCCCTAGGCATTTTATGGTCAACTTCCAATGGAAATTGAGCGTAGAATTGCTCAAATCTGCTAAATTTTAACCCATAAATGTATAGGGATGACTGTTCATATCTGTGAATGTGCCCCTTGCCTATAGAAAAAGGAAACAAGTTTGAGGTTTTGCAATAAAAGTGACTCTCATTGCATATAGAGTGCAATTCCCTTCACCGCGGCATTTTTCTGGCTATCTCCATATCCTTTGAATTCAGAAGCAGGGCTCCCATAGAGACCTGCATCAGGGAACCTCTTTCTTTAAAAACTGGAAACAGTCCCCATTTTTCATGCAGTAATATTGTCAGTCCAGGCTTTTGAAGCTGTTCCACTCTGAACGTTTTCCATACCCTGTCTGCTTAGTCATTTACTTGTTGAATTCTCACCATTCTTCCAACATTGAATAAACTCTCAGAGCACAAAATACATCATATGTGAAGCAGCTCTTGAAATTCACCTCATTATAATGTGCTGGGAGATGCAAAGGCTGGCTGAGATCCTCAATGGTAGCATTGTAGTCTCGCCTTCTTTCATGATACCTACACCTGTGCTCTCCTCTTTTTCCTCCTTTTAGTCTGATCTGTTGCAGTGTCTTCAGTACCAGTTTTACCAGGTATGTTTTTGCTCAAAACATCTGTGCCTCTTCTTTAATGAGGACTGTGTTTACCCTGTACATGTGTGCACATACACTTAGAACCCAGTATCCATGGAGGATACATTTCCTGGCTAGACTGTGGTTATGTGAAAACATGGATATGACAATGCCATTAAATTACCTTACATTTGGTCTCAGCATACTATAGAATCATGTTGAATGCCCTGGAGCAGAGGTGTCAAATTTGTGGCCCTCCAGATGTTTGGGATTCTAACTCCAGGAAGACCTCACCAGCTTGTCCAGTGGGCAGGAATTCTGGGAGCTGAAGTCCAAAACACCTGGAGAACCACGAGGTTGACACCACTGCCCTAGAAATTCCTAGAATTATGTTGAAGGACTAACTCATTCCTCTAGGAAACCCCTAGAGATTTGTAGATGAATATGTTAATACTTTAATATAACTCTATGGTATGGTAACTTCCAAGGGAAGCATTCCATAGAGCAGTGGTTCTCAACCTGTGGGTCCCCAGGTGTTTTGGCCTACAACTCCCAGAAATCCCAGCCAGTTTACCAGCTGTTAGGATTTCTGGGAGTTGAAGGTCAAAACATCTGGGGACACACAGGTTGAGCACCACTGCCATAGAGTCATTTGGAGGGCCTCGGACCATTTCCCCCTGGGCACAATAAGTGATACCATGGATATATTCCATGGATATGGCTTCTGCAGTTATAAATCTCTTACTTTATGCATGCATTTCTTCACTAAGAATAACTCATACTAAGTTTCTTCCATCATAATAAGTGTAATCAACAATGTATACATAATCCTCTTTGTGCATGAGAGAGTGAGACTATGACTGCTTGTGTTTAAGTATATGAGCAAGAGATGCAAATAATCATTCACTTATTAAGCAAATTTCTCTCACTGCCCTGTTGAAACGGGGTGCATGACACACCTACATACTGCAGCCAACACACTAATATGTCGTGACACTCAGTTTGGAAAATTATGTGCTAAAGCAGGCATGGGCAAACTTTGGCCCTCCAGGTGTTTTTGACACCAACTCCCACAATTCCTAACAGCCAGTAGGGAAGTGGGAACACTTTTCTGGAGTTACTCCCAGGAGTTGTGGGAGTTGGGGTTCAAAACACCTGGAGGAGCGAAGTTTGCCCATGCCTGTGCTAAAGTGCATCTGTTCCAGTCTTTAATGAAGCTTGCAAATGCTGATTTATTATCAGTAAATGCTTGATTTTTCTACCTAGAGCCATAGAATCATAGAGTTGGAAGAGACCACATGGGCCATCCGGTCCAACCCCCTGCCAAGAAGCAGGAAAATCATATTCAAAGCACCCCTGACAGATGGCCATCCAGCCTCTGCTTAAAAGCCTCTGAAGAAAGACCTATCTTAGGAATAATTCTTCCATTTCCCCATTTTTTCATATTTATCTGTTTTCCCGCACTTTCACCATAATGTGCTCAAGTTAGGGAATAGCAAAAGTAGTAATACAAGAAAATAAAGTAAAATTAAATATCACAGAGATAAAATGCACAGTTCAAAAAGAACATCGGCATGTACTTCCATAGAAACAATCAATTAAATTACAATGTATTTATAAATCAGCTTATGGATTGTTTATCCTGGGGGGATTACTGAGAAGGGGACAGAACAGCTTTTTCTCCGTGTAGTAGTTTTGTCCTCTCTTGTCCTTTTCTACACAAAAGATGGACAAGCTGTTCAAACTAAGCTCATTTCAAACAATTGAATGTTATATTTCCGTAGTTCTTGAAGCTTGTTAAATATACCTCTAGCAACATGGTGCACAGTGGTGTGCTGTACCAAAATTTGCAACAGTAGTAAAAGCTTTCCCCCCTCTTCTAGATTCCTGGGACGTGCCTTCTCCCTGACGTGACTCAACAAGACCAGGGCCGGATCTGCGTGGTGATTGATCTGGATGAGACCTTAGTACATAGCTCCTTCAAGGTGAATCTCCTGCTCTCCTTGGGGTGGTGGGGTGATGATGGGGACAGTGATATAGTAATACAGGGGAATGAAGTTTGTCATTGTGTGCTCTCAAGTCATTCCTAACTAATGGCAACTTTAATGTGAATCTATCATGGGGGTTTCTTAGCAGAATTTGTTTAAAGGGGTTTTCCTTTGCCTACTTATGAGGTGGAGAGAGTGTGTCTTTTTCCAAGATCACCCAGTGGGTTTCCATGACTGAACAGGGATTTGAACTCTGGTCTCCAGAGTCATAATTTTAAATCCCGCCAATTTAATCTGTGTATGTCATTATGATACTGTTAGTTCTGTTTACGTTTTTTTTTTATATTTTGTCATTATGCATTATGTGTTATGTTTTTATTTTTGCTTGATTTTATATTTAAAATATAAAGTCCTTTTGAAGAGGGGGCAGGATATAAATAAAGATTATTATTTGATACACAACAAGATTAGTACACAGCAAACAAGATTGCTATGCTGGCTTTGGTATTTGATCACATGTCGGACACTTCCCAAGTGTCTAGGATGGTATGATGAATTGGCAAATAATGTGTGCAGATCCAAGTAGGGTGGCCTTTTGCAGCTGATAGATAGTAACTTTGTCAGCACCAATTGTTTTTAAGTGCAGATGATGATGATGGTGGTGGTTATTATTATTATTGTAGTTTAGTTCTCAAACATTATGCCACATTCCCAAAATGAAGGTATTGATCCCAAATTAAAATGAAGATATTGCTCCACCATATGAAATTTTCCTTCAGTTCTTCCATTTCTAGCATTGCAGAGAGTGAGATGCTGAAATCATTCATTCCAATAATCTTATATTTCCTGTGTTCACTTCCCTTGATGACTTTGCCTGCCTCTTTTCTTTGTGTGCCTAAACTTTTCTAAATCCCCAGCTGGCATTTAAAGTTAACTGCATGGTTAGAGGTTTGGAGACTGAAGGAGTATTTCATTGGATGCAGCAGATTTTTCCTTGCTAGAGTCAACACCCTCATTTTGCCCCCTTTGTAGTCACATGCGCAAGGAATATGCTGGCAGTGGGAACAGAGAAGGAAATGTGGAAGGATGAGATAGTGGGACTATGCTTCACAGAGATGGTGTAGTTTTAAAACATTGGACTTAATCGAAATGATAGTCCCAGTTAGAGGCCTACTGAATTGTTGGGAACTCAGTAAATCTGCATTTATAGAAGTTCTGTTGAGGCAGTGAGTCTCCTCTTGAGTGGGTCTAACAGTAGAATCAGACATTAGATTCCACATTTTGTGACAGTTCTGTCTGCTCTTGTCTCCAGCGCGTTTCTCAATTTAATGGAGGCATCTTTCCGCTAAATATGATAATGTTTGGTGATTCCCCTTTTTCTCCTGCAGCCCCTTCACAGGATTAAATTCTGTTTTGTGTTTGGATGGAAGTATCTCTCAGATCAACTTCAGGGGGGATTCAGGGATAAAGGAGAAATAATTAAAAACCACTCAAATCCACTAATGGATGTTTTCTGTTAGTAGCGTTGTTTGTAAATCTGGAGCATTCCATGTTATAAAATCTTGTGAGGCAGCAGGAAAATACCATTTACTGAGGCTAGTTCTGCACCCTCTGTATCTTAGCAAAGATACAATAAGGGGAGAGGATTGGGAAAGGATTTGTTTGATGTAGAGCATCTTCAGAGCTTAGCATGTGAATCTCCCAGAAAGCAGTAAAAGCTTTGTGGGTGATGACTACACAGAGACTGGAGTCATGTGAGTTGGGGAAAAGGACCTAAGCAATCTCCGAACCCTAAATTTACTCATCTCAAAGGAGCTTGAGGGTGAACTGTGTATATTGGTTGTAGCACAAAATAGAAGAATGATGATAATAATTATAATACACCAGCCATCACGATTGTGGAAAAGAAAAACGTTTGAATTATTGATGTCGCCATACCAGGTGACAGTTGCACTGAGGAAAAACTCAGCCGTTATCAGGACCTCAAAATAATAATAATAATAATAATAATAATAATAATAATAATATCTTCCCGATCTCCCCAAGGGGAGACTCAGGGCAGATGCTGAGTCTTTGAAGAATCTACTCCCATTATTTGGATAAATTATCTCTGGTTCTACCTCACCCAAGAATAGAAATACCATCTGTGGGTCTATGTAGCCCCATCCCTGGGCTCTCTACTGTTTCTGGGAGTGGACAAGGATCCCTGTTTATTCATGACAGCTTTCAATTCTATTTTCACATCAGATTTTCTATGTTTGGAAGATGGCTTTGAGCCCCTTTTGTCTCCATCAAACATTTTCACACAGATTGTGCCATATAATGTTAGTTTAAGAAAAAACAGAGTAAGTTAGGTGAGCGGATTTCCAATGATGTACAGAGATTGGGGTGGACACAGAGGCAAGGGGAAGTACTGCATAGCAAAAGCACCCAAAATTAACATATTGTTTTTAATCCATTGTTCAGCCCATCAACAATGCCGACTTCATAGTGCCTGTTGAAATAGAGGGAACGACCCATCAGGTAAGCTCATGGTGTGGGAGCTGTGGCTGGCTTTTTCACTTCTTTGCCAAGTATCTGTTCTGGAAATAGTTGGCAAATTTGTTTGATTGGCCAGGAAGATATCTCTCACTCAGGTGCTGCAAAGAAGATGCAGAAGACTATTGCATGAAGGCTTCAGCCTGGTTCAAGTAATCCAGGATAGGCTGTTACCAGGCAGTACGGCCTATTCTTGATTACTTGTTTCAGGAGGCAGCCCCTTGTCACATTGATACCAGAAGAAATGACGTGGACCAACTGTTCTCCTTCAGGAAGAAGAAATATATCATATATCCAAGTGACGGATGTCAAGAGAACTCCTGAGGAATGTTGAGGAACACCCAATTGGCTTTACACCATTCACTGCAATGTCTGTACCAGCTATTAACACACAGTTCTGGAATTACTCTCATTAAAATGAACAATGATTAACTGAGCCATATGAAGGAGGCATTCTTTTATTTGAAGCTGCAGTATTTTACTTCACTCTGGTTAAAAGACTGGTGGACATGTTGAGAGTGTCTTTTAAAAGCACTAGGAGCTAGGTTGCTGTCTACTGTAATAAACAGAATGCTAATACTGAAGGAGAGCAGGAAGCTGGTGGAACTTTCCCCAAAGAGTCTAGAAGCCAAACTTCTAATTTGAACGTGAAGCCAGAAAAGGAGGAAATCTTAATAGGACCAAAGACTAAGGACCTCATCACACTAGAGAATTAATCCACTTGCAGAATTCTGGGGTTTGTAGTTTAGGGAGGAGGTTTTAACAGCCTCACTAAACTACAAACACCAGAATTCTGCAGGAGGCAGAACCTGGATTTTAAGTGGATTCATTCTCTAGTATGTATAGTCAAAGACCCAATCATGTTCTCTCTTTTGACCCCTTTGGGGAGCCTCCTTCGCAGATGATACATAACAGATTCTGAAATGAAAGTCCAGTAGTATCACATTTACTTCTGCATACTGAAGCAATTCCCAAAATTGAAATGTTGTGATGCTCCTGAGCATTTGACTGGAATTATATGTTACACTCATAAACACTGTGTTCTTCTGAAGTTTTCTCATTACCCTGTGTTTTTGTTCTCCAACAAACCCAAATCATGATGGATTTTTTTTCCATGTCAGGAGCGACTTGAGAAACTGCAAGTCACTTCTGGTGTAAGAGAATTGGCCGTTGTTACCCAGGGGATGCCCAGATGTTTTACCCAGGGGATGCCCAGATGTAGGAGGCTTCTCTCATGTCCCCGCATGAGAAGCTGGAGCTGATAAGACAGGAGCTCACCCTGCTTCTTGGATTCGAACCCCCAATCTGTCAGTCCATAGTCCTGCAAGCACAAGGGCACCACCGGGGGCTCCTATCATGATGGCTGGAAAACCAGTGATTCTCCAAATGTAGTTTAACTACAACTCCCATCATACCTGACAATTGGCTCTGCTGGGTGTGGCTAATGGGAACTGAAATCCAGCAAAATTTGGGGGAGGACACAAACTCCTTAGATCTGCTTCAACCCAAAGTTTGCTGGGCAGTAACACCAATGCGTGCTTCCCCTGCCAATCCCAGTCACCCCAAAGAATGAAGGAAACAACTTGATTTTGGCAGTGTTGGAGAAAAGCAATAGGCTGAAAAGGAACTATGCTTTGCTTACTCACCCATTGCTTCTCCTATACCAATGTGCAGTACTGTTGCATGCTCTGGCAAATGACTTCAAATTCACATTTCTTTAGTTGTATATTCTGCCTGTGAGTTTGGTTGTAGATATAAGTTTTCTTGTCATGTCATTCTCTGACCTCCGATGCTAACTCCTAGGTCTATGTGCTGAAGAGGCCATTTGTCGATGAGTTCCTGAGGCGGATGGGGGAGCTGTTTGAGTGCGTGCTCTTCACTGCCAGCTTGGCTAAGGTGAGAGGAAAAATAAAAAATGTCAGGGTGGGAGGGCATCTTGCTGCTTCCAGCTACTTAGAATTGCAGGCTGTAGTTCTAACCTTATATGTTGGCAGCTTTTGCCCTAGCTATCCTGTAAAGGGCATTACTAGATCTTCAGGCCTATGTATTCAGGATTAAAAATAAATCTCTGCGCCAAGAAGTACTAACAATTGTGCAAAATTGACATTTTTATTCACACTTGCTTGCCTTGGGTAACTTATTTCCCTTTTCCTACTTATATGGATGGATGAGCACTATTTTTAATTGAGTGTTGCTTGTTATTTTATATGTCTGTATGTTTTATTCAGTTGTATTCCTAAATTGTTTACATATTATGTTCTGTTTTTACGCACTTTGTGCTGCTTGTAAACCACCCCAAGTCGCTCCAGAGAGTTGTTGGCGGGATACAAGAATAAAGTTATTAATATTATTATGAGGCAATATGCAAACCATTGAAATTTTCCATAAATGACCAGTGAATGTCCTTTCACCTCTGAAATTCCTTTCATGCCATGAGAAGACAACTTACACAGGGTTGAAAGCTACCTTGATCCGTCTCCCCAGTTAGCTGTGGGCTGACAACTGACTTCAAATTGTTACCTCATTGTAACAACAGTAGTGATGGCTGAAATTTCTTGGTGGCCATTGGGGTTGTTGCTGATGTTGCCATAAAAATTGACAGTAATTCTGGCATCTGTCTTAGGATGCAGAAGATCCCATTTCCCACATCACAGAGCAACATTGCTTCCCACAACATATTAACCTGCTGACTAGCTCCCCTTCCTGCATCTCCTTCCCTTTTAAATGGAAAGGATAAAAAAAGACAGTAGATTTAGGACTTTTGCTAAATGTCGGTTTAGATTCTTTTGGTGTGGTGGCAGCAGTTACAGCAACAGGGATATGATGCCTGTGAGGTTTGGTGTTGCACATCCCTAGTATAAGGGCATCATTGATATATAATTATGTCTTCCCTCCAAATCCATAAAGCTTTGTGACTTATTTGTGATTTTTTAAAAAATCCATGCCAGGTATCAGCTACTTCATTCACAATGTGATTACAAATGAATGAATTTGACAGACTCCTGGCCTTTTGATTTCTCCCTGTTAATTGTTTCATCTGTTTGCTGGCATCTATTTATAACAGCTAGTGTAAATACAAATCATTATTATTTTGTCCAGTACGCTGATCCAGTCACTGACCTGCTGGACAAGTGTGGAGTCTTCCGAACGCGCCTCTTCCGGGAGTCGTGTGTATTTCACCAGGGCTGTTACGTTAAGGACCTCAGCCGTTTGGGTCGTGACCTGCGCAAAACCCTCATCCTGGACAATTCTCCTGCCTCCTACATCTTCCATCCAGAGAATGCGGTGAGCAAAACTGTGATTTTTTATTTACATGTGGGATTTGGGGTTGATTGACTGAGATATTACTACTGAATCAAGAAAGACC
This sequence comes from Anolis sagrei, assembly GCF_037176765.1. NCBI lineage: Eukaryota > Metazoa > Chordata > Lepidosauria > Squamata > Anolidae > Anolis > Anolis sagrei. The sequence continues at coordinate 191,764,411 of NC_090022.1, read as the reverse complement.
CCCTCAAGAAGGAGGCTAATTCCTTCAGAAATGAACAAAGCCATTGTGAAACAATGCCCCAAATCCCATCTCATCTAAAAACCCTTGGAGCCAGGAGAACAACACGTGCTCCAGAGCCTTGCCCAAAAATGGAGTGCTAGTGGCTGGCCAATAATTACCCAGAATACTGGGATACAGAATAGTGGAATATTTCATTAATTACTATTGCATTTTTGCTACTGTAGGGGCAAAGAAACCAAAATAGTTCCCAAAAAGCAAGAACCCCCTTTCCTATAGGAAAGTAGTCCAATATGACAGTAAATTATGACATATAGGCATTGGGACCATCACTGAAAATTCCCTTTTTAAAACCACGTCCCCTCTATTACTTGTTACTGGGGATAATTGGCGGATGGATCACAACCTGTTAGGATTGCAACCCATCAGGGGTAGCAGAATTTGAGAGGAGTATTCCTAGAGTTTATTTGATGCCATAGACAGGCCAAGGTTCAAGCAGACCTTTTTTTTAGAATAACAATGTTTGTTTACTTATAACTTCATAAACTTTAATGATACAGGCACAATTTTTTGAGGGTTAAAATACTTCAAAAATGTTCGGAGAGTTTGTATCTTAAAACTTATAAACAAACCTCAACCATTTACTCGCTTCTAACATTAGACTAAATGACTTTTAGCTCCGACAAACACTTTCTAACAGGGCTCAAAGCTCAGCTGACTTCTCTAACCTCAACTGACATTTCTAACTGTTGGTCCTTTTTCATTTTTAATGTCGTAATGTTTTGATTTTATATTGTTGCGTTGCTTATATACATTGGTTTTGTATTTTAGGTTATTTTTTCTGATTTTCTGTTGTGTTTTTGTGTTATATTGTGTATATTGTATTGATGGGCATGGCCTCATGTAAGCCGCCCCGAGTCCCCTTGGGGAGATAGTGGCGGGGTATAAATAAAGCATTATTATTATTATTATTATTATTATTATTATTTCAAAACTGAACGTTCTAAACCGTCACATGATCGCAGCCCCTCCCGCTGCTTCAGTACAAAGAGACAAGGTAACTGCAAACTACAAACAAGACATACACTTCAGGTTACAAAATGGCATACTAATAAAACATTATTACAAAATACACAAACATCACATAGAGGAGGATTGAGAGGTTGCTTCCTCCAGCACTAGTAACACAAGTGATACTTTTTGTACTGCTAGGACAAGAAAGAGGAATTTTCTGTCTTTGATACCAAAATAAAGCCTAAGTTAGTAAACACTTTGTATTGAAGGAGAAGGACATCAAAAAGCTTTGAGCCAGCCCTGTCCACACCTAAAAATCTTGGATTGTTCTGTGTTTCCCAAAGTGTGTCTCCCACTTCCCACTTGCGTCCCGTCTCTTTTCCTATTCTCCAGGCTGACCTTGTTTGTCCTTCTCTCTCTGCCGCAGGTGCCAGTCCAGTCTTGGTTTGACGACATGGCGGACACTGAGCTGCTGAACTTGATCCCGATCTTTGAGGAGCTGAGTGAGGCAGAGGACGTTTATACCAGCCTCGGTCAACTGAGGGCGCCTTAAAGCCCTCCAAGCACTATGCCCAAAGGGGAACTTTTTCACTCAGTGCCTTCAGTATTGGCCAGGAGGAAGGGAGGGGAACTGCACATGCGTTACTCATGACCCTCCCACAGGGCAGATGCAAGCACTTTGAGGGCAATAACCTGCTTTGGCCATCCATTAGGTTGTGCCAGAGCAGCTTCCAACCAGGGTATGGACGGATGCTGGAGCCTCTGGCCTTTCCACCCAAATGCAGGGACATCAAAGATAGACACCCCCTCCCCATTAGGGCTCATATCTATGCACTGCAGGGACTCAGGCAGCATCAAGAGGGAGAGTGCCATTTCCTCCCCTTCCCACACCATGAGGGTTCGACCTTGTCTCTGCCCTGCTGCAAGATGATGATTCTCTGCGGATGTTGTCCATGCAGCTCAGACAGCCTTCCCCCTTGGTAACCTAAAACAATGCCAACTGGATTGTTTGGCATTTATTTTTATTTTAAAATGTATTATCCTCCTGCTACCCCTATTTTTGGATGTTTCTTGAGAGCGCAGTTTTCCTTGTCCTGGGCAATACAGCCCTGGGGCCAAGGAGAGGCCTCTTTGGTGGAAACGTCCCCTGATCCCTCAAATACTTCCCTCTGCCCTATCCAGGCATCATCCAGGATAGCTTTTCCTTGCCTTTTGTACCTGACTGGAAAGAAAAGAGGGTGGAGGGAGACTGTCGCTCCGCAGCTTTATTCCTCTTCCCTTGTCCTGCTCTTGCATCACTTCTCCTTCAAAGAAACCAAGCCTGTGCATTCAAGGGGCTTGGTCCCTAATTTTCCTGGGCTTACAAAAAGCCATGTTTTATACCTTGCCTTGTGTCTGGATTATGCCCACAGGTGAAAGATAAGACCCAGAGGAAGACGAGACCTCACAACCCCCCTCTAATTTTAGTGGCGTAGCATAGTTAAGGACTAAGACTAAAATAGTTAACCTACCTGGTTCCCTCACACTCTATAAGGGTTTAGAAGTGGCATTATAGATAATCACATGATCCTGAATTCAGGCCTAATACTGTTTAGGGAGGGGGCAGAACTAAATAGAACTAGTTTAAAGCAACATTACTTGCCTTAAACATTTGCCTTGTTATTTCATGCTCTCTGCCCTCACTGAGAGCGCGTGCTAGCCTGAAGGGAAGGAGGACATTACTTTTGCCCACTAGTGTCTTACCTCCCTTGATGGTGTCCAGGCAACCAGGACACCACCCAGGCAACTCCGGACACATTTTAGGGCCCATCATTAAAACTTGAAAACCTAGCCCTTTGGGTGGCCTCAGGGAATCGTGGACTAGCATACTAGAAGCCGTGGTGGCAAGTAGAGAGGGGCACATTTGTTTCACACATGCGCACAGTCTGTTTGCTCCATGCTGCATTTTTGGGGAAGGAAAGTCCTGCCCAGCGGCTGTGCCTCTTTCTTGCTTAGCTCTCTCTGGGTTGGGCCTCTGTTTAGCAGTTCGGCCAACCCACTTCTTTCTCTACACACTCCCTCAGCCTTGCAGGTGGTGCCAGTCAGCTCTCAGAAACCAAATGTATACAGGGGTTTTTGTAACTATTTATATACACAGGGAGCTGCCTGCCAGAGCCACCCATTCTCCCTTTTCCCTTCCCCAATGGCATGGTACACTTCCCTTCCAAGTCATGTCTTCACATGCTGTGAATAGGTGCTTTAGAAGTGCCATGGGGTGGGAGACAACCAAATGTTTCAACTGACAGCCAGCTTGCTTTTCTCCCTTTCCCTCCTGTAAGCAATATACTGCAAGTGACTTCATGTGTAGCTGGTGTGTGGTGGGGGAGGTGCAGAGATCCTTCAGGGCTCTTGTTTTTTGTGTGTACATGTGTTCATTTATGTAGTTCTGATGCTGCCTCACACTTTGATCCAAGTTCTGGGTTGAGGGTTATCTCAACCCAGGACTCAGATCAAAGTATGAAAGCTCCAAAGGACCAAAGCTTCAAAGACTTGATGTCAGCTTGAGTGAGCAAGCAATTCATTGCTTTTTCTTTTTTTCAGTGTGTGGATTGGCTAATAGTTGACCTGCAAGTATGAGTATGTATGTGCCTGGAAACGAGGCCTCAGCCGTGTGGACTATTTGTGCTTGAGAGATGTCAGCTTCTCTCACCTCTCCCTCATTGTTTGTATAAGACCCTGCCCTCTCTTTGCCCGAGTTGCTAATGGCCCATCTCTCCATTGGCAAGGGTATGTTGGGAACAGGTTGCCGACTTGGCAGAAGAGAGGGGTTCCCCTTTCTCCCCATATTGTTCAGTCTGCCCTTGTTTCAGCCACAGCCTTAAATGATTCAAGGTTAATGAATGCTGGAAAGAACAAAAGCCCTTTGTCACTCCTTCCTGGTTGAATCTATGCTCTCGGCTTCTATCTTTGCCCTTTGTCAGCTGGGAAGAAATGACACACACACCCAAAACATCCTGCGTGCATCTATCCTGGCCCTATCTTCAGACATATAGTTCGCTCTTGGCAACTCCACTGTGCTGAACTTCACATGATTGAAAACACCCCTGGCAATGACACTCCTTTTTTTTATTCATGCAAGCAAACAAATGGTGCTCTACACTTATTCAGAATTGCTTGTTTCTCATCAGCCCCAAAGGCTGGGATGAGATGAGATTGAGATTACTAGTTCCCTCATAAAATACAAGGCGGAACCTGTGTGGGACTTGCTTCCTCTGAAGGAGGCTAGCAAATGAGCAACCAGAATACTTCCCCAGTTCGGTGAAATAAATATGGAAGTGATGTTTACTGGATAGATCTTGTCAAATAATGGGTTGAAGTTGGAAGGAGGAGATGAATTAGTTGCTTAAATCCATTCCAAGGAGGTACTTGCCCCATTCCCACTGAGGGTAAGACCAATGTAGCCTTCAATAGCCATATTGATGCCTGGGCCCAAATTGCCAATGTTGGGATTGTGCCTTGATCAAATCCAGCTGGCGATGAGGGTCAAATGCCAACCAAGAAGTGGTTATAGCACTTAATCGGGCTGTGCCTTTTAGGGGCTCCCTGACTACATAATCCATGGATGCCACCACGCAAAAAGACATTTGCTGTTCTTCTAGAATTCAGATGTGTTTTGGAGTTCCTGTTTCATATGGGGAATGGTAGCTTGTGCTTTTGAGTTAGGGCCCTGAACGCTCCCTTTTTCTCCCCACCTCAACAAAGTGTAAAAAAACAAACATCCATTGCCTTTGTCACATGTCCTCACTTGCTGTTGTTTGGTTTTTGTTTTAATTTTGTTTTAATTGAGGAAAAAAATCCCAAAACTTGAAGCCGGCCTTGTTGCCGTTTCGATCTCTTTCTATTTTTGAAATCTTTGTATTAACTGCAATTAAATAAATTTTTTAAAAGAGAGCAATTGCTGTGTTTATCTTTTCTATCACTCCTTCAGTCTTGGGACAGAACCAGGAAAAGTCTTTTGTCTCTGAGAAGTTCTCTTATGAGGACAAAACTGAAAGAAGCACCACTGAAATATACCATAACCTGGGAGGTTTGGAAGACTGCAGTACCAATTAAACACGTGAATCCGTCATCATGCTAAAAGCAACAGAATAGTGATACTTGGTCAAAAGGATCAACTTGAATAGTGAGGTGTTGGTTATAAGATATTATGGGCTTGCAAGGCTAAAACTTGTAAGCAACTTCATTTTAGAAATCAGTGGTCTTGACTAAAGAGCATGAACTTTATTGATGCTTTTCATTACACTTCTCAATTCTCCTCAAACACTCATGAATCTACACTAAGCTTTCCTAACCGATTGGACTGCTTCCCAAAATAACTTCCACCTACATAGCCAATAATGTAGTCTAATATGTCTGGCAGAAAGCTTGGGCACACTGGAATATAGTGTTCTGAACAGCTGTGGGAGCAGAAGGTATTTTATCTTTTAGGAGACGTGTGTACCAGTGATGTACTTTTGAACTATGAAGGCTTGTGAGCAGAAGTCATCCCTTCATGTTGAGATCTCTAGCCACATAGGCAGGACAGAGAGGGATTGGGCATAGGGAATTTATCTCCCTTTATTAATATCGATCATAATGGAGAAAACAAGCCAAAAAATCACAGCCTGAAAGAGGTAGGAATCTAATAATGCTGAGCAGTACAAAATGTATCTAAAGGCGGGGTGGAAATCATGAGGTCCCCCCAATGCCAATGGACTGTAATTCCCAGCACTCCACATTATTGGCTAGGCAAGCCTTTGCAGCTTGAAGGCCTCAACAAATGCCTGACCCTTTGAAACAAGGGGTGGGGGTTTCTCCCTTGTTAAGATCTAGATTATGTCAATTGAACCCTGCCATGGTCTGCATTCAAGCAACAAGCGGTACCAGAGTTCAAAAGAGATGATATTATGGATGTGATCATTGCATTTATTCAGTACGAGGGTGGTGGGAATGATTTTCTATCTAGCCTTTATCCCCTAATTTGAGCAAAATCCCCTCTATCATGTTTACCACAGGGAGAGTAAATAATATCCATAACAGGAGATACCACTGAGGATGGCAGTGGGAAAGTCCAGCTATTTGGACTGAATGGTCTGGAGGCCCACATTTGGACACAGATTTCCCACCTCTGCTGTACAAGGAGGGTCTATTTTTAATGTTGCATAACAATTAAAGGCCCAGTTGGCAAAGAAAGACACCTGAAATTTTGAGGGCCGACTAAAAAATACAAAGGCTCCCAGACTGCTGGCTGTTCCCTTGGAAGGGCAAAGTCATTGCTTCTTGGTCTACCATCTTTCCATTGTAGCTTGCAGGAAACCGCTGCAATGTGGTTAGCTCCACATCCCTCCACCCTTTGCCCCCTATTTAGTTGCATTATTGATGGACCTCAGCACTTAAGAAAAATCAATGGGAAAATGAGAGTGGGATATTGGGTGGGGAGTGGTGGCCGAGAGAAAATGCAAAGGCAGCCTTGGAAGCTCTGGCTGTCATGAGAAACAAACAGATGCTTTTCTTACACTCGCCCAAACCACAAGGCGAGCCCAGCATTGATTGGTCCAGGCAACGGATAGATAGGCAAAATGCAAATACAGGCAAATCTTCTGTGAGTGGGTCCAGATCCCTTTCGAGCTGGCAGAGTTTCTGGTCTTGCTCCATAATCTTGGGCCAGAGCAAAATCAGCAGCAAACACAGGTAAGTGTTCCTTAATGTTTGGGGTGGGTTGAGGATGGAGAAGAGGCAGGATAGTTCAGGAATTGGAAATGAGAGAGTGCAAGTCAGAATGATCTGATGAGACTGAATTATTTCCGAGTAATCGTACTAACTAGGAGGCCCTGGGAATTGTAATCTAAAAAGAATAACCTTATTCTTTGAAGCTTTCCAAAAGAGCCTTAGGAATGGGAGAAAACAAGTGTAAACTCAGTAAAGGAAAGCCGTAGAAGGTTCAAATCAAATGCTTAATGTCAATGTAATTGTGCATACAATTACCCTATAAACATTTAACATTACATCTAATCTTTAAAGCTAAGCAAGGTCAGCCCTGTGAGTATTTGGACAGGAGACAGCCAACAAATGCCAAATGGTGTTGGCTATATTTTAGAGAAAACCACCTCTGAGTATTCTTTACCTAAGAGAACCATAAGAAATTCACTGAGTAACCATAAGTCAGCAGGCAGTTTGAAGGCATGCACGCACAACTCATTAATTTCATTTCTGCCAGATAGCATAGCAATTTGAGCACCAGACTACAACTCTTGAAACATGAGTTTTATTTTCTGCTCAGCCGTGGAAACTTACTGGGTAACTTTTGATGAGTCACACATTCTCAGCCCCAGAAACCCCAGAAAATTGTAAGTCAGAAAGTTTGGAGTCATACAAAATCAAAAGAGCTATAGGATTGCCGTCTTAAAATTTAAACTGAAGCTCAGAGCGATTGCAATTTTTTTTAGTAAACTGCTAGGTTTAATCTATCCGCACATATACCCTTCAAAACATTTGGGACTCTTTGCTCTGATAATTTCATTTTAAATGTAAACTAACTTACATAGTGCTTGGCTCAGAAAACAGTTTCTGTGAAGCATCCCTTTAACCCTCGTCACTAAATGGACTTCTTAAACATCCATCTACGCAGCTCAAGTGGCTGGGATAAGTTTGGGCTGCACAAGAGGCCCTCTGTACACACTCAGAGACCTCTTTTTATTCATGCTGTAGGACTGTAGCATAACAATACAGTCAGGTTCATGGCTAGAGCTTTGGTAAGGTTGCCTTAAGTTTGGTGTTTTTGTGTGAGTGCTAGTTAGTGCCCCTGGGCATCCACTGGGTTATTTATTTATCATATCAGGAGCGAACCAAGGGTATAGTTGTAATATATTTTAAATAACGCATTGTTTAAAAACTTGGCATTATATAAAATATAATGCTTTTGGTCGCTTCTGGTGTGAGAGAATCAGCCGTCTACAAAGACGTTGCCCAGGGGATGCCCGAATGTGTTGCAATCCTGCGGGGAGGCTTCTCTCATGTCCCCCATCCACTGGATGAAATCATCAGGAAAAGAAACTCAGAACTGCCTTATTAGTGGCCGACCCCAGCCCCAAATCCTGGAATAAATTAAAATAATCAATCCGAGTATCCCAAGTTACAGGCTGGGTGTGACAACTAAAACAAATTCACTCTCAGCATTGGTACTAAATTTATTCTCGTCACCAAATTTATTTGATCAGACTGTAAATACTTTAAGAAAGGTTAAGCGGATAGAATAGAGACAGGGTAGAGCCAATTCAACACTCCACACTACCCTGACTCTAGCCATTAGACACTACATAATGGAAGCATTTCTGAAAGAGAAAAACGGAATCCAAGGAGGTGCAGACTAGCAACACCACAACCCCCTTGTTGTAATGTTTGTCTCACTCACTATAATATAATTTTCATTACTTGATTTTTGAGACTTTGGGGGACCACAAATGACAATTGTCCATGCTATTTGAAGAATTTTAAAGAGCCAGCATTTTTCCGGAATAATGCAGAAGTAGACTTTTGAGTTTTATAGATGGTCAAAGCTTCTCCCACATCTCAAAAAGCTGGGGTATTGTAGCTTGGTGGAGCTGCTGATAAAGCTCTGGTGTACTTTCCTCCAATCTCTAAACTACCGTTCTCAGGGATTTCTAAAGATGCACCTGCACTGTAGAATTAATGCAGTGACACTACTTTAAGTGCCTTAACTTAATGCTATGGGATAATGAGATCATTAGTTTGGTGAGACAGCAGCACTCTTTGGTGGAGAAGACTAAATACCTTGTAAAACAACAACTCCCGTGATTCTATGCTCAACTTCTGCCAGTCATGCTGGAGCATCAGGAGACTTCCGGAAAGAACACCTTACTCAGACTTTTTAGATCCTCCAATGAGATTCCGTGTTCATCTTCCAATGAAAAGTGACCATAGATTCATGCTGGAAGACCTAAAAATTCCTAGAAAAGTGTTATCTCGGGTTAAAAAATTGTCTAGGAATTTCTAGGTCCTCCAGTGATTCTATGATCAACTTGCAGCTTTGGTACCAGCTGTATAGTCAGGGTGCTGAGCCCTTTCGGTGTGGGTCAAATAACTTCAAATGAGCTCTCCAAGGTCCTGAATCTACTTTGGAGATGGGGTTCAGTACTTTGGATAACTTTTTTGAAGTTTAGATTAAAATCTTGCTTTACCACCCCACTGACATGAGAGCCACAAATGGATGGATCTACTTCTGCAGCCTTCCAAATGCCCTACATCATGTCAGGAAGTGAAGTCATACATACACATACAAGTTGCCAGATGGAACTTTTCTACCTGTCACTTCAGCAGGCCTCCCTCTTTCTTGCTAAGGGAAGAGGAAGGGAAAGCAAATTCAGTTTGAGAGAGACTAGCTTTTTCTTGCTTCTCCTTATGGGGGGATGTGGGGGGAAGGGAAGAATTTCCTTGAGCGGTCCGATTCCTGGCTATGACTCAGCCAGCTCCTGGAAGTGCCAGTTAAATGGACTAATGGAAAGGAGGAAAGGAGCCCAGAGCTCTCTATTTCCCCCTCTCTCCATTATGCAAGAGCAAAGTGCTTCAAAACCATATTAGATTTAAAGCTGGATGTTTCTTTATTTTTGGGGAGTGGTTTGACTCCTTGGGCAGATGCCTACATTGTACCCAGCACCCCTCTCAACCAGAATAGGGGAGAAAGAGTTATTTAGGTCTTCTAAGAGGGCTGGTTGGTTATCAAACTAGATGTAATCCCTCTTACCTATGGAGAAACTGCTTTCTGCTTTCCCAAAAGCCCCAGTGGACTTCTGCAGCCACTATATTCTGTTCTGTGTAGCTCATTGTCCTGGGTGCCATGATGGAGAAGGCTCTCACTCTTAGATGTAATATATAGGTGAGGCTACATTGTAGTAGATCAATACAAAGATTGTTGTTAATTGTAAATATAATCTATTTTTTTAAAAAAAATCCTTGGGTTTTTAGAGCAAAAATGTTTCTACATTTAGGGATATATTATTAATGTACATTTTTCATTCTGCCTTAAGCGGAATATACTCATTAGAAGCACTACCTCCTTTGCTGGATATCAATGGGCACTTGGAAACAGAACATCTCATACATTTGAATTGTAAGAAGAGAACAGGAGAGTAATTTCCCAGAAACATCATGAAATGGTTGGCTCTGAAGGCACAACCCAAACCACCCATTGTCCTTTCTATGTCTTTAGTCAAACTCCTAGATTGTTGTTCTATCATTATGATGCATCAGAAAATGAAATGTTTTAGGTAGGCTCTTGTGACTGGTGGCTGTTGCAACATTGTCATTTCTAGAGCTATACTGGACACTCAACCTGAATATGGTGGTCCCTTTTGGTGAAGTTAGAGCATGACACCAATCAGTGGCATCACATAAAGCTACTGTGTGGATTGGAATGGGATCAAACTGGCCTGGAAATGGATTTGGAGGCTCATCACTATCAAGCTCAGCACAGCTTTGTGTTGGGATTACAGCTGAAGACTATATGGATGGGGGACCCTTGAAAACTGGAGACTGAAGGCCAGACCTGAGATCTGGCAACCCTAAGTGTCAGAACTATACCACACTGTCTAGGTTGAGGATACCAAAGCATTTGTTTTTGCAACTTTATGTGAGGATATAAAATACCCAGCAGTTTTATTTAAAGGATCCACAAACAACCAGTAAAGAGTCTCTAGTAACTTACTTGAGTAACTTTCCTTAAGATCCCACAATGGATCATTTTCCAATTCCGGTGTCAACTTTTCCATGGGTGTTTCCCCTGCAGCAGCAACCTTTCCAGAGCTCGCTTGCTTAGAGAAAACTTTGCAATGAAATTATATCCCAAATGCTTTTGTTGATCCCCAATAATTTTTGGTACACTGTGAAAATATGTTCCCCTCCAGTTTCTCAAAGTGATAGATGTCCAGCCCATCAAGTGTTTTTAGACCCCTTCTCCTGATGATGAGAGGAAAGGAAGAAGCATTTTTTCCCCAATGTAAAGTCCAAAGAGACAGTGGTTTCTTTCTGTGGAATTGAGGCAGACTCAATCCTGCCTGTTGCTGGCTAATCAATCCCAGCCTTTGGGATGCCTCCAAGTCTTGAGCAAGAGTCTACAGGCTGCCCTGTTTCTCTCATTAAACCCCACCATCTGGTTTCAATGATGGAGCAATTGGGGGGTATAGCTGAGAAGGGTGGAAGGAGGATGCTTTTATGGGCCAGGCTGCTCTCAGCCTGCCCACACGTTGGGGATCCCAGAATGCCTTGCTTCTCCTGCCTGCATTAAAGAGAAGGCGGTAATAGCAGTGAGCAGCTACATCTTCACGGGAGATTTGTAAGTACCTACTTGTGCCAGCCTTCGATGTGACATAAGTATGTATCTCTGTGTTTACTGCTGAGGATGCCAGTTGTAAAACCAAGCAAGGAGGCTCACTATCTATGCAATGAGGCTGGTACACAGAACCCTCTTGAGACCTAATGACTTTTCCAAAAAGAGGTGGGGCTGGAGGATGTCTCCTTTCTCCCCTGTGCCCTCACACACAGAGTTGACTAGCTAAGATTTGTTGGTGGCAGAAAATACATCCCCTATTAATGTTGTACACTGTCTATGGTAGCATCATGTCTTGCAGCTAGCACATCTTCCAACTGTCCTGATCTGGTTGAGAAAATCCCAATTAATCCTCTATTGTCCCACTTTTCCATCTGCTTCTAAAATGTCCCAGTTTTCCTCTCCTCCTACCATTTCCACCCTTTGTCCCAGCTTATTTTAATTACTTCAGATTACATCCAAAATGCAAAAGTACTTTGATTCCTGCTCAGTAGGGAGAAGAGGAAGAAGGTAAACAGGCAGAAACAAACTACTATTGCCTAGTTTATGTTTTCTTTCTCATTTATAATTTGTGTCCTCCTGACCACAGTTGGATTTTTTTTACATGTCCCAATTTTTATCTGTGAAATATTGGAGGGTACAGGTAATAAAGCTTTGTGATAGGGCCACCGTAGGGCCACCATAGGATGGAAACAACTTGAAGGCTCACAACAACAATATGTAGGCTATTTATTAATTTTGTATCAAAAGCATTGCATAAATTAGTATAAAATAGATAAAAATAGCAGGACCGCAGGTGGCTAAATATCTTTTGAACAAAAATGGGCAACAGCAATGGGATTGTCTGTAGCCTCCAACAACCCTTTCTCTGTGCACGAGGCAGGGCATAGTGGACAAGCATACAGATGCAGAGTTGTCTGTTCTGCTCCACAGACACACAAGGTGTGGGATTCTTTTAGGTAGTGCCATTTTTCCAGGTTGTCTTTTGATCTGCCCACTCCACTTCTGAGTCTGTTCAGGGACTTCCAAGTTGCCCATTCTTGGCTTGCCCCTGGAGAAAGACCCTTGCCGGGGGGGGGGGGTATCCAGTTGGGATTTCCTAGTTTAGCTGCCCAAAGGGATACCCTTGTTGCTGGGGGGACGCCAAGAGGAGTGGTAGTTCTCATAAAGCTTTTCCTTGATTTGAGCCTACAGGGAGGAGACTGGTAGCCATGCAGTGGATGGCTTTCACAGTGTTCAACCTTATTTCTCTTACATTTAGCAGCAACTTCCCATTGCATATCAGGGGGGACAATGCAAGCTAGCTTGTAGAGTTTATCAGCAGGTGTAGGTTTAAGACATCCTGTGATTATTCTGCATGTTTAGTTCAATGCTATGCTCACCTGCTTTGCATGGGCAGACCTATGCCAGACAGGACAGGCATACTCGGCAGTTGAGTAAGACAAGGCTAGGGCTGATGTTCTTATTAATTTTGAGTCTGCACCCCATGTGCTGGCAGTAGGTTTCCGCACATGGGGTGCAGACCCAAAATTAATAAGAACATCAGCCCTAGCCTTGTCTTACTCAATATGTGGGCTTTAACTCCTATTTTTGATGGCATACTTGCAGGGCACCCAATAAGGCGAAATGTTCCATGGCTAAAAGCAAATTTTGAGCTTGATCCTGTAAATAAAGTATGTACATACGTTGGGAAAGTTGTTTTTGGGCAATGACTCCTAGAATTTGTCAGCCTAGCTTTATTTTAAAGGAGTGACATTCCCAAGCTCTGGATCTGTGGTACACAGCAAAATGAAGCTGCTGATATACTATTGTTTAATTCAGTCGCAAGCATACTTCTCCCTGCTTTGACAACCCCCCTGCATCCTAGCAGCATTCCACCTGGGCTTACTGTATTTTGCCATCTGGCCCCTTTTCTCCAGTGTTCAGAGCAAAAGGAGGAATCTCAGGGTGAGTGTACTGCCTTGAAAGGTGTGTCAATATAGATATATTCTTTCCTTTTTAGACTTCTTAACATTTCATATAACTCTGGTTGGTGCTTCATGTATCATGCTGACTGCCATCACCAGGGACTATATCTTGTAACACCCTCTTTCACCAGGGCTTACTCCTCACATTTTAAGGAGTTGTCCCTAGGTCTCTGGTTTTGGAAATTTCATAGGCTGAGAGCTCTCACCTGGCAATGCTACTCCCACTCTTCCCTTTCATCCTGGGCAATTGCCCATGAGAAATGTCATGAGAGGAGGCCACAACCAGATTGGAAAGGGAAGCAGTAAGGACTGCGTATTTGCTCTCGCCAACTAAGCAGGAGCTAAGTAAGCCAGTTAATAAATAAATCATCCAAGGAATTGTCTCAACTCAGCTTTGGCAGCGTGGTGCTTTCATAGTCTATGCACAAAGCAAATGTGCTGATTATCTGCTTCTGAAGATGTGATCTTCAGACTGTGCAGATAACGAGATGTATCTGGATTGCCAAGGCTTAAATCTAATTAACAGTCTCGTTAGTTGGATCAACCTTATGGAAAGCCATTTGTTTTGGTAGGTCTACTCCAGTTGAGACTAGCAGATAGATTAAGCCCCTAGTTAATTAGAAGAAGACACGAACAGGTCATCTCTCAAGCTCCCTGTGAACAATAATTAACGACAAAAAATTAATACAGTTGGCATCTGTATCTACAGATTCAGCCACCCACAGCTTGATTTTTTTTTATTTCAAAAGGTAAGCCTTTGTGTTACAATTTCGTATAAGGGACACCTTTACATATGCTAGGACATGAGCATCCATGACTTTTGGTATCCATGGACAGGGTGAGTGTGTGTGTGTGTGTCCTGGAATCAAGCTCCAGCCTAGTGGTTCTCAACCTGTGGGTCTCCAGATGTTTTGGCCTTCAAACCCCATAAATCCTAACAGCTGTAAACTGCCTGGGATTTCTGAGAGTTGTGTTCAAAACACCTGGAGAGCCACAGGTCAAGAAGCACTGCTTCAGCAGGTAATGAGGGCCCACTGTCTCACCCTTTCACCACCTTTCTCCAAATATGAGATCCAAAGTGATTTTTGGTGATTTTGAACACTTCACAACTGAACTGGCTTTGAGGATGTCCATTGGCAGAGGCTGGACAATCCCATGCTTAGGAGTAGAGGATATAGTTTTCTCTGTTGCATCAGTTGTTCATTTGGTATTTCAGAGGACTCAAACCATCATCAATTACAGCCCATTGTGGGACGTAACAGGAATAGTAGTCCAATCACACAGGTTCTCTGTCCTTGGCATAGAACAAAATACAGTTGGGTCCATCCCATTTGCAGGTTTAACATCTGTGGATTTGACTATTCATTGATTTTATTAATATGTTCTCTCTAGGGGTTTCCAGGTTTTCCAGCATGACTGCCAGAAGTTGATTATAGAGTTGACCCACAGATTATTGCAGAAAAAGCTTTGCTATGCTTTTGACTCTGTGATCAACCTCTGGTGGATGTTGACCATAATGCTATGCTGGGGAATCTAGGGATTCTTAGAGGGATGTTCCCTCAGGTTGAAAAATAGCTTTTTAATATTAGTGTTTCCCCTCACTTTTATGCTCCTAACCATTACAAACTAGACTTCAGAGCTTGGACCTCTTCTATTTGCATGGACTCACCCATTTATTTTAATATAATAAGTGTTTAGGGAGCTTTGAGAGAGAGGAGATGCTGGCTGGGGGATTCTGCGAGTTATGGTCCAAAAAAATCCTGCAATAGCAAAAGTCCTTCTCATTATGACTAGTGGAAGCTGACAAATATGCAGGCTTTTCCTCATAGGAAGGAAGGAGTACCTATTCCAGTGTATCGCTGTGTGTATACTAGATACAATATATGGTTTGCTGTAGAAACCTTGTATGTGAGTGTTGGTCACTATTCACACATAGAAGATAGACTGTGTGCCTTTGAAGGGATGTGCTTTCTTTACAGGTATCCATGTTACTGAGAACTGGCTACCTTCCTTTATCAAAATGCAAACAATGAGAGTATCTCCCAATGGAAGAATAATGTCTCGATTCACAAAAAAATGAAACACAATAGGAATGTATGGACTTTTTAGAAACATTGGGCGAATCAGAAGAAGCCACACATATCTGCAGATGTAGTCATAAAAGATATCAGGGGGCAACTTGATAAATAAGGCAACAGCATTTAAAAACAACATTTTGTGGATGCCTCCACTGGAAGAGTTTGTGAGATTAGCACCCAAGGCAAAATATTTTGGATTGTGTTTCAAACTTTGTTACCTGTATGTTGTTTCTTGAATTTCTTCCCTGGGCTGTTTCTTCTGGCTTTGGCAGGTATTGTTGAATATTCAAAATCTGGAAGCTGCCATGGCTCTGACCAGTGCCTTCAAAGCTGTTACGAACACACCTGGACTGATCATCTGGAGGATTGAGGTACGCTAAATGCATTTTTCACTATGCTAAACTGAAAGCTGCTTTCCTCTTCTCTCAAGCTATGTCAGGGCCAGGTGTCACCATCTCTTTACTTATTCCTAACTGCTAACTTTGAGCATGTCTAAAAATAATTCACACTATGTTCTGAGATATCGTAGTGTGCCTGATGGCAAGGTTTTTATGGCTAAACAAAGATTCGAGCCCTTTCTTCCTGTTCCAAGACCCAAACCTCTATACACTATACTGGCTCTTACAACAGCAAAAATTATAAAATACATATGGACTTGTGCTTTATGGATTGTGCTGTAAGAATTAATTTATAGACTTTAACTTACAGAATTAATTGATAACACCTCCTGCACCTTTCATAGTTGTGCGGAAGTGGTAATTTCAGCAAGTGTACCCTACTTTTCAAGGTTGAGGAGCTCTATGGATTCCCCTTCCCCTCCAATGGCTATTTTTGCACTTCCTGGGTCTAACAAAAAGGTGTTGCTTTTTAGTGGGTGATGTCCAATTGTTAGTCCCATCTAGGGTGCCTCCACTGATTGTTTGGAACTTTGAAACCCCACGTTTATGCAAGCCCTATTGGTTTAATGTGTCTGTTCTAGTTGAGATTAACAATTGGAGTTAGTACAGTGTCTTAATGTCAATTCAACTAGAGTAGTGGTTTCCAATCACCACAATTAATGTGCTGGTTTTAGTCTATAAAGCCCTAAACGGTTCTGGCTCAGCTTTTCTGTCTGAACGTATTCCCCTTTATGAACCATTGCAGAGAATACGATCTTTGAGGAGGCCCTGTTCTCAGTCTCACCTGCTTCTCAGGCGCAGTTGGTGGGGACAAGAGATAGGGCCTTCTTACTATGGAACTTCCTCCCCAGTGATATTTGATCAGCTCCTTCCCTCCTAGACTTCATAAAGAAAGTAAAAACATGGCTACAAGACCAAGCTTTTGGAGAATAACTGCAGTGCAATAAATGAATATAGAATCTATGCAGTGACAACTGGAATGACCCTGGATTATGACCTAAGATTATGAAATTAATAATTGATGTAATTGCTTTAGATGTTTTAAATTCTTTGTTTTTTAAACTAAATGTTTATCAATTGTATGATTTTTAAGGCACTGAATTGTTGCCGAGATGTGAGGCCACTCTGAGTTCTCCTCGGAGTTGAGAAGGGCGGGGTACAAATGTGGTAAATAAGTAAATAGTAGATGATGGGGAGGGCTAGAAGAGGTGCTTTGCAACTTACAGTGATTCCCAACTTTTGGTCCTCCAGGTGTTTTGGACTTCAGCTCACAGAAATCCCAGCGAGCTTTAGGAATTGTAGGAGTTGTAGTCCAAAACACCCGGAGGACCAAAGTCTGGTAACCTCTAAACCAGATGGTCCATCTAGTCCCAAGTATGTCCATTGGTATTACCAATAGAAGTCTTAAAGCTAGAGTGGGAATGTTTGGCTTCGTGTGTCTACTCTTAACATCCATGGTGCAGTGATCTGAATATTGGGCTATGATTCTGGAAGACCAGGGTTTTAATCCTTGCTCTGCCATGAAAACTTATGGATGCCCTTAGACAAGTTACTCTCACTCAGCCTCAGAGGAGGTCAAGGGCAAACGTTCCTCTGAATAAACCTTGTCATGAAAACACTAGGAAAGTGTCACCGCAAATCAGAGATTGGCAACACCAGCTCTAGCTGGGACTGGCAGTCAATTAAGTCAGTGAGTTTACTCTGACGATTGTTTTACTTGTATGTTTCTTCTTTGCAGAAAATGGATCTAGTACTGGTACGTCCAAAAGCCCATGGCAGCTTCTATGAAGGGGATTGCTATGTTCTTCTCTCAGTAAGTCCCTGAAAAACGTGTTCTGTTGGAGATTTCTGCTGCTTTCGTGATTCAACAGTTTGACATGATTTGTCCCTGCTCCCCCCCCCCCCCCAATTACTTTCCTAAGTTTGAATTAATCCTTTTGGATGATGTAGAATTGATTACTACAGTTCCTATTTTAGGGAGCATGACAGGAAACACTCAAGATTTTCCCAGTGACCTACACATTAACAAAATGAGGATCGAGTCCATTTGTGTGGCAGGAAATTAGGCAAAAGGTAGGGTGGTGCTACAGCTTCTGTGACATCTACTACATTCTCAGCAAAGCTAATAGTTATTCTATAATTCTCACAACTTACCTAGGCTTCCAGGATCAGTATCTCCACTAGAATATGATCCACGGGGTGCAGTAAAAGATGTGACATGGTGTATACAAATAGCCCTGTACATACCTGAGTGTGACAACTGTTGAGTTAACTAGCTACTGCTCAAGCCCCCGGTGGTGCAATGAGTTAAACACTTGTGCCAGCAGGACTGCTGACCGAAAAGTCGGTAGTTCAAATCTGGGGAGCGGGGTGAGCTCCCATCTGTCAGCTCCAGCTTCTCATGCAGGGACATGAGAGAAACCTCCCACAGGATGGTAAAACATCTGGGTGTCCCTTGGGCAACTCCTTGCAGATGGCCAATTCTCTCACACCAGAAGCGACTTGCAGTTTCTCAAGTTGCACCTGATATGGAAAAACAAAACAAAACAAATCACTGATGGCCATTAATAACAACAACATGGAAGTAACTGGGTGTTTTTGACATCCTTAGCTATTGATTAAGGTCAGTATAAGAGTAGTGGCTATACTCTGGGTTTCAGCCTGAATGGATTCAGGCATTCAACCTGTTTTGGAGTCAGGTTCAGCACCTTCAATATGTCCTTTAAAGTTTGCACTAAAACATGGAGCAGATTCACTGTCCCACTGAGGCCCCATCTACACTACCATATAATCGAGATTATCAAAGCAGATAATCCACATTATCTGCTTTGAAGTGGATTATATGTGTCTACACTGCCATATAATCCAGTTCAAAGCAGATAATCTGGATTTTTATGACCGTGTAGAAGGGACCTGAAGCCACTAGCCCACACTATCCTTAAACTCCACTGAGTTTTTTCCTCAATCTATCTTCCTTTCTCTCCTGATCTTTGTCCTTCTCTTAGACCCGTAAATCAGGCACTGCCATGTCCTACGATGTCCACTACTGGATTGGGAAACACTCATCAAAAGATGAGCAGGGCTGCGCTGCCATCTACACCACCCAGCTGGATGACTACCTTGGAGGAGTCCCAGTACAACACCGAGAAGTGCAGGGCTATGAGTCTGAGCAATTCAAGGGTTACTTCAAGCAAGGTGTCATGTGAGTATGGGGCAAAAGAAAACTCAGAAGAAAAGGGAAACACACAGAGATGTCACGTCAAATTCTAACACTGGAGATGTTGGGGAGATTCACAGGACCATGGATTTGGAGGAGACTATATTGAACTTTCCTGCTCCATGCTGGAAATGAGAACTTCAGCCTTATTCACAGATGGCTGTCTAGCCTCTGCCCAAAGGCTTCCAGTTACTAATCTGTTATGGAAACACTATGAAGAATAGGACACATTTGTATAAGCAACATGAGAGTGGGGTCAATGTGGCAAAAGATATATATATAGAGAGAGAGAGAGAGAGAGAGAGAGAGAGAGACTCCACTTGCCTCACTGCCAACAGAACCTCTGAAGATCCCAGCCACGGATGCAGGGGAAATGTCAGGAGAAAATGCTACTGGAACATGGCCATACAGCCCGAAAAACTCACAGCAACCCAGTGATTCCAGCCATGAAAACTTTCAACAATATATCTGGCTCTTTGACCAAAGTTGCCTTTTATTCGTTTGAATCAAAATACGCTCTCTTTATTTGGCATAAATTAGCAGAGTAAACAAAGACTATGGTAGACTATATAGAATAAGCTTTAAAATGTTCCAGTATCCCCGCTTTCTCCCACTGATTAAAAAAATAGCAAGTAGCAGAGACCAAAATTAAACAATATCAGCTAAATTGATGGGATTTAAAGAATTTTACTTACAAAACCTTGTGTAAGTCATCACACAGGCTCAACCTGTTTAGGTAGATCAATTCCAGGTAGAAGATATATTGTAAGTCCAATAAAATGAGGATTAAAATAGGATGTCCTCTGAAATGGGGCCCTACCACACAGCCATATAACCCAGAATATCAAGGCAGGCAATCCCACGATATCTGCTTTGAACTGGGTTATCTGAGTCCACACTGCCATATACTCCAGTTCAAAGCAGATATTGTGGGAATTCCTCCCTTGATATTCTGGGTTAAATGGTTGTGTGGAAGGGTCCACAGTGAACCAAAAGCAGAGAAATCTCACCTGGTCAACTAGATCATCATGCAAAAGGGTAAAACAAACACGAAGGTATTAACACACACTCACTGAGGACTGATGTGGGGCCCAGCAAATGTAAAATTCATTTCACAGGGAAGAAGTTAGAATGTGTTAAAGAAAAAGGAGGAGAGAGCAAGAAGGAGCAAAAAGGAGAAAGAGTGAAGGAATTTGGGATAGGTAAGCGTTGCTAGGACAAAACATCTGGGCGAGAGGCAGGCCTGTAGCCAGGATTTTGATTTGGGGGGAGCTGAGTTTGATTCGGGGGGGGGGGGGCTGAGTCTGAGTAAGGTCTACCCTAGCAAACCTTTTGTATCGTTACCCCAATACCCCATGCATATGGAATATATGGAGCATGGTGATCAGATCATGATATGAATAAACATAACAGTTCAAATAATGTACCAGTAAGGCCTTCTCGCGGACCACCATGAGAATTTCGGTGGTCTTGACGGGCTTCAGCCCTCACCCCCCCCCCCCCCCCCCCCGGCTACATGCCTGGTGAGAGGTAGAAAGAGAATGGGTTGACACGACAGAGATGGGAGCGGGAGAAAAATGCGTATTAAAAATTTCTGAAATCAGGATAGTTAATAAAGAACAACACTCAGAAAACAAGGGAATTCCAGACAGGAAATTATCACCTCCCAACAAAAGGAATCGTCAAGGCAGGAAGCAGCCACACTTTGAAGCTGCAAGGCCATTCAATGCTAATCAAGGTGGCCAATTGCAGCATTCACACCTGCCTCAAGCAGGCACGAGTTCTTTCTCATACCTTGGATAGTCCACAGATATATAAACCCCACTCGCCTAGCTTCCAACAGACTTCACAACTTCTGAGGATGCCTGCCATAGATGTGGATGAAACGTCAGGAGAGAATGCTTCTGGAACATGGCCATACAGCCCAGAAAACTCACAGCAACCCAGTACAAAACAACTTATAATTCTCCTATTTCAAAGGAGATGGAGCATGGCCTTTAGTCACGTACGCCATGGAGAAGCAGGACATGCAAATGTAATTGGGGGTCATAAAAACAGACAGGCAGTCGCATGGGAGGTGAATTCTCCAACAGATGTAGTTCTGGATCAGCAGAGCACGAGTGGTTGGGAGAGGATTCCTAAAAAGGCTTACACTGTTACAGACCGAGCGCATTATAAGATCGTTTCAGATTGCTTGTCAATACATCATGATAAATAATGCAAGGCTGTTATCACAAATCTGTTTGTCCTCAAAAGCAGTTTGTATCATGTAGCGCAGGCATACACGCAAGTCCTCGTAATTACATAAGACTATTTCAATTGTTTTCTAGGAACCCTCAGGTTCATCAGAAATCTGTCAAGAGTTCCACAGAGAAAATGTTGCTAAAGATAGGCATGTTTTCCCAAAACACAAATTGGCTCCCTATTATCCATCTTTCCCTGGAACTCGTTGCTTCACAAAAGTTCTGGGTGTGTTTTAAGGCCTTTGGAGGTGTGCCTCAAGCAAAACGTAACAACATTTGAAATATTTTGAAAGTGTTATTTCCTGTTTAATTGTGTAGTACGCACTTTGAATGTAGTTGTTCTACTACAGAAACTTCATTTTTTCCGGCTGCAACAAACTATGTTGAATTGGTTGAGACTCAATGAGATATTCATTGAAAAACTATAGCAAAATGAGCTGCAGGATGTCCCGAAAGAACAAAGTTTTTGCAGTTTAATAAACTTTTTCCATGTTCTTATGATAGAACCAATTAGGAAATGACATTTTAACCCAGGAACAAAATAATGTTGTATAGTGTAATATACCAGAATATGTCCCCGAATCCTCTGTGTGGATCTCCATAGGTTGCTCATAAAAAAGTAGACCCAGAGCTTGTCAAAATAGACTAAAATAGTTGCATTCACCTCATAGACACTTTAAAGCTGATGCATGATGATCCATTTGCAGTGTGTTTGATTTCTTAAAATCTGTTATAAAACCCTTTACCAAGGCCCCTTCCACACAGCTGAATAAAATCCCACAGTATCTGCTTTGAACAGGAATATATGGCAGTGTGGACTTAGGGCCCTTCCACACAGCCCTATATCCCAGAATATCAAGGCAGAAAAGCCCACGATATCTGAGTGTGGACTGAGTATGCAAGAAGATCGCACAGACAGACTACAAGCAGAGACATAACACTATTGCTCAGATGATTCATTGGAACCTGTGCCACAAACACCATTTGCCTGCAAAGAACTGGTGGGATCACAAACCTGAAAAAGTTACAGAAAATGAACATGTCGAACTACTCTGGGACTTCAGAATTCAGACAGAATTCAGACAGACTCCTGACCTCATTATTGTGTTAAAAAACAAAGTATGGATCGTCGATGTTGCAATCCTAGGTGACAGCAGGATTAAAGAGAAACAACTGGAAAAGCTGACACGATATGGGGATTTAAAGATTGAACTGCAAAGACTCCGGCACAAGCCAGTAAAGGTGGTCCCATTGGTGATTGGCACACTGGGTGCAGTGCCTAAAGACCTTGGCTTGCACTTAAACATAATCAGCGCTGACAAGATTACCATCTGCCAGCTGCAGAAGGCCACCTTACTGGGATCTGCATGCATCATTCGCCGATACATCACACAGTCCTAGACACTTGGGAAGTGTCCGACGTGTGATCCAATACAACAGCCAGCAGAGTGATCTTGTCTGCTGTGGACTCATCTTGTTGTGTTTCAAATAATAATAATAATAATAATAATATTAACAACAACAACAACAACAACAACTTTATTTCTATACCCCACGCCCATCTACCCAAAGGGGCAGCTTACATGGGGCCAGGCCCAACAGAACAGTTAAAACACATTAAAATGCATATCAATAAAATAATAACGAAAAACAATATAACCAAATAAAACAACATTAAACAGTATATAAAACAAAAATCAAAACCAACAACCAATAGCGAAATTCATTGTCTCGTGGTGGATGGGCAGACTAGTGCCACAACATTAGAGCTAATGAGTAAGGTGCAAATATCATATAGCAGTGATGAGGCTAAGAACAATTTACTATTAAGGATTTGGCACATAAGGCAGAACATCCATATTTTCCATCGTCCCAATTTGTTAAGGACAATTTAGATTCATTATCTGTTTTGAACTGGATTATATGAGGCCCCTTCTATACAGCTGTATAAAATTCACATTGAAGTGGATTATATGGCAGATAACCCAGTTCAAAGCAGATATTGTGGATTATCTGCCTTGATATTCTGGGTTATATGGCTGTGTGGAAGGGCCCTGAGTCTACACTCCCAGATAATCTGGGATCAGATCCTGAGATATAGGGCAGTGTAGATCCAGCCTAAGTACAAAGTACAAAGGCAGTTTACACCAAGTTCACTCTGGTCCCTTCCACACAGCCCTCTATCCCAGAATCTCAAGGGGAAAATCCCACAATATCAGCTTTGAACTGGGTTATCTGAGTCCACACTCAGATAATATGGGATTTTCTGACTTTATATTCTGGAATATAGGGCTGTGTGGAAGGGCCCTCGGTAGGGAGGAAAGGAAAAAAGGGGGGAATATCCTTGCCCTTCCCAGTAGACAAAAACCATCTATTACAGCCTCTTCTTACTTGTTCTGTACTTCCTCATGAGTACCTTTTGCCATATTGGCCTCACTCTGATGTTGCTTGGCCCAATTTTCATCTATGGACAGCTGGAGCATCTCACACACCTATCCTCCCACCTCTTTGGCAACAGAAACACAATGATAAATGTCTAAGAGTCTACTTCACTTCTATATATGCTCCAGTGAGCCTTCCCCTTTTGCTTCTCTCTTTCCTTTTTTTTTTTTTTTTTGGTTTCTTCTTTATTTCTGGCAAAGGACCCCTGAAACGGACAACGTCTGCCACCAGGTCAAGCTGGTGACTAATACAATCTGACAATCTAGTTTTAGACCCATTTTCAGGGGGTAATCGCAAAGCAGTGGGCTTGCCAAATGATCCTAAAAAGAGACACTGTGAGTTTCCTTTGTGAAATGTCAGAAGGTATGAGCTCTTTTGTTAAAGAAAATTGGGACAAGAAGGAAGGTGCCCACTATGCCTTCTGTCTGCATTCTCCTGTACCAGCACTAGATGGCAGTAAAGCACAAATCCACTAGATGGCAATAGAGCACAAAACCACTAGATGGCGATAGAGCACAAAACCACCAGATGGCGATAGAGCACAAATCCACTAGATGGCAATAGAGCACAAATCCACTAGATGGCAATAGAGCACAAAACCACCAGATGGCGATAGAGCACAAAACCTCTGTTGAGGATCTAGTGGCCTATAGGGTGTTATTTTCTATGCTTATTAAGTCGTGATTTTTCATCCAGGGTTCCCCAGAACTTGGGCTTCTACAATCGTGGAAACATTATGACAGAAAGACATTTTTTTCTTTAGCAGTAAATATAATCAGTGATTCCCTGAAGCCTGAAATTTATTCCTTAAGGGCAGTGGTTTTTCAATTTTCCTCATGTTGTGGTGACCCCCAACCATAAAATTATTTTTGTTGCTACTTCATATCTGTAATTTTGCTACTGTTATTAATCGTAATGTAAATATCTGATATCACTGGTTTTAATTTGGCACAAATACCTGATATGTCCAAATTTGGATACTGGTGGGGTTGAGGGGGATTGACTTGGTCATTTGGTAGTTGCTAGGATCTATAGTTAACCTACAATCAAAGGGCACTTTCCCCCCCTGCTTTGAAGGGACGTGATCCTCCCTCCAGCCTTGCACACTTTCTCTCATCTGCACATGCGCGCCACACTGCCATGTGCTGAGCACACCTGCTCTTCCCTCATCGCTTGGAGAAGCCGGCCAATCACAGCAGGGGAGGGCTTTTGGTGAGAGGGTTCGAAGTCTGTTTCCCAAAAGGAAGAGAAGGACAGACAGATCTTCACCCTTCTCTGCCAAAGGGGCTCCTAAGACCATCACAAATACGTGTTTTCTGATGGTCTTTGGTGACCCCTCTGAAACCCCCTTGTGAATCTAGGCATCTAAACTATGAAATTAATGCAGTTTGTATACAGGATGGCTCAATACTATGCAGTTTTAGGAGGACCTCATCACAATTGAGCACAGATCCACTTTAAATCTGATTGCAGTAAACTAGGAACCCCAGAATTGGATTTAAACTGGATCCATACTCTAGTGCAGTGGTTCTCAACCCTTCTAATATCATGACCCCTTAATATAGTTCCCCATGTTGTGTTGACTCCCAACATAAAACTATTTTCGTTGCTACTTCATAACTGTAATTTTGCTACTGTTATGAATCGTAATGTAAATATGTGATATGCAAGATAAATTTTCATTCAATGCACAAAATTTGGCACAAATACCCCATACTCCCAAATTTGAATACTGGTGGGGTTAGGGATTGATTGTGTCATTTGGGAGTTGTAATTGCTGGGATTTATAGTTCACTTGCAATCAAAGAGCATTTTGAACATCACCAACGATGGAATTGAACCAAACTTGGCACACAGAACTCCCATGACCACCATAAAAGACTGGAAGGACATTAGTGGACACTGACCTTGAGTTTTGGAGTTGTAGTTCACCTACCTCCAGAGAGCACTGTGGACTCAAAACAATGATGGATCTGAGCCAAACTAGACACAAATACTCAATATGCCCAAATGTGAACATTGGTCATTTTTGGGGAAAATAGACCTTGACATTTGGAAGTTGTAGTTACTGTAATTTATAGTTCACCTACAATCAAAGAGCATTTTGAACCCAACTAACGATAGAATTGGGCTAAGCTTCCCACACAGAATCCCCAAGACCAACAGAAAATACTGTGTTTTCTGATGGTCTTTGCTGACCCCTCTGACACCCCCTGGTGACCCCTCCAGGGGTCCCGACCCCCAGTTGAGAAACGCTGCTCTAATGTGGTGAGGTTCGTAGTCATAAAGGTTTATAGCCTTCTGTGTCAAAGAGTGCTGGTGCCTCACCAACTACAGCTCCCAGGATTCCATGGCATTGAGCCATAGCAGTTAGAGCACTGTCAAACTGCACTAATTCTACAGTGTAAATGTACCCTCCATTCTAGTAGCACAAAGTTGCCCATTTTGTCCGGCTCTCATGTCCTCTCCTCTCCTTGCATCGAAACAGCTACAAGAAAGGGGGTGTTGCCTCTGGACTGAACCACGTGGAGACTAATACTTACAATGTCAAGCGGCTGCTGCATGTCAAAGGCAAGAGGAACGTCACAGCTGCGGAGGTGAGCTTGAACCTAGCCCTCTGTCTTCTCACCTCACCAGACAATGTTCTTCTGGAGAGAGTGAAGGATGACTGTCTGAAACCCTTGACCTGACCCTGGTTGCTTCCAAGCCTTTCACTGCTTATCTTTTTTCTGTTTACATCCGATCTTGCACCTCCAACCTCTGTAGGTGGAGATGAGCTGGGAAAGCTTCAACAATGGTGATGTGTTCCTGCTGGATCTGGGCAAAGTCATCATTCAGTGGAATGGGCCCGAGAGCAACAAGCAGGAACGTATGAAGGTGCGGGTTCAGCTGAGGGCCAAGGCACTGTTTATGTGTATGTGCACAACTCCCTTGAGTTTTTGTGTTCTCTGTAGAACATGGGAGTAGTTGGATGCCATTTTCTTTACTTTATAAAAAAGTTCTAATCCTTTTCATTGTCCCATATCCTAGTCTTCCTTACTATTTGCCATAGAGAAGGGCTTCTTTCTGTAGAAGTGCAAAGTTTCTCCAATAAATCTTAGAGTGTTGAAAGAGCCCTAATGGATCAGATTAGAGACTCGTCCCTACAACATTCTGTTCCCACACTTCCCTTCTAGATAAGGAAGCTCAAGAGGAGGAAGAGAGTGAAATAATGTATTGTCGAAGGCTTTCATGGCAGGAATCACTGGGTTGCTGTGAGTTTTTTGGGCTGTATGGCCATGTTCTAGAAGCATTATCTCCTGACATTTCACCTGCATCTATGACAGGCATCCTTCGAGGTTGTGAGGTCTGTTGGAAACTAGGAAAATGGGGTCCCACAGATATATAAACTCCATTTTCCTAGTTTCCAACAGCGTCCTCACAACGTCTGAGGATGCCTGTCATAGATACAGGTGAAACGTCATGAAGAATGCTTCTGGAACATGGCCATACAACCCTAATAACTTACAACATTCCAGAGCAAAGTAACATCTTCTCCAACATGTTCTCCAGAAACCAATATACAGGAGCATAGAGTCTCTGGTTGTGTTGTTATGTGTGGTCAAGATAACTTTGACTTACGCTAACGGCGTCAGAGGGTTTTTTAGCACGATTTATTTGGATTAGCAGCTCATCACTTTTATTGATATTTTCTATACTTCCTCATGGGTAAATTAGATTATATTGACTGCCCCTCAGATGGTTAACCAAAAACAAGAAGTGTGAAATTAAAAGGTAAAGGTTTCCCCTTGACATTAAGTCCAGTCATGACCGACTCTGGGAGGTGGTGCTCATCTCCATTTCTAAGCCGAAGAGTCAGTGTTCTCTGTAGACACCTCCAAGGTCATGTGGCCGGCATGACTGCATGGAGCACCGTTACCTTCCTGCCAGAGCGGTATGTATGTATGTACTCACATTTGCATGTTTTCAAACTGCTAGGTTGGCAGAAGCTGGGGCTGACAGCGGAAGCTCACGCCGCTCCCTGGATTCGAACCTGCGACCTTTCGGTCAACAAGCTTAGCAGCTCAGTGGTTTAACCCTCTGTGCTTCCCGGGGCGGCAGTGCATCTTCTGGGGTTAGGGGCCCAGAACCTCAGTGAAAGTGGAAAATTATGAATTTAAAAAAATTGCTTGAGGAAAAAAGTCTTTCAAGGACTCTCTCAGGGCCCTTCTAGATAGGCCGTATATCCCAGGAATTGATCCTAGGTTTTCTATTTATCCCAGATTATCTGGCAATGTGGGCTCATATAATCCAATTTAAAGCAGAAAACCTGGGATCAGATCCTGGGATATAGAGCCTGTCTGGAAGGGCCCTATGTCTTTGAGGAAGCAAACCACATAGTCTCTCTAGACCCTAAAGATTCCTAGAGGAACCATTTAAATCAAATCCATGATTAATAACATCTGCAAAAGTCAAACCCACAAATATGGCAAATTGACTGTAGACATGCTTGAAAAGAGATGGGCCAGTAGTATAGGACACGCTGTGCATAGAGATGGTCCCAGGTTCAATCCCCATCATATTAGTTACAGCTTGAAGCTTTTATCTGTTTACTGCTCAACTCTCATTGTGAACAACATTGGCTTCAACTGATCAATGTTTTCAGCTTGGCGTAAGGCTCGTGTTCCAATGCTGCAAATGCCACCTTCTTCTTTCTTAGGGGATGCTCCTTGCGAAGGATATTCGTGACAGGGAGCGTGGAGGTCGGGCTGAGATTGGCATCGTGGAGGGCGATGAGGAAAAAGCCAGTCCAGATTTAATGAAGGTGTTGGAGAGCGAACTTGGAGAAAGGCCCAGTCACATCAAATCTGCCGTTCCTGATGAGGTGGTGGACCAGCAGCAGAAGATGCAAATCTCGCTCTATCGGTGGGTGGAGAGGACTTCTCTGTGGCAGTTGCCATTGATGCCAATAATGTCAGGGATGCGATAAAAGCTTGGAAAATTTGCTGTTTGGATGATAATGTCACAGTCTTGATCACACTGGCTTGAGGATATTGAGAGTTATAGTCCAAACATTAGACTTTCCCAAGTTCTGAGAATGATCTAGTGTACAGAGATATAGGCTCGTAGAATTGTCATGTTGGCATGAACAAGAAAAACAAGGTTTGAAACAGAACCCAAAAATCAAATCGCCATACTTATTATTGCTGTCATCATTGAATTATGAACAAGTCACTAAAAAGACTTGAAGATGCACAAGTAAACATTTGGAGGAATTTTAGAAGAAATGGTAAGGAAGTGGGTCTTACCCTGTGGGTCCCCAGATGTTTTGACCTGCAACTCCCAGAAATCCTAACAGCTGGTAAACTGGCTGGGATTTCTGGGAATTATAGGCCAAAACACCCGGGGACCCACAGGGTGAGGACTACTGTTGTAAGAAGATTTTGCCATCGTTCCTTGAACTTGACCATACAAAATTAAACAACCTCCCTTTCCCCTTTCTCTTCTAGTGTTTCAGATTCAGGAGGGAAAATGGAGGTTACAGAAGAAGCCCAGCGGCCTCTTATTCAGGACATGTTGAGCCACGATGTAAGCCTGAGATTTATTTATTTATTTACTTACAGTATTTATATACCGCCTTTCTCACCCCTGGGGGAACTCAAAGCAGTTTACAAATAAATAATGGCAAGATTCGATGCCTTACGTTGGGCACCGATACAATGCCAATACAAACAATTACAATAGTAAAACCACAATTAAACATAAATCACAATTTAAACAATACTTCAACAAGTATTAAAACAATATAACAGTCTCATCAGTTGAATCACTGTTCCAGTCAATGTCCCTCTAAAATGCTATGTACATCTACTGTCAGAAGGCCTGGTCCCAGAGCCATGATTTTAATTTTTTTTCTAAAAGCCAGGAGGGAGGGAGCGGATCTTACCTCATTTGGGAGCATGTTCCATAGGTGGGGGGCCACAGCCGAGAAGGCCCTGTCTTTCGTCCCCGCCAGATGCATTTGTGCTGCTGACGGGAGCAAGAGCAGGGCCTCCCCAGATGACCTTAGATTACGAGGTGGGATATAGGGGTAGATACATTCAGACAAGTAAGCTGGGCCAGAACTGTATAGAGCTCTATAGGTCAAAACCAGCACTTTGAATTGGGCTCGGAGATGGGCCGGCAGCCAGTGGAGCTGGCAGAGCAGGGGGGTGGTATGCTCCCTGTATGTCGCCCCGGTTAGTAATCTGGCTGCCGGCCATTGGACTAGCTGAAGTTTCCGAACCGTCTTCAAAGGCAGCCCCACGTAGAACGCGGTGCAGTAATCTATTTGGGATGTAACCAGAGTATGGATCACTGTGGCCAGATCAGACTTCCCAAGATTTGAGATGGGGAGGAAAGAGCTGTTGTGGTATACATGTGTTTTCAATAATCCTTTGCTCATGGGAGCAAAATGTGTGGCTCTTCAGGTGTTGTTTGACTGCAATTCCTATTAGCTCCAGCCAGGATAGCCAGTAGAGTCAGGGACAATGACCCAATAGCATCTGGAAGCCATGTAATTCTTCAGTTGCTCCTTAGCTGCAATGTACTGCTCAGTGACATCAAGATAAACTCTGTGGGAGTACTACAAAATGATGGCTTTATGGATTACACCCACGATTTCTTACTTTGACTTCATTTTCCTGAAAATATTGGCTGAAATCCACAAAGCACACTCCCATCTGTCAAGATACATGTTTTGTAAATTATGCTTTGGATCCATTCTCCATGCAGAAAAAAAGAATGCAATTCCGTAATTCAGCACGAGGTCTCTGGTAATTCTCAGCACCCTCATTAAGTTTCAGTGGGTGGGATTCTTTGGAAGAATCCATGTCCAAGATAGCAATCAAAGGGCTCCTTGCCAATGTGCCAAGAGCCCCTTAGTGTAACTGAAACATTTTTTGTACAGCAATTGAAGTAGAATTAACACAGACTTTTCAAAGTCCTCAATGTATTGTGCAGCATGTGGAAGTAACTACTATACAGTATATACTCCTATATTAGTTTAGACATTTTAGTCAAAAATACTGACACTAAAATATTGAGCTGGTTTATCCACAGGTCATTATACTTTCTCCTCTCTGTGGAATGACTCTAGACTTATCCATAGCTCATAAAGAAATTCATATTTTTCGCTCTCAGACCTGCTCTCATCTTATACAGGAGGTTGATTTATACATGAGCATATATGGTACTTATAATTGAGTTACTGTTGTGAGCCTTCATTATTATTGTCGTGTCAGGAGTGACTTGAGAAACTGCAAGTTGCTTCTGGTGTGAGAGAATTGGCCGTCTGCAAGGATGTTGCCCAGGGGATGCCCAGATGATTTGATGTTTTTATCATCCTTGTGGGAGGCTTCTCTCATGTCCCCGCATGAGGAGCTGGAGCTGATAGAGGGAGCTCATCCACCTCTCCCCGGATTCGAACCTGCGACCTATCGGTCTTCAGTCCTGCCAGCACAGGGGTCTAACCCACTGCGCCACCGGGGGCTCTAGCCTTCATGTCCTTTCTGGTAACTTTAAGGCAAACCTATCAACATTTCTTCAGAGCATGTTTGCCATTGACTTCCTCTGCAAAAGATAATTATGAACAGAATATAACCCCACCATCCATTTATCTGATGCCATTTCAACTGGCTCAGGCTTTACCTTCAATATCTGTCTTAAGAGTTTTGGTTTTTTTGTGTGTGTCAGGAATGACTTGAGAAACTGCAAGTCGCTTCTGGTGTGAGAGAATTGGCCGTCTGCAAGGATGTTGCCCATGGGACGACGGGATGTTTTACCATCCTGTGGGAGGCTTCTCTTATGTCCCCACATGGGAAGCTGGAGCTGACAGACAGGAGCTCCCCTTGCTCCCCAGATTCGAATCACCAACCTTTTGGTCAACAGTCTTGCCGGCACAAGGGTTTAACCTATTGCTCCACTGGGAGCTTTTTTGATAATAAGGATGAAATTCAGGGTTTCTAGTTTTCATCCCTTTTCCCATGCTATGAAGTCGATCAGAAGCTGTGGAATGCTTTGAACTGTTTCCTTTCTTTGTGCCTCAGGACTGCTACATTTTGGATCATGGTGGGATGAAAATCTATGTGTGGAAGGGCAAAGGAGCCACCAAAGTGGAGAAGCAAACAGCCATGTCTAAAGCTCTGGTATGCTGTGAGAGTCCCACTCAGTTTCCTCTTCCCAATTTCTGTCTTGAAGTGTGTAATTTGCCATTTGTTTTGGCAAGATATATTCAGAAGTGGCAATAGCCTGAGACAGGGTAACTCTGGCTCCCCAAAGCCTACATCTAAATCTGAAACTATCCATCTAATGCACTGTGTATATGTGTGTGTGTTCAGAGCAGATTGTTATAGTCTGAGAGAGTGTGACTCAAGTCTCCCTACTCTAAAGCTTATACCAGGCATCTAATGCACCAAAATAGCTCTCTGTATATTTACTCATCATCTTAGCACATACTGCTAAGCATAATGATACATTAGGACAGTGGTTCTCAACCTGTGGATACCCAGGTTATTTGGCCCACCACTCCCAAAAATCCCAGCCAGTTTACCAGCTGTTAGGATTTCGGGGAGTTGAAGGCCAAAACATCTGGGGACCCATAGGTTGAGAAGCACTGCATTAGAGCATAAGAAACATAACTGGATCCGTGGGTTGTTGTAGGTTTTATCGGGCTATGTTGCCATGTTCTAGAGGCATTTTCTCCTGACGTTTCGCCTGCATCTATGGCAAGCATCCTCAGAAGTAGTGAGGTCTATTGGAACTAGATTTCTTGGTGGGTCTGTAGATAGTTTGTATGTTGTTTTTCCTCATCAGCTTTCCTATGCGGTCAGTGGTTCCCTTGATGTATGGCAAGAACACTTTTCCTCTGGGTGGGTCTTTGTTTTGACTCTCTTGGCTTGTTCTTGGTCTTGCAGCTCTTCTGATGTCTGAGGTGAAGTATTCATTGGCCTGTAGAGCCCAGTTTTGGTGGTTCATCTTGGAGGAGGTGGGGTTCGTACCTCTCAACAAAAGATTGCTCCAGGCACTGCCAGGCCATCAAATGCTAATCAAGGTGGTCAGTTGAAACATTCACACCTAGCTCCAGCAGACAAGAGTTCTTTGCCCCGACCTGGTCATTCAACAGATATATAAACCCATTTTCCTAGTTCCAATAGACCTCACTACCTCTGAGGATGCTTGCCATAGATGCAGGCGAAACATCAGGAGAAAATGCCTCTAGAACATGGTCATACAGCCTGAAAAAACCTACAACAACCTAGTGATTCCGGCCATGAAAGCCTTCGGCAATACATACAACTGGATCCACTTTGAAATTAAACATTAAGTATTTTATTTTGTTTTCAGAAAGGAAGTTATTCTGATCAGTTCACGAGTGCCTAGCCTATTCTACACATGCCTAAAAACCCAGAAGTAACCAGGTTAAATGTGCAGGCAGAATTGGTTAACAACTGAAAAGCACATGTTAAAAAGGTGTGCTTAAAATCCAGTTCCACCCGAAAAATGTGCACCTTTGCATGAATGTATATCCCTGCAGTCATGCCGAACATGTGTTTTTCATTCCTCCCCCTTGTGTGAACTGCTCCTATGGACATGCACGTTTTAAAAACCAAAACAGCTGATCAGCTGATCGGGCTGTCAAAACATGGAGCCACAGACACACAGTTGGCTCAAGAGAAGCGGAATGGGAAAGCAATTAGAACTCTTTGAAACTTTATAATATTAAACACAGATTGAATGAACAATTGAGTGAAGAGAGAGATCTGACTGAAGTTAGGATTTTTTTTTTTAAATCACTGTTATCCCCTGGACCTCATATGCGCACATACAAATCTGCTTGTGTTTGCATTAAGATATTTGCATGTGAGCATATGAGGTCCAGCACATAGCTAAGTGAATTTTTTAAAAATCATCTACCGGATGTCCCCCATCTGCTCTCCATCTTGATCTGCTTCAAAGGAAGATGTGAGGATGATGGTTGGGGGAGGGGGGGCATTTCCTAGGACGAATAGGTCTGTGTGTGGACCTGCTGTCAGGTCTTGGGATATTTTGCCCCAGATTTAAAATGTGGATTTTTGCAGTATCTAGAAGCACCCTTAAAGGCCAGAACAGGGCAAGCTATTTTCTGAATGAATAAATGCCGTATTCAGAAAAACAATTGCAAGTTGAGCAACATGTACTGGGGGATGTGGGGGGCAGAGGATATGTTTGAATGTGATTTTTTTTTCTGTGTCATGAGCGACTTGAGAAACTGCAAGTCGCTTCTGGTATGAGAGAATTTCCCATCTGCAAGGACATTGCCCAGGGAATCCCCGGGTGTTTGATGTTTACCGTCCTTGTGGGAGGCTTTTCTCATGTCCCCGCATGAGAAGCTGGAGCTGACAGAGGGAGCTCATTCGCGCTATCCCTGGATTCGAACCTCCGACCTGTCAGTCTTTTGTCCTGCCGGCACAAGTGTTTAACCCATTGCGCCACCAGGCGCTCCGCTTGAATGTGATGGTAGAAGTGATATGAAGTGGATTTGACATCTAAATCATGCAAGCTATTATGTTAGCACTTTGGAAGTCCTATGTAGATTGCCCTTGGTCAATCCTCCTCCTCCTTGATACTTGGCAGGAATTCATGAGGATGCAAGGCTATCCTTGCAGCACGAACCTGGAGACTGTGCACGATGGAGCTGAGTCTGCCATGTTCAAACAACTCTTCCAGAAATGGGCTGTGGCTGACCAGTCTGTGGGGCTCGGAAAAACCCACACCGTGGGCAAAATAGGTAAGGCAAGACCTGACCCTGGATGGAGGGAGTGTGACTTGGGAGAAACAATTTTGTATCCAATTCTTGGACTGATGGCTTTCTGTGGTTGCACAGTTTTTCTGTTCCTCTCCCAAGGCTGCATGATGCTCTGAACTAATGTTTTTAAGTACGTTGCTGTGTTGTTAACTATATATATACTTATACTCCGCCCTTCTCTACCCAAACAGGGGGACACAAGGGGCTTACAATGGCACAAACATCGTGCCTCAACAACAATTACCTTTTTTTTAATTGCAACATTTTCAATTTTTTGTATGATAGATTAATTTAATTTAACATGCTGTGTAAGTTGTTTGGGTTCCATATAAGAGAAAAGTAAAAAAGGTAAAAGTTTTTTCCCTGACATTAAGTCCAGTCGTGTCCGACTCTGGGGTGTGGTGCTCATCTCCATTTCTAAGGCAAAAAGCTGGCATTGTCCGTAGACACCTCCAAGGTCATGTGGTCAGCATGACTGCATGGAGTGCTGTTACCTTCCTGCTGGAGCAGTACCTATTGATCTACTCACATTTGCATGTTTTCGAACTGCTAGGTTGGCAGAAGCTGGGGCTGACTGCAGGAGCTTACGCCACTCCCCATATTCAAACCTGCAACCTTTCGGTCAACAAGTTCAGCAGCTCAGTGCTTTAACCTACTGTGCCACTGGGGGTGGCAGGATATAAATAAACATTTTAAAAAAATAATTCCAACCTATAGATCTAACTCAGCAGTGAGTAACAAAAGCCTTCCAGATGTTTTCAGCTGCAATTCTCATGCTCCCCAACGCCTGCCAACCTTGGAGACAGCTGTTTGGAAGTTGTAGACCAAGAACATCTGGGAGACCATAATTCTCATTTGTGATCCAGTTGATGCCAACTGCTCCCTCTTTTTGATGGTTGTTCCTTTTCAGCTAAGATCAACCAGGAGAAATTTGATGTCACCCTTTTGCATACTCAGCCAGAACTGGCGGCTCAGGAGAGGATGGTGGATAATGGGGAAGGAACAGTGGAGGTAAGAACAAATCCCAGAATGAATAGTTTGGCTTTCCTTTCCAAATGAAATTCTTCTTTATTTTCGCCTTTCCAACAGGTCATCATATCAGCAGGATCAATAGTATGTAGCCATTTAAGCATCATCCAGCAGTCAGTGATCATGGTGTTTTGATATCTTGCTGAGTCTGGAAAATAAGAAATTCGTGTCCTTCATTGGCTGAACTGCTTTCATGCCACGGAAAAGGAGGTTGAGCTTTTTAAAGAAATAAATAGGGCTCAGCAACAGTCAACATCACATTCATCCTGTTTGGATTCACACATTGGCAACAGAAAAATGGGACGAGACTCTCAATGATTTGGATTCTTGGAAGTCTATTATTTGTAGAGTCACCATGCATCATAGCAAAGTCATATATTGTAATCAACATTCTTTTATAATAATTTCACATAATGTACACAACCAGATTTCTGCAAATGGTTAAAATTTTAAAAAGAAAATCATTGCAGAGAATAGGATATTCTTTTGTTAGAAATAAGTAGATTAAAAAAATTGGCATAGTGTTTTAAATTCTAACTATGGAGTCTGAATGCTTGGCTCTTAAAACTTGACATTTCTTGGGATTTATTTTGGGATCTGTGTGTTCAGACCTGGAGATTTCATAGAAACTCCCAAGAAGGCGAAAGTGTGAAATCTTTGCCTGTTTGAAGAAATCTATGTGTACAGAACTAAATGTTATTTTGGGAACCATTCTCTCTCTGTGTTTTCACAATGGTAAAACAGGACTTAAAGGGGACATCTTCAGGAAATGCTCTCACTAGAAGCCAAAATTATTAAATGAATGCTATTGTACTTTGGAAATAGCATAAGTATGAATAGTAACTTCTTATGAGACATGATTGAGGCTAGTTTTACACTGACCATATAATGCAGTCCAATGTAGTTCAAACTGTATTATATGGTCAGTGTAAAACCAGCCTTAGTGGAAAAGATAGTAATGCCGGATGAAGTGAAGGCTGTAGAAAAAGAGGGAAACTCCAACATGGAGCAAACCATGACTGAAAATTATCCAAATTTGAGTTTTGAATGCCAGGATCCCTTAGAGGTCTCTCATTCAAAGGATTGTTATAAGGTGAAGTTAACTTGATGATAGAACAACAAGGGTTGCTTAACTCGTAAGTGTTCTACATTGCAAATGTTTCCATCACACATTGTTAAATCCCTTCTCCTTGAGGCTAAGAAAGCAAGAAAATACTTTGGAAAGGTTTTGCCAAAATGTTTTAGACTCCCCCATGTGGCTCAAGGTTTGTTTGTTTGTTTGTTTGTTTTTGGTTTTGTCAGGAGTGACTTGAGAAACTGCAAGTCGCTTCTGGTGTGAGAGAATTGGCCGTCTGCAAGGACGTTGCCCAGAGGACGCCTGGATGTTTTGATGTGCTACCACCCTTGTTGGAGGTTTCTCTCATGTCCCCGCATGAAGAGCTGGAACTGATAGAGGGAGCTCATCCATGCTCTCCCCGGATTTGTACCTGTGACCTGTCGATCTTCATTCCTGCCGGCAAAGGGGTTTAACCCACTCTGCCACCATGGGCTCCAGACATAGTAGAAATGCCATCTTTATATGCTTAAAGTTAATTTGAGGGAACTCTTTAGCCAAATACATTTTTTCAAAGTAATATTCTTTTTGAAACAACTTCTGTAGGAGTCCTGGCTTGCACTTCACCTTAGCAAATGTGGGGCTAGACCACCAGGCATGGGCAAACTAAGGGCCAGGGGCTGGATGCAGCCCCCTGGGTGCTTTCTTCAGGCCCTCCTAATTTTCCCTGCCCTCTTGGCATAAGGACACAGCAGCCCATCATGTCCTTATGCCAAAAAGACGAGGGAGGAAGGCACACAGCAGCTGAGGGACCTCCTCCTTCTCCCAGAATAAGGATGGTGCAAGCAGCCCCATGCTTATGCTGGCACGATGGCCGAGGAAGCCACACAGTGAGCCCCCGGAGCACTCTAAGCCGCCACATGTCCCACCTTCCTTCTGGCATAAGGATGGGGCGAGCAGCCCCGTCCTTATGCTGGGAGGACAACCTGAAGATGACTCAGGCCCTGTCCTGCCCCCTCATGGCCCCACCCCGCACAGCATATGCTCAGCCCTCCTGATCACTATGGTCCCAAGGCAAAAAAGGTTGCCCATAACTGGGTTAGACAGTCATCATTGCCAGGCCTCCAAGGGGACTCTGAAAATATAAGCCAGGAATGTTCATCTCCACTAGAAACAGGGTTTTTTATATAAAGCAAATGGACCTTAATTGTCTACTCCAAACCAAGCCACCTCAAAATACTTTTCACTGCAGCTCAAATAGTTCACAATGATAATTGATTTGGGGGAGGGAGGATTTGTTTTCCCGTCAGCTACTCAGCAGATTGCAAATACAGACCGAAGAGGTGGGGTGACAAATGTTTGCCCATGCTTGGGTTAGACAGTCATCATTGCCAGGCCTCCAAGGGGACTCTGAAAATATAAGTGTTCATCTCCACTAGAAACAGGTTTTTTTTTTTTGTAAAGCAAATGGACCTTAATTGTGTACTCCAAACCAAGCCACCTCAAAATACTTTTCACTGCAGCTCAAATAGTTCACAATGATAATTGATTTGGGGGAGGGAGGATTTGTTTTCCTGTCAGCTACTCAGCAGATTGCAAATACAGACCGAAGAGGTGGGGTGACAAATGTCGCCATCCTTTCTAATTAAATGTTCTTGACACTTCAGTCCTGCTAGTCCCAGTTCTACTACACTGTGAGTTATGGGGACAATGTAACTTCTAGGATGACACCCAAATAAACCAAATGTTTTGTCTTCCCTAGGTCTGGAGGATTGAGAACCTGGAGCTTGTTCCAGTGGACTCTCGGTGGCATGGCTTCTTCTATGGCGGAGATTGCTACTTAGTTCTGTACACCTATGAAGTGAGCCGGAAGCCACGTTATATCTTGTACATCTGGCAGGTATGTGGGAGAGTCTCAACTGGGGTTGCCTCAGAAGCACAGTTTGTTGACTGCCCGTGGGGATTTGATTTCAAAGCCTTTTGTGGATATAAGCTCATTGCTTGCTCTTTCTTTCCACTAAGGCTGGGTTTACACTGACAGCACTTTCCAGATGTGTTGGACTATAGTTCACATGTATTTTAACATATCTGGCAGAAGCATAGTTGCAAAAGACTAATGTAGTGTTTGCAGCTCCTCTCTGTTTACCTCAGGCACAAAATGGATGTGTTTCAGGATCCAAATGAGCTCAGTACCCTGTTCAGGCCCACTAAGCACTGTTCATAGGAACAGAAACAAAACAGACATGCTGAGTGCCTATGTTTCCTCCTCCTTTACTAGGATTATTTTTGATGGGGAGTTTAGAAGAATGGTTGCCATGGAGCAAAGACTTCTCGGTGCCACAGTCCTGATTCTGTTTCTTATACCCAACTTTTGAAAAAGAAATGTGTGCTACAATCCATGTAATTACCCATGTAATAGTTAGTTTGGCTAAGAGAAAGAAAAACATTAAAAAGGGGAGGAAGAGAACAGATAATTTCATTTTCTGAGAGCATTATGCTAGATCTCTTGAGGTTTTTGCTGTGCCTCCAGGGACGCCATGCCACAGTGGATGAGCTTGCGGCCTCAGCCTATCACGCAGTGGAGGTGGATCAGCACTACAATGGAGAGCCTGTGCAGGTCCGAGTGACCATGGGCAAAGAACCACGTCACTTCCTGGCCATCTTCAAAGGAAACCTTGTCATCTTTGAGGTATGAAGTAGGATTCAGTACTGAAATTAAGAATGAAGAGTCTCCTGGGTTTTTTTATACCTGTTTAACTGCTAAAAAATACTGCTAATCTGAATTATGTTAATCTGAAGGACTGTGTTTTCTTCCCACCCCCAATATTTTTAATTACACACACAAAAAAAGCAACAATACTTATAAGTACATGAACGCAGACATACAGTGTTCCCTCACTTATCGTGGGTGTTACATTCCAGGACCACCCGCGAAAAGTGAAAATCTCTGAAGTAGGGATGATATATATGCATATAGTGTTCCGAGGGTGAGTCAGAAGCAAGGAGAAATTGAAAGGTAGCACACATTTTCTTCTTCTTCTTCTTCCTCTTCCTCTTCCTCTTCCTCTTCCTCCTCCTCCTCCTCCTCCTCTTCTTCTTTTGCTAGTTATCTCTGCTTTGCTGCCTCTCTCTTGAGAGGGAGAGTGAAACCCCCTTCCATGCTCCATCGTTGCCACGAGGTGGGATTAGAATGCCGCTCTGGGCAACGGCAACCATTCATAAACTAGAAGGCAAAAACTCACGAAATAGCGAGTCTGCGAAAACCGAACCGCAAAGTAGCGAGGGAACACTGTACTTAGATATGAATTGATTAAGCAGACATACCTTTTTCCCTATAACTCTAAAACTACGAACTAGAGGCATTTCTCTTGATCACACTCTATTCAAAGTGCATTTGGTGAGGACACAAGGCAAAGCCTCCTTGGTAACTGCACCTGGGCCCTTTGCTGCTCCATTTCTTGTTTTCTTTTCTTTAGAAGACAGGTCTTTTATTATTCTGTCAGATTTTCAGAACCTACTGTAACTGTAATTAAGAAAAGTTTTTTTTCATCATTAGCTTCACTACTCTTTAACCTTTTAAATTAAACCTTAATTTTAATGGGTCTTTGCATTGCTTTTAATGTTACAAAAGAGTCAGTTTCATGTAATGATATTCTTCATACGTTTTTAATTTATATTGCACCCATTTCTGTTTTGTAAGCTGTCTTGAATCCCACTTCTGAGAAAAGCAACCAGGATACAACCTAAATAAATACAGAATAAAGATTTTTTAAAAATGGGTATGGATGTTGAAAATAGGTCAGGGGTTCAAAACTCATTTTCACTGAGTCCACACCAACCTTATGATTGCCTCCAAAGGGCAGTTAAATTTATGGATGGAGAATCCATAGACACAGAGGCCCACCTATATTTGTTTACATAGCGGTCAGTGCTCTGTAGCTTTTACCCAATCTGGGAACCCAGATGTTATTGAATGACAATTCCCATTACTTTTGATTATCTGTCATGTAGACAGAATTGTAGCCTAACAGCACTTGGAGCTCTGAGGTTGGGAAAGGTTAAAAGATCTTTAAAAGTCAGACATCATATAGAATCGTAGAGTTGGTAGAGACCTCGTGGGCCTTCCAGTCCAACTTCCCACCAAGAAGCAGGAAACTCGCATTCAAAGCAGCCCTGACAGATGACCATCCAGCCTCTGTTTAAAAGCCTCCAAAGAAGGAGCCTCCACCACAGAGAGTTCCACTGCTGAACAGCTCTCCTTACAGTTAGGAAGTTCTTCCTAATTTTCAGACAGAATCTCCTTTCCTGTAGTTTGAAGCCATTGCTACTAGTCTCCAGGGCAGCAGAAAACAAGCCTGCTCCCTCTTCCCTATGACTTCCCCTCACATATTTATACATGGCCCTCATCATGTCTCCTCTCAGCCTTCTTTTCTGAGGGCTAAACATACCCATCTCTTTAAGTCACTCCTCATAGGGCTTGTTCTCCAGACAACAACATTTAGGAATCACACAGTTCCCATTTCTGGGTTAGTCTCTATCTCTCCAACCACATTATTGTTCACTTTTCAGATGCGTTGTCTTCTTCTGCCCTTCTCTTGCATCCAACATAGGGTGGAACGTCAAGAAATGGTGGTAATGAAGTGGAAGCCCAAGTGAGGCTCTTCCAGATCCGCGGAACAGACAGCTCCAACACGAAGGCAGTGGAAGTGCCATCATCTGCAGCATCTCTCAATTCCAATGATGTCTTCTTGCTTAGAGCCCAGACAGGGCATTACCTGTGGTACGGCAAGGTGAGTACAGAAAGGGTGGCTCACTGGATGGTGGCCAAAAGCATCCCCTTGACCTATTGTACACAGCCTCCAAAGCCTCTTTTCTCTTTGGTTGTTGCATGCCATATGTGTGCTTATCTAGAGCAAAATGATTACTTTCAGCCCTTTTCATTCCCTGGGGTTAGGAGCACAGGGACTCCCCATTCGCCATGAAAGTGAAAAACTGAATTAAAAATGCCTTTTAAAAACCCAAGAGAACACCTTTCTTGGCATATCAAAGAACTTCAGCACAACTCTGTGGTCAATTTCCACTGGAAACTGACCGTAGACTTGGTTTAGGACCTAGAGAGTCTTAGTGAGAACAATTTAATCAAATCCATGAATAATCAAATCCACAAAAATCAAACTTACAAACATGATGGGCTGATTGTGCATCAGTGCTGTGACTTCTGAAGGATGCTAGTAGGTCTTAGCGCTGGTTTAATGATTTTGCATCTGTTAATAGGGACATAGTTAGAGGCTTCTGTGATTTGGCTCATTCTTGGCAAGTCATGGAATGATCATACCTCAAAAGACTCAGAAGCTATATGACGTTGGTGATATATGATTCAACCTAGCATAGTTACATATGCAGAAGTACTACGTGATATTAGCCCATAGGATTGCAGCCATGAAACATCAACATTTGTCAGTTGGAAGGATGGACCTCAACGTCCATTTAACAATAAAAGAAATTCAGTCTTTTGCTTTTGAAGTGAAGTGAAGACGCTGAATTTCTTTTTCTGTTAAATGGAAGTTGGGGTCCATCCTTCCAACTGACAGAAGTTGACGTTTTATGCTGCAATCCGATCTTGTCACCAAACACCAAATTTTTTGGAGATCTGAAGTTCAGTTTGATAAAACTCTGAAATGTATGGAGCAACAGTCTGTGATCATGTCTAGGAGAAGGCAGGTCTAGGTGGCAGCACCTTGGAGGCAATGGTAATTTGTTTAAAGAACATAATGTATGTGCTACACAGTCTGTCCCTACATTTTTATATTACTAGATGCCTTTGGGGATACCAAAAAATGACTATTCTGTTGAGCATGGGAAAAATGGACTGGGCTGTGGCGCACTTGGCTAGGAGTCAGGTGCATTAAATCACCACTGAGTTCAAAGCCAGCCCAGGTCAGAGTAAGCTCCCGACCATTTGTCTAGCTTGCAGTTGAGCTTCGCAGCCCGAAACACAGTTGCATTTGTCAAGTAGGAAATTTAAGTACCACTTATGCAGGGAGGCTAATTTAACTAATTTATGACACCATAAAAATCTCCAGCAGTGAGCGAAAGAATGAGGAAGTTCTCCATCAAGGACTTAGTGTAATAAGTGGACCATGAAGAGACAGCTCCCTTGGTGGCTGCAATTTGAGCATACCCTCATGAAGCTTAAATTGGCTCTGTGTTTGTCTATATATGTTGTGTATTTATGGCATTGAATGTTTGCCATGTATATGTGCACTGTAATCCACCCTGAGTCCCCTGCGAGGTGAGAAGGGCAGAATGTAAATACTGTAAATAAAGAATAATAAATAAATTACTTTCCCTTTTTAAAACTGCTGTCAACATGTTTAGAGGACTCAGGGCACTGTAGTCAAAAAGGTAGATTTCACAAACCTTGACGTTTCATCACTTATGTGACGTAAGATGCTGTTTCAGGTTTGCTTCAGTTCCCTTCTATAGATGGAACAGAGCAAGGATGAAATAGAGCAAAGAAAACATCACCATGTCTTTTGTTTCAAGCAACACAAAGTCTTGGACTGTCCTGTCATGTCTCACTTCTGTGGTTTTCATGTCAGGGTTCCAGTGGTGATGAAAGAGAGATGGCCAAGCAGCTTGCCACCATTATTTGTGATGGCCTTCAAGAGACCGTGGCAGAAGGACAGGAACCAAAGGAGTTTTGGG
Organism: Anolis sagrei; assembly: GCF_037176765.1. NCBI lineage: Eukaryota > Metazoa > Chordata > Lepidosauria > Squamata > Anolidae > Anolis > Anolis sagrei. The sequence continues at coordinate 191,721,100 of NC_090022.1, read as the reverse complement.
AGCTGCTGGGAGGCCAGGCTCCTTATGCAAGTGAAAAAAGGTACCTACATCCCAGCTCTCAACAGGATGGAGGCTGATATTCACTGGCGTTAGTTGAATGAATTAGCTTACACAGGTCATTAACAGGATTCGTGCCTCACCTCCTGAGGTTGGGGAATAAATCCTGTTAATGACAAATGCGAGCTTAAGTCAAACATAAACTTGACATACATCTTTAATTAAGTATTACGGAGAGTGGAATCTTCTTTCACCTTTTGCAAATGACATAATCCCCAGTACTCATGTTTTCTCTGCAATTTTCTTTGCACCCTCCCTGGCCATTCAGTATACTGGGAAGAGGATTGAACTGCTCTCTGCCTACAGGTTGAGTGTTGGACTAGGACACCAAATCCCAAATCAACCCTGAAAACTCACTTGCCGATCTTGGGCAAGTCCTATCTTCCCAGCCCCAGAAGAATAAAAAAAACATTCTCATCTGAAATCCTGCCACAAAAAAACAATGAAAAGGTCACCATAAATTGGAATTGACTTGAAGGCACTCAATTAAATATATATATTATCCAGTTTTATTTATTATTTAAAATGTTTCAGCCAGATGGATGGCATCTCACACCATCAAAAGTGTTTCCTATTCTGATTCTTAATATATTTTTTCTGGTAAGAAATATAAAGCAGCTGTGGAGAAAAAACATATGGGTTACAAATGGAAGATGATGTCATCTCACATCTGTAAAATTCTGAAAATGACACAGGCAGCTGCACAGTTCAAGCTTTATCTGGAAACACCTTTGAGAAGATGCGCAAACCAATTGTGCAGATGTGGATGATTATGGAGGGAATTAATCTCAGGCCTCAATTGTGTATAATAATATATTATAGAGGAGGCCAATTATTAGTTGTAAATTAAGGTAACCGCCACCAACGTGAGGTATTTGAGGTATCACCGATGAGATCTGGCTCTACAGACGCAGGTTAGATGAGATGAGACAATTTTTAACAAAAGATAACAAGTTTATTGTGTACAAAGCGTATGGTTGCAGGCTGTTAAGTAACTTATAGAACTTTGAATGTCACTTGGTTTTAATATAGTCCACTCTTTCAAATAACACAGCTCGTGGCCAACTTTTACTGAGGTGAAGCTCTTTAGTGAACAATGTTTCCCACTATAACTAGCCTTCCAATTTGATCTTTCCTTGATCAAATCTCTGATCTCTAGTCCTTCCTTGACTAGGGATCCTAACAGGCTTCCTTTAGTCTTCCTTGACTAAAGAAACTGGCCAGGTTTCTCTCTTCAGCCCTTCTAGACTGAAAAACCTCCAGCTGCTCACACACACCTCTCTCCCAGGCTTTTCAAGCCTCCACTCTCTCACACACACTCACACTCTCTCTGGTCCTTTTCCAAAGAGCCTATAACTTTTCCTGCTTGGCTCCGCCCACTTCTCACTCTCCTGAGCTAGCCTGCCTGGTCTCCTTGGCAACGCTCACTGTGGATTCAAACCAGATAACTCTAGTTTTAGCTACTGTTACAAACACAAATATATACTCTAACAGTTAAACACATACATGGTATCAATGACTTCTGCACAACCTTAAACTTGAAATCTAAATACTTGCCTTTTTTGGATAGTGGTAAAAAATGAATAGGTTTGCATTCAGAATTTGTTTGTTTTCTGGATAGGGTGAACATGCTGTTAGTTTTCATTTGGGAAATCTTTCATCTGCACACCCAGGAAATGAGACTGGGAGGGTCTTTCTCCCAGTAACGCTATTCTATCTTTCAGGCTGCAGCAGGAAGTCCCGGATCACCCTCCCAGGCTTTTTGAATGCTCCAACAAAACTGGACGTTTTGTCGTCACTGAGATAACTGACTTCACCCAGGATGACCTCAGTGAAAGTGACGTTATGTTGCTGGATACCTGGGACCAGGTATGGCTGGAACTGGAGTGTGAAGTTCTCCAGAACTTGTACATCTCTTATTCTGTTGTCATGGTGTCATATATATCTCCTGATGTTATTTCATTCTGTTAGGGAGTTTGAGGCAGCTGAAGGTCCATTTTATTTGTCAGGAGAGAGGACTTGGAGGTCTGCAGCAACTTTTAAGGCACAGTTGGGCTACTCAATGTTGCTGAACAAAAACTGCTCCCTGCTGTAACCAGGACAGGGAGTGGAGAGAGATGATGGGAGCTGAAATCCAATAATAAGCGGAGGGCCACAAGTTGACCACCTTTGATTTAATATACTCTTTTCAAATGGAAGGCAGAATCATCTGGATGTTGTTGGGCTGCTACTCCTATGAGTCTTCGGTCACATTAGGAATGCTGAAAGGTATAATATTGAAAGTTTACAAAGCAGAAACACATGGAGAGCCACATCACTTCTACCTCTGCTTTTTAAAAAAAAAACCATTCTCAGGATGACAAGGAAAGGCAAGGTATGATGAAGATGGAACATGACATACTTCAAAGTCAGTAGATCCAAGAGTACTCAAGTCCAGAACAGCATACTAGCTACTTCCCTCAAAAGCATTAAGCTCCTGCTGCTATGGGGAAAAACACTGCAAAGTTTTATAGAGGAAGAGTTGGATCATAACCATTAATAACATTTAGCTTTCTCCAGATGGCTACCTCCTGTCATTCCTACTCAGCATGAGAGCCAACTATAGCAGTTCTAATGCTGGGTCGGACTTGGAAGATATACAATTTAATCCTTCATTAAGCTAGGAAACTGATCTTAGGCCAGTCTCTTGGGTCTCTCTTTTGCTGTCTGACCCACTGCATAAAATTATTGTGAGGATAATGAAAGAAAGAGTAGTGTGTCAAGCTTTGAAATCCTTGAACGCAACTCTGAGGGACATCTGGTTGGAGAAGGCTGTTATAAAGCATTATTGTTAGCAGTGGGACCTTCAGCCTGAATAAGCCACTGGGTGTCTGGAGACAGACAATAAGCTTTTGAACTTTCCTGAAATAACAGGCCTACTGTTGGAAGTAGTGCAGAGATAAAGAGATTTAGGAAGGGACATGGAGATGCCATCTTGACCTTTCCCTTTCATGGTAGAACTTCTGTACATTATTCCAGTGAATAACATGTAATAATACAGTAGAGTCTCGCTTATTCAATCTTTGCTCATCTAACGTTCTGTATTATCCAACGTAGTCTGACTCCCGCCCTGATCCACAGCCGTTTCAATACATTGTGATGTTTTTGGTGTTAAATTCATAAATATAGTAATTTCTACATAATGTTACAGTGTATTGATTTGCTTTTTCTGACGATTTGTTGTAAAACATGATATTTTGGTGTTTAATTTGTAAAATCATACTGTAATTTGACATTTAATAGACTTTTTCTTAATCCCTCCTTATCATCCAACATTTTCACTTATCCAACATTCTGCCAGCCTGTTTATGATGGATAAGCGAGACTCTATTGTATTTCATTTTCTAGATTTTCTTATGGATCGGGAAAGAAGCCAATGCAACAGAGAGGAAGGAGGCATTGACAACAGCTCAAGAATATCTGCAGACCCACCCCAGTGGGAGGGAGACTGATACTCCCATCCTGATAATCAAGCAAGGCTTTGAGCCTCCCAACTTCACTGGATGGTTCCTAGCTTGGGATCCCTATCGGTGGAGTGTAAGTGCAGAGTATTCCTCAAATATTTTTGGGGTTTTTTTTCCAGGGATACTTTTATGCTGCTGATGTCACATTGATAAGAAAGTACCACAGTCTGAAAGCAGTAAAATATATATTATGTGAATGTGATTACCTGTTAAAAATAGGTAAACATCCCCAAGGTATTTGGTAAAATTCTTGAAAATTGCCAATATGTCGAGATTTGCCAATTTGAACTTGAATGTTGAATTTCTTATTGAAACATGAAATGATATTATAAGATTTAAACTCTGAGTGCTTTAGATTTTAGTTTATAGTATTAAAACATAAGCCCCAAAACCTCAGGCTCCTGCTAAAATTAAAATTGTATTAAATTGTTGATCACCTAGTGGCATGCAGTCCCCTTTCCTTCTGCAACTTCCCTCTATCTGTCCCAGAGGCTATAGAACTCACCAGGTCAGATTTAAGGTGTGGGGCATCTTGAGGAGGGACGAGGGAAAGGGGGTCCCACGTCATGAATCCAGGTTTGCTTGCACAATATTGGATAACACCACTGAAAGTTGATCCTTCTGGTGTTCGAACTATGAAAGAAGTTAATTGTATAAATGCAATCTGAGGGCAAGACTGGTTTTCCTAGCTGGGTATCCCAAGTTTGTGATGCAAATAGATTCCAGTTCCCAAGTCTAGCATAGTTTTACTAAAACTGGTGCCACTAACATGTTGATATGGATGTAGCAAGCCCTACATGGGAGGTCCAGCATCAAAACATTATTCTGCTTGTGGGTTTCTTGAAGAAGCATCTGGCTGACTACTGTCAGAAGGACAATGCTAGAGAAGATGGGGCTTTGTTTTTATAGTTTATGTCTTTCTACATTTTGCCAAATGATGACCTAATTGTGATTCAGAATGTGTCCATGGTTAAACTCTAGGGAGTACAACTATATTGTGCTCCCAACACCTAACATTTTTTCCATGTCAGGAGCAACTTGAGAAACTGCAAGTTGCTTCTGGTGTGAGAGAATTGGCTGTCTGCAAGGACGTTGCCCAAGGGACGTCCAAATGTTTTGATGTTTTACCCTCCTTGTGGAAGGCTTCTCTCATATCCCCACATGGGGAGCTGGAGATGACTGAGGAAGCTCATTCGCGCTCTCCTCCTAACACCTAACACAATAGTACCCTAAATCTGTTCTGTTCTTTCAGGAAGGGAAGACATACGAGCAGCTGAAGAAAGAACTGGGAGATGCCAACGCCACCATCAGGATCACAGCTGTGAGTTGAAGATTTGCTTCTCCAAGCATGCAGTTCACCCCATGGTTAAGAAGCAGGCCTGCCTACTTGTTAGGAAGAATGAGCTGACCAGCTCAATCCTCACTTCTAGGGTGTCATAGAAGAGAAGCAAGTTCTTTATTTGTTGTTATTGTTACTGGGGAATGAGAAGAACCTCCAGAATAAATTGGTTGCCTTTGGGTGTCTTTTAGTACTTCAATGGTTGTTTTGCAACAGATTGGTGACCTCACTAAATTTCAGGCAAAACAAAGATGTATAAAGAATGGAGAAAGTTGTCTTACCCCAATACAGACTATATGGTCTGTTTAGCTCAGTGCTGCTCCTCTGACTGACCACTGATCTTCAGTGTCTTGGGCAGGGTCTGTTCAGTCACATACTTTTTAAGAGCCTTTTTCAGTTGGAGAGCCTAGGAACTGAACCCAGAGTGTCACTAAGAGGTGGTCTCTCACCTACTATTATCATAGAGATTAATGCAGCCAGGATACCATCATAGAATCACAGAATCATAAAATCTGTGAGTTGGAAGAGACCTTGTGGACCATCCAGTCCAACCCCCTGCCAAGAAGCAGGAAAATCACATTCAAAGTATTCCTGACAGATAGCCATCCAGCCTTTGTTTAAAAAGCCTCCAAAGAAGGAGACTCCACCACAGGAAGTTCTTCCTCTCACAGGAAGTTCTTCCTAATGTTCAGGTGGGATCTCCTTTCCTGTAGTTTAAAGCCATTGTTCCACGTCCTAGTCTCTAGGGTAGCAGAAAACAAGCATGCTCCCTTCTCCCTGTGACTTCCCCTTATATATGTATACATGGCCATCATGTCTCCTCTCAGCCCTCTCTTCTGAGAGCTAAACATGCCCAGCTCTTTAAGCCACTCCTCATAGGGCATGTTCTCCAGATCCTTGGTCATTTTAGTCGCCCTCCTCTGGACACATTCCAGTTTGTCAACATCTCCCTTCAATTCCTGTGCCCAGAACTGGACACAGTGTGATTCCAGATGTGGTCTGACCAAGGCAGAATACAGGGTTAGCATGACTTCCCTGGATCTAGACACTATACTCTTATTTATGCAGGCCAAAATCCCATTGGCTTTTTTTTTAGCTGCCGCATGACATTGTTGGCTCATGTTTAACTTGTCCATGAGGACTCCAAGATCTTTTTCACATGTACTGCTGTCGTCCCCCATTCTGTATCTTTGCATTTCATTTTTTCTGCCAAGTGGAGTATCTTGCATTTGTCCCTGTTGAACTTCATTTTGTTAGTTTTGGCCCATGTTCACCTGTCAGCTACAATAATTATAACTCAAGAGATTTTTTGGAATAGTGCAATCTAGTCATTTCCAACCTAGAATATTGCGATATGAAACAGATTAATCAACAGGATAAAAGACAAATGGCTTCTTAAACCCCCAATTATCCATTTGTAAAGGCGTTTGCCAACTGTCACCCAGGACTGCTCCTCTGAAAAACACTTTGTGGGAAACAAATCCTTTTGCTTGGCCCCTGAGTAAGACAGGACTGAATCAATTAATTGTGTTTGTGTGGAGAAACCATCTTCAGATCTACAAACATTCGCACAGAAGCCCAGAGGCAGACATCTATGGGAATGGATGGTTTTTAACCATCAAAAATAAGTCTTTTGGAGGGTGCAGTAGTAAGCCATGCATTCCTTTTAATTTCTGGGTAAGACTGAGCATCAATTACTGCAAAGGTATGAGAAACACTGGTATAAAATCTGTTATCAAAGTTGCATTTAGCAAACTATCTTTGTTGTTTAGAATCTGGATGGTTCATCTCTTACATCAAAATCAGGGAACTTGAATGGTAGCAGCAGCAAACACCAAACCTACCCTCTGGAAATTCTGCTGTCCAGTCGAGATGAACTGCCTGAAGATGTGGATCCTGCTAAGAAGGAGGTGAGGTCTCTTATGGCAATGTAGTCTTTAGAAAGAGCACTTAGAGCTTGAATCCAGTTAGACATGCCCATAGCTCAAGGTTACGAGAGCTGTGTGTCATCATAGGTCAGCCCTAGTTAGTACAAGCAGTCCCCGAGTTACAAACATCTGACTTACAAATGACTCATAATTAAGAACAGGGCTGAGACAACAGGAAGTGAGATAAATCTACCCTTATTTCTGGAAGAGGTCTTATGGGGAAACTTGTCTCCACTGAAGCTTCATCACTAATCCTTGTTTCCCCAACAAGCCAATTTTTTGAAAAAAAAAAATTCTAACCAGAGCCGCGTACAGGGAGCATACAACTCCTCTGCTGCGCCAGCTCCACTGGCTGCCAATATGCTACCAAGCCCAATTTAAAGTGCTGGTCTTGGCCTATAAAGCCCTAGATGGTTCTGGTCCAACTTACCTGTCCAAATGCATCTTCTCTTATGACCCTATTAGAACTTTTAAGATCTTCTGGGGAGGCCATGCTCTCGGACCCACCTTCGCATGTGTAACTGGTGGGGACAAGAGACAGGGCCTTCTCTGTGGTGGCCCCTCAGCTGTGGAACTCCCTCCCCACTGACATCAGGCAGGCCCCATACCTTCTGGGTTTTAGGAAAAGGCTGAAGACTTGGCTCTCTGCACAAGCGTTCGAAGAATAAGTTAGTTTCGACGTGGTCTGGATTAAGGTTTATGGACAAATTAAACCAAGCTCTTTAAATGCTTTTAAAATTTGTATACTGATGTATTTTATGATTGCTAAGTGTTAATTGTTTTTAATTTTTATTCTTAGTACTGTTAGTATTGTTAGTACTAGTTTTTACCTGCACTGAATTTTTGCCGGAATTGTAAGATACCTTGAGTCCCTTCTGGTGAGAAAGGTGGGGTAGAAATGAAATGAAATAAACAAATAAAATCCATTATCACAGGGGCAGAAAGTTGTTTATAACTTGGAGACTGCTTGTACTTGGATAAGGCACCACCAATGAGTGCCAGATGTAGTAGACAATATTTTAGGGGAACTGGCAAAACCCACCTCTGAGTTTTGCTTGCCTAAAAATCTTCTATGTTGCTGAGGGGGAGGAATCGTGTTGGCTGTTCCTCGAATTTTGTTATGTTGAATTTGTATGTTTTGACTTACATACTGATAAAACTTAGGAACAAACATGCAGAAACTATTTTGTATGCAACTCAGGAACCGCCTGTATTAGCTACTGTGCCAGCATGGTCCTTAGCTTGCCCGACACAATTGTCTCCATCCAAAGCAGGATCTCCAACATCCTATCTACCTTGTGATCCGTGACACCCCTGGGCAGCCATATGTGAAAAACAGGCTATGATTAAGAATGAGCCTCACAAAAAGCAGTTTATCACAGTCATGTACTATTATTGGGTTGTGTAGAACTATCTTTACTTGGTTAGGAAAAGGACAACACTTTTCCTTTCCTCATGCAAGGGATGTTGTTTTTCCCAAATCACAGAGCTTCCTATCAGAAGATGACTTTGTGAGAGTCTTTGGCATCCCCATAGAAGAATTCAATGCCCTCCCCACTTGGAAACAGCTCAACATGAAGAAAGAAAGGGGGCTTTTCTGAAGAAGCAACATTTCCAGAGGTAAAGAAGCCACCAATACTTTTGAGGGCAGGCCCCAAATCAGAAGCACCTTCACCTACAGCAGTTGCTGCATTCTTTCTTGCAATGATATGTATCCCATTTGTGCCTAACTGCGCTTTGAATGCTGGTTTTATATCCTAACTCAAGCCTGGGAAGCTTCGTTTTTCAATTTTTGACTTTACAAGCCGACATTGGCGAGCCTAGTAATGCAAGTGAAAAGGCTCAGAAAAAATGGTTTACAACAAAACCATTCCTCCTTGCTCTCGACTAAAGCTTTGTAAAAATAAGGAGCTGAACCTTTCTTAAAAATCCAGGCTATGAGAAGACTGCAAAACTGGCTTCTTGTTTGTTTTATTTAAAAAATATACAACAAATATTAAAATAGTCTTTATTGTCAATATAGTTGGCTTTCTACATTTGCAAGTTTAGTTTTTGCAGGTTTGAATACTCATGGATTTCTTTAATGTGCTCACCCTAGGCATTTCTAGGTCTTCAGCATAATTATAGAGTTGAGTAGGAAGTCTTGGAAATTCTTAAGAGAGGTGTTCTCTCAAGTAAACAAAATAAAAAAAATAGCATTTATATTCTGTTTTTCCACTTTTGCAGTGGTCATTCATCCCTAAACCCTGCAAAAAATCAGGGTCTATAAAACATCATCCCACCCTATCAGTCAAACGCATCTAATTCAGCAGCATTTTATGTGCTGGGAAGTATCTACTAACTGCTGTGAGGTCCAGCTCCCATGGAGCCTTTGACCCTGTTTGTGGATCCTTAGAGACCCCCAGGAATAATTGGCTTTTTTGGGGTGGAGAGATATTTAACAACATATCTTTTTTGTAAATTCTGGGAGCTGGAAGTGGAGGGTTTTTTCCCCCTCAGGCCCACTAAAGTTGCCTACAATGTTGAGTCTCAACATTCAATCTCTAAAACAGCTAATTGTTTCAGCATATTTTGCCAAGGCCATGGGGGACAACTACATATTCTCTCCCTGAGAGGTAAAGAAGAGGCACTTTTCATAGTGACTGTTCATAAGTTTCAAGCAGTTTATGCTGCCTTCAAAGTCCATCCTCCCACGAGTTACCTACATACAAGAAGGGACCAGCCCAGTGCCAAGGAAATCACATGTTGCCTACCATCTCCTCTGAGTTGCTGAGCAAAAGCACGGCTATGAAAAGAATATATATGTAACACACTGATAAATATATAAAAGATGCAAAGTGTTGAATCTGGTTTACTTTTGGAATGAATGTTATTGTTTTTTAAATTTCCGTAATACCTACCAACTTTCCACATTTTTTTGTAATGCAACGGATGGATCTGTGCTACATGCAGTAGCATCCCAACAGGCCTATCACACCTGCCCTTTGCAACAGAGGAATGGCTGAGACAGTGGTATGCAAGACAGAAGAGGAAATCTAAGACTCCTTCCACACAACTGAATAAAATCCCAATTTTCTGCTTTGAACTGAAATATATGGCAGTGTAGATTCAGATAACCCAATTCAAATTAGATATTGTGGGATTTTCTGCCTTGATATTCTGGGTTATATGGCTGTGTGGAAGGGCCCTTAGCAACAGTTAATGGCGGACAAGATCCAATCTTCCAGCTGATGTTGTATGACGATATCCATGATGACCCCAGCCAGCATAAAATGGTGATGAATGCTGGGTGTGGTCATTCAAAATCATCTAGAGGACCAAACTTTTCCTATGTTTACACTAGATATAAGAACAAAGGGAGCAGTATCTTATATTTTTTAAAAAGATGCAGCATTTGCTCAAGTTTCCATAAGCCACAGAAGGGAACTTCAGTGGTGAAAACAACCCAAGCTCATCTCAATTATAAGGAAGTTCCTTCAAATGGCAGAAACTGAAGGAGTCGCAAAACAGAGGCAAGGTGTTGGAGAACAGATGTGTGCACCAGATAGTTTGCACTTCTGCCCATGATTGCAGTAGATGTTGTCTTCTCACCTGTATCAAAGTAAGACTAAAGGCTAATTCTGCCTTATATGCACATGTAGACTGTGGTAGGGATGGAAGATGCCATCATGTTCTTCACTGCAGGCAACAAAATGTCTTGAGCCAGGTGCAAAGCACACAGGCTAGAAAATCCAATTGAAAGATGTAGGTGCCTTGGCATATACAGTAGACTTTCAGTTAACTGGGAGATTGGTGGATGCCAGATAAATGTAGGTTCTGGTTACTTGAGAGTTACTATTACAAACAGGTCTAACTAATACTATACTCCATATTATACCTTACCATTCACTCTGTAATTACTTGATATTAATACTGAAATAGAGAAATTAAAAGCAATTAAGATAATAAAGACCAATTTAATTTAATGTAACACAGTTCCTCTGTATTAAAAACAGCTTTGTGACTTTAAAGTGTTATTTCTTCAATTCTTTTGCAAGATGCTCAAGAGTTCCTATTGCTTTAGTTCTGGTTAACTAAGAGTCTACTGTACTTTGCAGCCATGCTTCAGCAGTCCGCTGGTTTTCAACATGTTTTACAAAACCCTAGTTCAATACATTGGCGCCACACACAGCATGTAACAGGCACATAATGTTCTTGCGAAAAACTGCTTGTGAATTGTTTTCATATCATTCTCACTGGAATCTCCCCTATCTCATTCAGCTATTAACATTTACGATGCATGTGGGTGAACTACAACTCCCAAAATCGTGGGTCAATCCTCACCAAACCCTGTCAGTAATCAAAATTGGCCACATTGGGTCTCTGTGCCAAGTTTGGTTCAATTCCATCACTGGTGGAGTTACGAATGCTCTTTGATTGTAGGTGAACTACAAATCTCAGCAACTACAACTCTCAAATGACAAAATCAATCCTCCCTACCCTACCTGTATTCAAATTTGGACGTATCAGGTATTTGTGCCAAATTTGGTCCAGTGAATGCAAATACATCCTGCTTATCAGACATTTACATTACGATTCATAACAGTAGCAAAATTACAGTTATGAAGTAGCAATAAAAAGAATATTATGGTTGGGAGTCACCACAACACAAACTTTTTTAAAGGGTCACGTCATTAGGAAGGGTGAGAACCACTGCTTGTAAAGGTAGTCTCCTCTTCCATTTTTCTGCCAACAGGACTACTTTCAGCAAAATACCACTCCCGGAGTGCTCCTGCTCATGCCAAAGAAATTGAGTTCAATCTCTGTGTTTGATTTTTTTTTTTTTTTGCATTAAAGAAGTCTGAGAAGTATTAGTATGTATACAAAAAACAACAAATCCAAGTTTCCAGTTTTGTGTATTAAAATATTAGCCTACTGAGAACTTCCTCCACCTTGCCTTAGCAATTAAGGGTCACATTTCCCTCTTTCCATTTTACAACACTCCCTAGTCATCCATTGTGGTCCATAAATGCAAGCAAAAATTTGCTACAGCTGCTTGAAGACACTTACATAAATCAATCAGAACTGTCACAAATTGCTGAAAACAAGATGTATGTCCTACAACTCTGGTTAAATACTCTGAAATTATGCAGCTGGCATCTGTAAGCTCTTCAGGAATTTTGTTTTGTTCATTTTCAGTAAGTCGACATCCTTGGGAATTGTTTTCAAAAGACTGAACAATAAATGAAATTAGCTTGAATCAATTGCAGCAGCACTAATTCTGGCTGGGATCACAGCAGGAGCTCACAGCTCCCAATCAACATCTGTCAACCACATTTTGGCATCCATATATTACAAAACCACTGCAGAGCTTGGAAAAGAGATTTTATATTTGCTGGTTGACTCCTCTAGACAACCAATATAACAATTCATTTGTTACCAGCCACATCTGTTAACCACACCAGGACTCAAGTGGAAGAGGGAACAGTTCACTTTTTCAGTGGAAAAAATGGCCTATTCTGACTCCAATGATTCTGTATCTTCTCCACATTCAAACCTCACGAAGTCCAGCACAGATACGCCTCTGGGCTGAATATACTGTCCCAAGGAAATTGTGGGGTCCAGGAGGAAGGGCTGGGAAAGCATCTTTGTTTCAGACTCTCCCCCGAGTTCATCCTCCAGAGAGCCGACAGAGAGGGGAGCCATGCCCACCACATGCTGGCCCAGCCTCCAGCCGAGCTCAGGAAAGTCTGACTTGGGGCATTGTTCAGAGGGGCTACAGACCACCAAGGCACCATATTTGCCCAACATTGTATGAGGCAGCAGAGGATTTCCTTCTGGGGGAGCTCCGTGTATGTAAGAGCCGATGAAGTTGTTCTCTGGCACCGACACCCACACTGCCCTCTTAATAATCATGTTCTCACCCAGTTTGCCTTTAACAGAAAACAAAAAGAGAAAGAAAAAAAGCATTCACCATCAGAAGTACAAACTATGGGAAGGGTAAAGATGTACACTACTGTGGCCCCATGGCAACCAGATACATGAAAGAGGTCATCTGGAGTCTTGGAGTGCGGTGCCAACTATTTATTTATTTATTTATTTACATTATTTCTATCCCACCCATATCAGCCCGAAGGCGACTTGGCGGTATACACAGTCAGCACAATTCAATGCCGTAAAAATACATACATTGATAAAGCAAAAACATTAAGTGCAATTAAACATAAAAGACAGTGCATAATATCAATTTAAAAAAGAACTATGTCCTCTCATTCAAATCCTCATCCGTTACATTGTCTTGGGCGTTCCTGGGTCATTTTCCAACTCTAGTTTGTCTATTTATTCTGGGGTTCCGAATGCTTGCTCGAAGAGCCAAGTTTTTACTCTTTTTCGGAAAGTCAGGAGTGAGGGGGCTGATGACTATATGCAGATGACACCCAAAGTCAAGGAAGCTGTCCCTGGCCCCAAAGCAGTGTATGTCTATCAGTAATAGAGTGAATGAAGGCAAACAAATTGAAACTTAATTCAAATAAGACGAAGGTGCTCCTGTTCAGTCAGAAGGCAAATCAGGGAGTAGGGATCGAGGTGTCCTGGATGGGGTTGCACTCCCCCTGAAGACACAGGTCCGCAGTTTGGGTGTACTCTTGAACTCAGCTTTGATCCTGGAGGCCCAGGCATCAGCAGAGATCAGGGGTGCCTTTGCACATTTAAAACTTGTGCACCTACTCTGTCCATTCCTTGAGATGCTGGATGGATCTACCCACAGTGGTACATGCCTCAGTTACATCCTGTTTGGATTACTGTAATGCGCTCTATGTGGGGTTGCCTTCGAAGAGTGTTCAGAAACTTTAGCTGGTCCAGAGAGCTGTGATCGGATTGCAAACTGGGACTGGCTACAGGGAGCGAACAACTCCCCTGTTTCAGCAGCTCCACTAGCTCCCAGTCTGTTTCTGGTTTTGACCTAGAAAGTCCTATATGGCTTTCTAGGTCCTCAGGAGAAGCCCTTCTTTCAGTCCCACCTCCATCGCAAGCTTGGTTGATGGGGACACAGAGGGACTTCTTGTTGGCTGCCCCTCAACTCCGGGACTCTTTTCTTCCCAGTGAAGCCAGAATGGCCCTCTCCCTGCTATCCTTCTGGCAGGAGGTTAAAACCTTTTCATTTAGACAGGTTTTTAAAGAAGCGGTTTGAAAAACCCAAGTCAGGGATACCGTAGTTTTACTTATGAGTAGGTTTTTAATTTATTTTAAGGCTTTTAACTGTTTATTTTTCATGTTTTTAGTATGTATTTCATAGAATAATAGAATAATAGTTGGAAGAGGCCACATGAGCCATCTAATCTAACCCTTTGCCATGCAGGAAAAGCCCAATCAAAACATCCCTGACAGATGGCCATCCAGCCTCTGTTTCTATTTTAATGTTCAGATATTAAAACGGTATCCTTCTGGAACGGCTCTCCGGGATGGGGCTTGAGGGCACTGTTTTACAGTCGCTCCGGTCCTTCCTGGAGGGTCAGACCCAGAAGGTGGAGCTCCTGTTCGACTCCCTGGCCGGTGGCCTGTGGGGTTCCTCAGGGCTCAATTCTGTCTCCCATGCTGTTTAACATTTACATGAAACCTCTGGGAAAGATCATCCAGAATTTTGAAGTTTGGTGTCAAAGTTATGTAGATGACACCCAACTCTATCACTCCTTTCCACCGAATGCCAAGGATGCTGTCCTGCCCCTAAACCTGTCATTAGTGATGGGTTCGATGAGAGCTAATAAGCTGAAATTAAATCGAGACAATACTCCTGGTCAGTCGGAAGGCAGATCAGGGTGAGGGATTACAGCCTGTGTTGGATGAGTTCACACTTCCCCTCATGCCATAGGTTTGCAGTCTGAGGGTGATCCTGGATTCATCGCTGTCCCTGGAGCCCCAGATGTCAGCAATGAGCCTTCACACAATTAAAATTTGTCTGCCAGCTGCACCCATACCTTGAAATGCCAGATCTGGCCATGGTAGTCCACGTCTTAGTCACATTCCACTTAGACTACTACAATGCTCTCTACATGGGGCTGCCTTTGAAGATAGTTCGGAAGCTTTTACTGGTTCAGAGATCAGCAGCCAGATTACTAACTAGAGCCCTGTACAGGGAGAGATTCACTCCCATGTTGCAGTAGCTCCACTAGCTGCGGGTTTGCTTCCTCGCTAAATACAAAGTGCTGGTCATTACCTTTAAAGCCCTAAACAGCTCGGGAGATGCAATTTGACCAATCACATCTCCTCTTATAAATCAGCTCGGGCACTGCTGTCAGCAGAGGAGGCCCTGCTTTCAGTCCCAACCCCATCTCAAGTATGGCTGGTGGGAACTGAGAGGGCCTTCTCCATGATCACCTCCTACTCTGGAACTCCCTCCCTAAAGAAATAAAGATGGCCCCTCCCTTCTCTCCTTCAAAAAACAACGGAAAACTTATTTTTGCTCACTACCATATGGAGGAGGAGGAGTATTAGATAATTTGAGACCACTACGAGACCTCTGATTGAAAACTACTACTATATTCAGGCTTTGTCAGTCCATATTAGCCCAGTTAACATCACTGGCCACACAATCAACACACATATCTTTGTGAACTTTAGTTGGCTCCTGTAAATTAATGTGGATGTTTTATGTTCAGGTTTTAGGTCACCATATAATTTTTAGATAGATAACATTTTATTTAATCTACAGATGTCATTTTTTATATGTCAGATTATTTTGGATTATTACATTTGTATTTGTTATTGTACTGAGGCATTGAATGCTTACCTTTTTGTTTATTGGAGTGCACCCTGAATCCCCCCGGGGAGATAGGGAGGAATATAAATAAAGTTGTTTATTATTATTATTATTATTATTATTATATTTTTAGGTTTCAATTGTATCCCATTAAGTTTCATTGTAAGCAGATCTGAGTCTCTTTTTTAGAGAAAATATGGGATAGTAATAATGACAACAATCAGACAAACATGGAAGAGATAGGATGGGTGTATCCCTGTGAACTCCCTTCAAAAACCACTGCATATGTAGTAGCAGAACTCCCACCTCCCTTCAGAAGTGGGGACAGGCAGAGCATTGGCAGACAAGAAAAGACAAAGTAAAACAGCGAGTACCTTCTCGTTTCCTGGCCACGTTTGGCACCAGACCACTTACCAATAGACAAAGCGAGCTGGTCGCTAAGTAAGGATCCATCTGGCCCAATCCTCAGCTGAGAAAGCTCATTCGACTTTAAGAAACACTAGAAAAAAAGTCAAAGGAACAACATTTCAACAACTCCAATTAATAGACAAATTGCAGTTGCCACTTTTCTTTTATCACAGAGAGTTCTGGTTATCATAGCGATTTAGAAGGCTGTTCAAGCAACATCTAACATGGGATGAGGCAAACAAAAGAGCAAAATCTGGTCTACATATGGGGCCTTACTTTCATTTCAGTTTATAGAAATCTAATCTTCATAACTCTACAAAGCAAAAAAAACCACAGAAAGCTACAGGACTATGCAAGAAACTACCACCTAAACTACCTTGATGCCACATTAAAGAAATCCAGCAACATCACAATGAACTACCTAATTTCCAAATGCTTTAGGTATATTTCTATGCACGATGATTCAGTGTATTGCTCTAACATGCTGCAAGCGAGAGAAGAAAATGAATGCAACAGCCTTTTGGAAGATGAAACAGCTATTAAAAAAGAAAAGCATTAGCAGCTTCACTAGAAATCAATTATGAAGCAGAGTAGGGTGGAATACAAATTTATTGTATTCTGGCAGTGTTGAAACATTCTTTTCCTTTTCCAAATCTTTTTTTTTTTGTCACTGTTGCAAAAATGTACCCCTAAATACAGCAGGTGGCATCCATCTAGGCTAGCTAAACTTCACATTCAGGACTCAGATATTCCATATAGTAAAGCAAACTGTTTCAGAGGGCACTATGATGTGCATTGATGGTGTATACTGAATGTAGGAGTTGGTGAGTGAGTGGTGCAACAAGATTTAAGACTCCCCCAGGCCACAAAATGTCTTATGCATTACAAAATCTGACCGGGTGCCTTTTATTGTGACATCTAGCCTTTTACTTATGTAGATCCTTTGCAGCTAGGACTAAGGAAGGAGTAAGCAGCCATGACCAACAGTAGGCACTCTCCAAGATGAGGCCCGAATGGAAGAAACAGCAATTTTTGTGTGCATATACACCTTCACATACATGTTGACTGATAGGGATTTATAGCAACCAGAATTTCGTAAGCTTTTCTTAGGCAAGTAAAATTCACAGAATCATAGAGGTGGAAGAGAGCCATCCAGTCAAACCCCATTCTACCAGTCGGGAGCACACAATCAACAGATGGCCATCCAGATTCTGTATAAAAAACTTGTAGAGAAGAAGACTTCTCTAATAATAATAATAATAATAATAATAATAATAATAATAATAATAATAATATATTTGTATTCCGCCCTATCTCCCCAAGGGGACTCAGGGCAGATTCCAGCATATACAGACACAAAGGCAAACATTCAATGCTTTGAAACAATGAAACACAGATACACTGATAAAAGTAAAGGCTTCCTCTTTAATCTCCACCTCTGGGGGTGGTGCTCATCTCAATAGCTAAGCCGAAGAGCTGGCGCTAACCTAGGTCATGTGGCTGCATGGAGCGCCGTTACCTTCCTGCCGAAGCAGTACCTATTGATCTTCTAACATGTGCATGTTTTCGAACTGATAGGTTGGAAGCTCACCTCACTCCCCGGATTGGAACCACCGAACTTTCGGTCAGCAAGTTCAGCGGTTTAACCCACTGCGCCACCATGGCCCTTTTTAACAGATGCATCCAGAAACTGCAAAAGCAGATTATGTCTTGTTGGCTTGAGATTTCAGAAGACAGTATGTGCAAATTGTGTTCAAGGTGGACCTTTGGGTTTCTGGGATTAGCAACACATGGCCAGCCCATCAAACCTAGCAGCAACGGTCCATCACAGCCCAATGTTCTTTAATGGGAGCTTTGCTACAGCTCTGCCAAAACTGACTGGCTTTGGCTAAGTCCAATAAACATGTAATAAGCTTAAAACCTGTGGATTGATTGTGCTACTTACCCACATGAAATTGTTTAGAATGCATGTATAAGCATAAGGAGTGGAAGGGAGTAGAAAACTCATTGCAGTTCTGTTTTTACTCCAGGGCAAACTCTGAGGCAATTTTACCAGTTTCTTCCTTTAAAATGTTTATTTATTTATTTATTTCTGCTATTTCTACCCCATCACTTCTCTATCCTCAAAGGGGGACTCAGGACAGCTTACAATGGGCACCGATACAATGCCACTACATAACAATTACAATTGAACATAAATCATAATTAAAACAATATATTATAATTAAAACAATACATCAACAATCATTAACACAGTAAAACAGTCTCATCAGCCGTATCGCCGTTCCAGTCAATGTCCCTCTAAAGTGCTACATACATCTACTTCCAAAAGCCTGGTCCCAAAACCATGATTTTAATTTCTTTCTGAAAGCCAGGAGGGAGAGAGCAGATCTTACGCATTTGTGCTGTACACGGGAGCGAGAGCAGGGCCTCCCCGGATGATCTTAAATATAGCCTACAGCTATATTGTTGCCAGTCTCCCATTCAAGTACTAACCTTAGCTGACCCCGCTTAGCTTCCAAGATCAGATACATTTCTGACTAGCCACTTCATTACACTAGAGATGGAATCCACTTTAAATCCGGTTTCTGCAGAATTCTGGGATTTGTAGTTTAGTGAGACTGTTAAAAGGCTCCTCCCTAAACTACAAACTCCAGAATTCTGCAGAAATTGGATTGAAAGTGGACTCATTCTCTAGTGTGATGAGGCCCTAGATTCCTTCTAATCTGCCTCGCTGAGATGAGAACTGGAGGTATTGTTTTACAGTGGCTCCATTCCTTCCTAAGGGGATGCCTTGAAACGTCAGATCTAGCCAAAGTGGCACATGCCTTAGTTACATCCTGCCTGGATTACTATATTTTAAATAGGTGTTTAATGGTTTTAACTTTAAATTTGTAAATAGTGTTTGGTTTAATTCTATTTTAATGTAATTTGTCTTTAGGTTTATGTTGTATATTGCATTGTTTTTAGCAATGTTCACCACTTTGGATCTCTGTTAAGAAAAGAGGGCCATACAAATAATAATAATAATAATAATAATAATAATAATAATAATAATAACCACCATCTGCCAGCTGCAGAAGGCCACCTTACTGGGATCTGCACGCATTATTCGCCAATTCATCACACAGTCCTAGACCCTTGGGAAGTGTCCAACGTGTGATTATTTATTTTATTTTATTAGTATATTTCTATACTGCCCTTCTCAGCCCAAGGGTGACTCAGGACAATTTACAAAATGACACAATTCGATGCCACAATAATATAAACAGTTAAAAGAATATAACATCCATAAAATTCCAATCCAATACAACAGCCAACAGAGTGTCTGCTGTGGACTCATCTTGTTGTGTTTCAAATAATAGTAATAGTAATAATAATAATAATAATAATAATAATAATAATAATATTTTCATTAATTTTATTGGGCTTCCTCAGCTCATGATTTAGTGAAGATCTAACCCACTATGTTCACGTGACCAACACTGACTGCTAACCTGCATCTGTTGCTTAAGGTTTCACAAAGCCTTTAGGTCACTCACCTTTGCATATGTGTTTAATTGGTTCATGGTCCCCTGATAATGGTTCATTGTTCCAATTGCTGCTTGTTGAACAAGGTGTTGAAACCTGGCATTTCGGGCCACAAAGTCTGTTTCACAGTTTACCTGCCAGAGAAGCACAGTTAGCTTTTAATTGCATAGTCAACAACTAAAATTTTGTTCAGGAGGCAAGAAGAATATTAGAAGTACTAAGCATAGAAAAAGAGGGTGGTTTATTCTATAAAGATAAACGTGGAGAGGATGACTGGCTGAGTTCAAAATGTCTTTTAACCTTCCCCAACCTCAGAGCCATAAGTGCTTTTGGGTTGCAATTTCCATTATCCCCAGTCTCCACGGTGGATAATCAAAACTGATTAAAGTTGCCTTTCACAAAAACATCTGGGGACCCAAATTGGATTTCACGCCTCTGCACCTGCAGTCCCTTCTCCTGTGTTAGTCCCACATTATTCTGTGCCTTCCTCTGAGGCTGAGAGACCCTGGCCAAGTCACACTCTCTGTTACTCCAATGCCTCTTCCTTTGGCATCTCCTGTCCCCCTGGTGTAATTACACTGAGCAAAGGATCAATGGAAATGTGCCTAATATATATCTTGCCCAAAAAGTAAACTGACCTTGGAACTATAAGATGTTTTATTACGAGGAGGAACAGGCTCACCTCCACCATCACCGCCGAGTTTGCCTCCTGTAGCAGCCCTATCAGCCCTTCCTTCGTCTTCCTCCCTTGCAGTTTGGAAGCTTTGCTCCAGCCCTCCTTTTGGGCTTGTTCATGCAGCCAGATTTCAGCCTTGAAAGAAAAATCAAGCCCCGCCAAATTTAGACACAACAGTCAAGATAATTCAATGAACAACTCAAAGACCAAATGAAAGCACAACGGCAGAATGCAAAGAGCGGGGGGAGGGGGGAGGTTTTGGTATCTCCCATTTCAAAGAGGACCTGCATGTGGGAAACTGCAACAGAAAAGGGAAGGGTCCCAGCATAACATGGCAGTCCAAAGCCAATAGTGCTCTTCCTCCTTTCACCCAGAATGTCAAAGGTGATTTAAACAAATATCCAGTAAGCAGGGGGAAAAAAAGAAAACTTGTGATGGCACAAGAGTGCTGGAATGTGATATCATAATAATTTTGCAAAGAAACTCAGTAAATATAACATAAACCCCAAATGAACACACTTAAATGAACAACTGCCATTTGTGTACGACAGTCCCAACTATAACATGCATACCAATCCAATCAGCTGTACATTCTGGACGATACTAATCAATGTTTAACTCTGATTTAATACACTGCTTAGGGTTACTTGCTAGTAATGCCATGAAATGGGTTATCTGGTAAACATCTGTACAGAGATTTATCAAATGCTCATCAAATGCTCATCAGTATGCAATTCACGGACTTCTTTATCTGCCAGCATTTGAGCAAACAGTTATTTCCTTAATAGCAAACACATTTCAAAATGCCTGTTGTTTTACGTAAGTCAGTATTTTGTTTTTCCAGTGAGCTCTTATAGCGGAGGTGGAGAAAATGTGGCTTGTGGGGTATATATGTGTTAATCCTTCTTTACCCCAAAACTCCTGTGATCCTCCGTCCAACCTTCCTTTTCCAGGGAAATAAACATCAATGGGTAAGAACAACTCCGAAGTACATGAAAATGCAGCCGTTTCTTTTTTGCACACCCTGAATCCCTTCTTGAAAAGGAAAAAAACTTGCCAAATTCTGCTGAAACTACAAGGACTGCAAACCTGTGAACACATTTAAATTGCATTTTGCATCCTCAAATAATGCAACCCATTGCAGAGGGCATAAGGACAAAAAATTGCCCTCTTCTGCAATTGCCCAATCAACTTCTATCTATGGTATTTCTCCTACTGGGTTCCCCTTATCTTTCACAGTAATTAACTATGAAACTAGGTTGCAAACATCTACTGTTTGGTGAAGTCTCAAAACTTGCTTCCAATCACACTCTAGCCATATTACTCCAGAATAAACCCCATTTAATTCAATGGGATGTAATTCTTCATCAGTGTAGATTACAGTAAAATGACAGTAAAATAGAGTGTATAAAAACAGCGGATGTACCACATGTTTCTCAGTATTATAGATGTGGGCAAAGTCTGGTTAAAGAGCTATATTTGCTTCATGCAGTGCTTTGGTGGCCTGCATTTCCTTCAGACTGTCCAGATCACACTTTTCCTGCAGAAAAGGCAAATGAATTATCTCTCCTGGAAACCACAAAATGAGGCAATTCATCTTTTAAATAGGTCACAGCCTTCCACTCCCATTTAACTTTGCTTTTTAAAACCCGAAAATGGGCTTCTAGCTGCCTGAGGAAATGGAGAGGGGCAGAAGCAGAGAACTTCTACAATTACTCACCTCTGCTTTATTCGACAGTCTTGCAAAGCTTGATTTAGAGAAGATGAAAATACAAAAATGAACATGTTTATATAAAACACCAATATTTTTCTCACCTCTTTAAGATCATCATCAAATTTCTCCAAGGCTTTCTTACAGTTTACATATGAGTAACCAGTTTTCTTCCTAAGCTTCACCAGAAGCTCTTTTGCTGCTAGTACTGGAAGGCCAGTATGAAGAAAACGGGCAAGATGTTCACCAAGTAACTGCAAGGGGAAAGAAAGAAGAACAAGAGTGAAAAGATATGAAAGATAGGCCATTGCTTCTCTAAAAAATGGTAGATGAAGATTTAACAAAGTGAACTCATGAATGTTATTATTTATTTATTTATTTATATCCCACTTTTCTCTCATGGGTGGGATTCAAAGCGGCGTACAAACTAGAACAGCAAAAATAAACATAACATGAAATAAACATAAATAAACATAACATGAAAATAATCAACAAAAAAACATCATAAACCAAATGAACACCGGTTCCGGTGATGGCGGGCGGCAGCGACAACACCGAGCTGCGCTAGCTATCTGCACAGAATCCTAAGGAATCCTTGGAAACCCCCCCCCTTAGACCATCAAAAATTAGGGGAGGTGAGGCCGACATCAAGACGAGGTGCTGAGGCCCAGAACCCGAGGCCCAGAACCCGAAGAACAAGGGCTGAGAGACGGGAGAGACGGGAGACGCAGGAGGCGGAGGAAGGGAGCGCCGCATTGGGGACTGACCCTTTAAGAAGTCACCTACCAGCGTTGCTGGCCTCCTGGTGAGCTGACTGCCTGAGCATCTTCCATTGGCGGGTCTGCCGCCGCCTGAAGGCCTGGGACCGCTGCGGAGCCCTGTCTAGCCCGGCGCGAGACCTGGCGTGCTTGCCGTCCTGACTGCCATCCTGCCTGCGGCCGGGCCTGCTGCTGCTGCGGCCGCACTCAAGGAGAGTGACCTGAGGAAGGTGCTCGCCAGCGCTGCTGCGAGCCTCCTGGCTGGCCGTCGGTCCCGCCGCCGCCTGGGCCTGGGACCACTGCGTGGGTCCGTTGGGCCCGACGAGAGCTTTGCTGCAGCCGCCGTCGCGGCCGCCATTTTGCCTGCCCCAGGTCCTAGCGCCGCCGCACTCCTGGTCGCGGCCGCCATCTTGCCCGCCCCAGGTCCTAGCGCCGCCGCGCTCCTGGTCGCGGCCGCCATCTTGTCCGCCCCAGGTCCTAGCGCCACCGCGCTCCTGGTGAAAGTTGCGCGCTAGACGAATAACCTCGGCGTTGGGGGCCTCCTGAGCCCAGGGAGGACCCGGCCGGACGCCCCTGCTACTCCTGCTACTCCCGCAGCTGCCGGATCACCACCAGGCGTACCATCACACCTTCATCGGGCCGCGGCCAGCGCAGTAGCCGGAGGAGATCGCCGCTTCCTGCCCAAGAAGGATCGCTGCCTGCAACGGCCCCAGCCACTGGGAGGTGCGGGGCCGACCAGACCCTCGCCAGCCCGCTGCTGGACCGCAGCCACCAGGCCGCCACGGTAGCCAGGCTGCAACTGCAGTGAGGCCGCCACTGCGGCCCCTCCATCAGGCCGCTGCGGAGTGGTGGCCCCCTTTCCATCAGGCCGCTGCGGAGTGGTGGCCTCCCTTCCATCAGGCCGCTGCGGAGTGGTGGCCTCCTTCCATCAGGCCGCTGCGGAGTGGTGGCCTCCTCTGCCGCCAGGCCGCTGCCACCGACGCCCGACAGGACTGATACCATCCGTGGGGCCGGCGGAACGAGTTGCCGGTCTGTCGCCATTGCCGTGGCTGGGGGGCTGTCGCCGCTTTCCATCCTACGATCCAGCCCAAACTCCATCAGGGCAAAGGAACAAGTTGGGTAGTCCCTGTGTTGACCGCCTTTGTGTGGACCTCTCTTGTGTTGACCTTTAAGCCTGTGTAGATCTTTAAGCTGTGCGAACCGTCTTGTGTGGACCTCTCTTGTGTTGACCTCTAAACTTGTGTAGATCTTAAGCCGGCTCCCTCGCTGGTACCCACTGAGCAGAATATGATTAACCACCTGTGCTGCCCACCCCGAGTTGTCAACTCCGGAAGCATATCCGCTGGCTTATCAACCGTCTAAAGTCTTGTCGGGGTCATAGCAATACTTAGTTAACTACCATCATTCACCCTTAGGAGGTAATCGTATAATATCAACTAGCACTTTCCTAGTAGTCATTGTTACCATCTGTCTTCATTGTAATAAGAACGACTTAGAGCACCTAGGCGCCTGCTATCTGCTGCTAGATTGCTAGATTGCACCAGCACTTTCGCCCTTTCCCTGACCCTCTGTGCCGCACTTTATACCGATAAGTAGAGCACTTTAGACCGAGCACTTTATTAATGTGCCTTTAAACGTGTGTTGCTGCTAATTAACTTACGATCATTCACGCTCACCGACGGACTGCTCCTGAAATCTATGCACTTTAAGAACTGGTCTTTTGAAGCAGTCGGAATATCGACCACCACCCGTACAGCTGTCACCCATGTGGTCCCCTGCCCCCCTCTGGGTACTGTTTATGTTGCTTTGGTGTTGGGGAGGGGGCAGAAGAGGAGGTGGCCCGGAGCCTGTGATGGAGAGTGTGGTGGGGAGGGGGGGGGAGGGGGAGGGGGGATGCTGGCAAGAGCCAACAAACATAACAACAAGCGCAGGAGAAAGTAATCTTATAGCTTATAACTGCGGCATGGAGGGGGGGAGGTGTTCCACTAGCCGAGGGGTCCCCATAGAGGTCGTGGTGGGAAGGAGGAGATGCGGGAGAAGGAGACCTCGAATTCGGCCTAATTCGGACCGCTTTTCCAAATTAATTACCCCCAATAGGTCTCCTAAGGTAATTTGGTGTAACCAGGTGAGCGGGCCCTCCAGCTTGAAGGTGGTGTTGTTGAACGCCAGGTCTGTCAACGGAAAAACAACTTGGATCCAGGACTTAATCCTGGAGGAGCGGGCAGATCTGGCGTGCATCACGGAGACCTGGCTGGACGAAGCGGGGGGCGTAAATCTCTCCCAGCTCTGTCCTCCAGGTTTCTCCGTGCAACACCAACCAAGAGCCGGAGGACGGGGAGGCGGGGTCGCAGTGGTCTATAGAGACACCATTCATCTAACCAGGAGCCCCATCCCGCAGACCACAAATTTCGAATGCGTCCACCTGAGGGTGGGGGACCGGGACAGAATAGGGATTCTGCTAGTGTACCGTCCACCTCGCTGCACTACAGTCTCCCTACCTGAGCTAGCGGGGGTGGTCTCGAGCCTGGCGGTGGAGGGGGTTCTAGAGAGCGTGTGGCGATCGGACCCAAGCGAGTCAAACCGAGCACGGTTTGTGTCCTTTTTGAGGGCATATGCCGCGGCAATAAAAGCCGCAAAGAAAACTTTCTTTGCGGCCACTATTGCGTCTGCAAAGAACCGTCCGGCGGAGTTGTTCCGGGTTGTCAGAGGTCTTTTAACTCCCCCCACTGGTGGGAGCCCTGACAACTCGGCAACGCGCTGTGAAGCATTTGCTCGGTTCTTTGCAGACAAAGTCGCTTTGATCCGTTCCGGGCTGGACGCCACATTAGATGCAGTCTCCGTGGATGTGACACAAGCACCTGCTTGTCAGATTTTGTTGGATTCTTTTCAGTTTGTGAAACCCGAGGATGTGGACAAGGTACTTGGAGGAATGAGACCCACCACGTCCATCCTAGACCCCTGCCCATCCTGGCTTCTTAAGGAGGCCAGAGGGGGATTGGCCGAGTGGGTAACGGTGGTGGTTAACGCCTCCCTTCGGGAAGGCAAGATTCCAGCGAGCCTAAAACAGGCTATTATAAAGCCGCTGTTGAAGAAACCATCACTTGACCCCACTAAATTGGACAACTTTCGGCCTGTTTCCAATCTTCCCTTTTTGGGCAAAGTCATGGAAAGCGTGGTGGCCTCACAACTCCAGGTATTCTTGAGAGACACGGATTATCTGGATCCGGCACAGTCTGGTTTCAGACCGGGACATGGTACCGAGACGGTCCTGGTCGCCTTAGTGGATGATCTGCGCCGGGAGCTAGACAGGGGGAGTGTGTCCCTGTTGGTGCTCCTGGACCTCTCAGCGGCCTTCGATACCGTCGACCACGGTATTCTTCTGGGGCGCCTTGCAGAGATGGGCCTTGGGGGCACTGCTTTGCAGTGGCTCCGGTCGTTTCTGGAGGGTCGTACTCAGAAGGTGTTACTGGGGGACTCCTGTTCAACACCGCAGCCGTTGACCTGTGGCGTTCCTCAGGGTTCCATCTTGTCCCCCTTGTTGTTTAACATCTACATGAAGCCGCTGGGTGAGATCATCCGGAGTTTCGGGGTGCGGTGTCACCTGTACGCAGATGACGTCCAACTCTGTCACTCCTTCCCACCTGCTACTAAGGAGGCCGTCGAAGTCCTGAACCGGTGCCTGGCCGCTGTAATGGTCTGGATGAGGGCGAACAAACTGAAATTAAATCCAGACAAGACAGAGGTACTCCTGGTCAGTCGCAAGGCCGAACAGGGTATAGGGTTACAGCCTGTGCTGGACGGGGTCGCACTCCCCTTGAAGGCGCAGGTTCGCAGCTTGGGTGTGACCCTGGACTCATCGCTGAGCCTGGAGCCCCAGGTTTCAGCGGTGACCAGGGGAGCATTTGCACAGCTTAGGCTCGTGCGCCAGCTGCGCCCGTATCTTGGGAAGTCTGACTTGGCCACGGTGGTACACGCTTTGGTCACATCCCGCCTCGACTACTGCAACGCTCTCTACGTGGGGCTGCCCTTGAAGACGGTCCGGAAGCTCCAGCTAGTCCAGCGTGCGGCAGCCATGTTGTTAACGGGAGCTGGACGCAGAGAGCATACAACGCCCCTGCTGTCACAGCTCCATTGGCTGCCGATTTGCTACCGGGCCCAATTTAAGGTGCTGGTGTTATCCTACAAAGCCCTAAACGGTTCCGGCCCAAAATACCTTGCAGACCGCATCTCGGCCTACGAGCCCACGAGGGCCTTGAGATCATCCGGGGAGGCCCTTCTCTCGGTCCCGCCTGCCTCACAGGCACGCCTGGCGGGGACGAGAGAGCGGGCCTTCTCGGTGGTGGCCCCCCGGCTGTGGAACACCCTCCCTGCTGAAGTTAGACAGGCGCCCTCCTTGATGGCCTTTCGTAGGGGCCTGAAGACATGGCTCTTCGAGCAGGCCTTCAATTGAATGTATTGAATGACAATGGAATGAACTAGGACCACGAATTTTGGCTATGACCCCAGGACTTGACGAAGCGGATTTTTAGTATAAGTATATGTTGTGTTGTGTGTGCCTGGTTTGTGTTGTCGCGGTTCACTGTACACTGTCTTCTTTGTTGTTGTTCACCGCCCCGAGTCGCCCTCGGGCTGAGAGGGGCGGTCAATAAATGAAATAAATAAATAAATAAATAAATAAATAACAGTTATCACACATATTTAAAACATATTAATACATTAATAAATCAATAATAATATTGCCAGGTCTAAAATGGTTTTTAAAAATGTGCAATTACCAGAGCTATTTGGGGTCATTAGGAAAGGTCTGGGCCCACAAAAAGGTTTTAGTTTGCAAATGAAAGGCCATTAGGGAGGGAGTTGATTGCACCTCTTTAGGGAGGTAGTACTTGAAAAACGTACTTGAAAAGACATACACATATACTTATTGGGCGTCTCCACTGAACATAATATACATGGAAATAGATTAATAACTGTAGTGCTACTAATGTATTAGCAGCTGAGAAAATAGTATTTCGGAAGATCTGCAAATATACTTGGCAACTCACATCATCTCGTGCTCTGGAGAGAGCAAAACAAGGAGTGATACTATTCTTCATTGCCTGGAAAATGTAATAATTGTACATATTACCTTACCTGCTTTAAATGATGGGTAAAAAACCGAGGCTGTCCCTGATACTGTATTGTACCATGAGGACCTAAAATGTTTTTTATTTTGAGTATCTGCAATCAAATGTAATCTCCTTTCTCA
Source organism: Anolis sagrei (assembly GCF_037176765.1). NCBI lineage: Eukaryota > Metazoa > Chordata > Lepidosauria > Squamata > Anolidae > Anolis > Anolis sagrei. The sequence continues at coordinate 191,693,207 of NC_090022.1, read as the reverse complement.
GCTTTGGTAGAAAGAATGGCAGATGACAAAGCTGCAAGAGCAAATAAGGCAAGCTACTATGATGGTCCAAGTTCTGTTGATCAGTCAAGACTTTGCAATGTTACATATGGATCAAAGCCAGTTGTTTTGTTTTTTATCTAAGGCTGTAATGAAAACATGTGGCCCTCCAGGCAATATTTGAAAACAACTCTTATTGAGGTGTCATCTGTGCTGGTGAATGATGAATGTTGCTGTCCCACAACATTTGGACAGCTCTGTGTTCCCCAACCCAAGTTATTTACAAAGACGTCAACTACAGGGATTCAACAGCCCTTATTTCCCCAAGAGGATCAATGTTAAGAGGTGCTGACACCATTCCAGATGGTGATCGCAGTATGTCAAGGGAAATAAAATGAAACATGTCAAGGAAACATATGCCAGATGCTGAAAGCAAACTACACAAGAAACAGTGTAGCACAAGAGTAGGGAAGTTTGGCCATAACAATGTTTTTGCCCACCACTTCCATCAACCCAACTTGTCAAGGTCAATGGTAAGATGATATGATATTTGGTTCAAAATAACTGGAAGGTTAAATATTCACCATATAAGATTTTAATTCTGAGGCCTGTCACAGATAATCTTTATACCATTCAGTCTCAATGCACATTTCTTTATTTTCTCCTTACTTAAGAATATTATTTCTGATAACCACTATATCAGTCTCCACCTGCAAATTTCCCCATGGGATTCACAATAAACACACTGAGTTAGATTTCTTGTGACATTTAGCTAATGAATGGAGATTCTAGTAATGCTGACACCATCTCCTTCAGCATTTGTTCCAGGCTTTCTTTTCTTTAAAAAAACATGGAAGAACACACTAAATTGTATAACTAGATATGTGCCCTGGAGATCAGGACATGACCAAGGTATTCAAATTGAAGGACAAAAGATTCCACCTAAGTATTATGAAGGACTTCCTGATAGCGAGAGCTGTTTACCAGTGGAATATGATGCCTCGGAGGCTAGGGGGAGTCTGGTTTCTCTCTCTTTTCACTTTCTTTTTGCATCTCATATTTTTATGCCTGTATTGCAGGGAGACTGTTTAAGTTAATTTAAGAGTGTTTTTTATGTTACACAGAAGAACTACAGGCAAAAAACAAAAGGCTAAACTTCCATAATAAAATGGTCACTCCATGAAAGTTTCACTTTATGGATAGCTCCTGATTGCAGTCTTCGTGTTTTAAAGAGGCATAGGCAAATTTCAGCCCTCCAGGTTTTTCAGATTTCATCTCCCAGAAATCCTAGCCAGTTTATTGGCTGTTAGGACAGCATTTCTCAACCTGGGGATTGGGACTCCTGCGAGGGTCACAAGGGGGTGTCAGAGGGGTCGGCAAAGACCATCAGAAAATACAGTATTATATGTTGGTTATGGGGGTTCCGAGTGGGAAGTTTGGCCCAATTCTATCGTTGATGGGGTTCAGAATGCTCTTTGATTGTTGGTGAACTATACATCCCAGCAACTACAACTCCCAAATGTCACGGTCTATTTTCCCCAAACTCCACCAGCATCCACATTTGGGCATATTGAGTATTTATGCCAAGTTTGGTCCAGATCCATCGTTGTTTGTGTCCACAGTGCTCTCTGGATGTAGGTGAACTACAACTCCAAAAGCTCAATATCAATGCCCACCAAACCCTTCCAGTATTTTCTGTTAGTCATGGGAGTTCTGTGTGCCAAGTTTGGTTCAATTCCATCATTGGTGGAGTTCAGAATGCTCTTTGATTGTATGTGAACTATAAATCCCAGCAACTATAACTCCCAAATGACAAAATCAATTCCCTACCCCCACCAGTATTCCAAATTTGGGCGTATGGAGTATTTGTACCAAATTTGGTACAGTGAATTAAAATACATCCTGCATATCAGATATTTACATTACGATTCATTGCAGTAGCAAAATTATAGTTATAAAGTAGCAAACATAATTTTATGGTTGGGGGTCACCACAACTCGAGGAACTGTATTAAGGAAGGTTGAGAAACACTGTATTAGGAAATGTTGGAGTTGGGAGTCTAAAACACCTGGAGGACCAAAATTTGCCTGTGCCTGCTTTAAAGGAAACAAAGCCATGGCAAACTGAAATTGTAACATGGCATGCAAACCGCAATGATCCTTGGTTTATTATTATAGGTATCAAATGCGTCATGGAGGAGGGAGAGGCTTCCGTTAACCGAGGAGTCCCCATAGAAGTCGTGGTGGGGAAGGGGAGATACGGGAAAGGGAGACCTTTAATTCGGCCTAGGGAACGTAGAACAACATTAGTAATTCCAAATCGGTCTCCTGATACGGTAAGTAGGTGTAACCAGGATGGCGGTCCCTCTGGATTGAAAGTGGTGCTGTTGAACGCCAGATCTGTCAACGGTAAAACAACTTTCATCCAGGACTTAATTCTGGATGAACGGGCAGATCTGGCGTGCATCACAGAGACCTGGCTGGACGAAGCGGGAGGTGTAAATTTGACCCAGCTTTGTCCACCCGGGTTCTCTGTGCAGCACCAACCGAGATCCGGAGGGCGGGGAGGCGGAGTTGCAGTAGTCTACAGAGATTCCATTTCTCTGACCAGGACCCCCATCCCGCAGTCAACAAATTTTGAATGCGTCCACCTGAGGGTGGGTGACCGGGACAGATTAGGGATTCTGTTAGTGTACCGTCCACCTCGCTGCACTACAGTCTCCCTACCTGAGCTAGCGGGGGTAGTCTCGGACCTGGCATTGGAGTCCCAACGGCTGCTTGTGCTGGGGGACTTCAACGTCCACGCCGAGGCTGCCCTAACGGGAGCGGCTCAGGACTTCATGTCTACCATGGCGACCATGGGGCTGTCCCAACAAGTATCTGGCCCCACCCACAGTGCTGGACACACATTGGACTTGGTTTTCTGTCAGGGATGGGAGGAAGGTGGCGGTGTTGAGGAGTTATCCATCTCTCCGTTGCCATGGACCGACCACCACCTGGTCAGCTTTAGACTTACTGCACCCCCTAACCTCTGCAGAGGTGGAGGACCCATTAAATTGGTCCGCCCCAGGAGGCTTATGGATCCGGAAGGATTCCTGATGGCTCTTGGGGATTTCCCCGCCACCTCGGTTGGTGATCCTGTTGATGCCCTGGTCGCTCTCTGGAATGGGGAGATGACTAGGGCAATAGACACGATCGCTCCAGAACGTCCCCTCTCAAGTAGCCGAACTAAACCAGCCCCTTGGTTTACTGAGGAGCTGGCGGTGTTGAAGCGAAAGAAGAGGGAACTAGAGAGCGTGTGGCGTTTGGATCCGAGCGAGCCAAACCGAACACGGTTTGTGTCCTTTTTAAGGTCATATGCCGCGGCAATAAGAGCCGCAAAGAAAACTTTCTTTGCGGCCACTATTGCGTCTGCAAAGAACCGTCCGGCTGAACTGTTCCGAGTTGTCAGAGGCCTATTAAAACCCACCATTCAGGATGGGTGCCCTGATGACTCGGCAGCTCGCTGTGAAGCTTTTGCTCAGTTCTTTGCAGACAAAGTCGCTTTGATCCGCTCTGGACTGGACACCACATTAACGGCAGTCTCTGAGGATGTAACACGAGCATCTGCTTGTCCAATTTTGATGGATTCTTTTCAATTGGTTCAAACCGAGGATGTGGACAAGGTGCTTGGAGGAATGAGAGCTACCACATGCATACTAGACCCCTGCCCATCCTGGCTTCTAAAGGAGGCCAGAGGGGGATTGGCCAAGTGGGTTAAGGTGGTGGTTAATGCCTCCCTTCGGGAAGGCATTTTTCCAGCCAGCTTAAAGCAAGCTGTGATAAAACCGCTGTTGAAGAAACCATCACTGGACCCCACTCAATTGGTAAACTATCGGCCTGTTTCCAATCTTCCCTTTTTGGGCAAAGTCATGGAACGTGTGGTGGCCTCACAACTCCAGGCATTCTTGGTAGACACGGATTATCTAGATCCGGCACAGTCTGGCTTTAGGCCGGGACATGGTACCGAGACAGCCTTGGTCGCCTTAGTGGATGATCTCCGTCGGGAGCTCGACAGGGGGAGTGTGTCCCTGTTGGTGCTACTCGACCTCTCAGCGGCCTTCGATACCGTCGACCACGGTATCCTTCTGGGACGCCTCGCAGGAATGGGTCTCGGAGGTACTGCTCTGCAGTGGCTCCGGTCATTCCTCGAGGGTCGGTCTCAGAAGGTGTTACTGGGGGACTCCTGTTCTACCTCACAACCTTTGTTTTGTGGGGTTCCTCAGGGTTCAATACTGTCCCCCATGTTGTTCAACATCTACATGAAGCCGCTGGGCGAGATCATCCGGAGTTTCGGGGTGCGGTGTCATCTGTACGCAGATGATGTCCAGCTCTCACTCCTTTCCACCCGCTACTAAGGAGGCTGTCGAAGTCCTGAACCGGTGCTTGGCTGCTGTGACAGTCTGGATGGGGGCGAACAAATTGAAATTGAATCCAGACAAGACAGAGGTACTCCTGGTCAGTCGCAGGGCCGAACAGGGTATAGGGTTACAGCCTGTGTTAGACGGGGTCGCACTCCCCCTGAAGACACAGGTTCGCAGTTTGGGTGTGATCCTGGACTCATCGCTGAGCCTGGATCCCCAGGTTTCGGCGGTGACCAGGGGAGCATTCGCACAGTTAAGACTCGTGCGCCAACTGCGACCGTACCTTGGGAAGTCTGACTTGGCCACGGTAGTCCACGCTCTGGTTACATCCCGCCTTGACTACTGCAACGCTCTCTACGTGGGGTTGCCTTTGAAGACGGCCCGGAAGCTCCAACTAGTCCAACGGGCGGCAGCCATGGTATTAACAGGAGCAGGGCGCAGGGAGCATACAACTCCCCTGCTGTACCAGCTCCACTGGCTACCGATTAGCTACCGAGCCCAATTCAAAGTGCTGGCTTTGACCTTTAAAGCCCTAAACGGTTCTGGCCCTACATACCTATCCGAACGCATCTCCGCCTATCAGCCCACCAGGACCCTAAGATCTTCGGGAGAGGCCCTTCTCTCCATCCCGCCTGCTTCACAGGTGCGGCTCGCGGGTACGAGAGATAGGGCCTTTTCTGTGGTGGCCCCGCGGCTTTGGAATGCCCTCCCTACTGAAATAAGATCAGCCACCTCGCTAATGGCATTTCGGAAAAAACTGAAAACTTGGATGTTCCAGCAAGTTTTCGGCTAACCCGACGTGATGATGTTTTGATCATGGATTAGCAATCTCGGACAATGAATTGGATTGTGACTTTAATTATGAGATGTTCTGGTCTGTATTGGTGGCCCAATACTATGTATGTATATGTATGTATTTTATATTTTAATTTTATATTTTAAATTGGAATATTGTAGTTTTAAATATGCTGTAAACCGCAATGAGTCGCCGTATAGGCTGAGATATTAGCGGTATACAAGTGTACCAAATAAATAAATAAATAAATAATACAAAAACTGTCAACTATAGCTTAAACTGGGGACAACATTGCTGATAGTAAGTGTGAACAGACAGCACACAGCACCAAACTAATGTGGGTGTTAAACAACAAATCAATATAAAAAACTGGAAGTTATTTGTGGACCTTTGGATCAACAAGACATTTCTTGAAAGACTGGAAATCTAATGCTCCTAATTACTAATAACTGCTATATTAGTAATAACAACTGGTTACAGTTTTAGTAAGTAGTAGGACTATTCAGTTCAGATCTATAATGGTAGAATGATATATTTTTTCCCTTTTATTGAAGTTAGAATCAGGGTTCATAGCCTTGTTTTAGTTTAGGTTGTGCTAAGTATTATCTGTTACCTCCTTCCCCTTCTTTTCGTTGCACTTCCCCCCCCCCCCCTTTTCCCTTGAATGTGGATTGCCCTGATTGTAAGTTAGGAGCCTTGCGTTAAATATTGTGTAATAATTTTAAAACAAGGAGGAAAAGTAACTATTGGGTCACAAGGTGGAAATCTCGAGAATTAATGGCCAACGAAGCCTCCCTCACCTGTCCTACTGCAGTATTTCTTTTCCGAGGGAAGACCAGCACCCTGCCAAGAGCAGCCATCTTCTGCATCATGGAGTCGCTTGCATTAGACGTCACGCCCTTCTACGGGACTCCACGAAGCTGTCAATCCTACTCTGCGCCTGCGCAATCACAGATCACCTCTTGTCCCATTGAGAGAGCGCCCGCTGTTTCTTTAAGACGCGCGCTTGACAAGTCACAGGCTTCTACAAGGCGCTACGAGGGACAATTTTGCTCGAAGCTGTCAGGTTCGAAAGCATCAAGGTGTTTCATTGGTTACAGGAGAGGAGAAAGGAGCGGGGACCTTGCTATAACAACACTCTGTAACGCCAACTTTGTTCCTGGATTATGGATGTCATTTCCTAATTGGTTCTATCATAAAAACATGAGAAACGTTTATTAAACTGCAAAAAATTTGGTGTTTTTTTGGAACAGATCCTTCAGCATATTTTGCTATAGTTCTTCAGTGAATCTCTTAGAATCATAGAATCAAAGAGTTGGAAGAGACCTCATGGGCCATCCAGTCCAACCCCCTGCCAAGAAGCAGGAATATTGCATTCAAATCACCCCTGACAGATGGCCATCCAGCCTCTGTTTAAAAGCTTCCAAAGAAGGAGCCTCCACCACACTCCGGGGTAGAGAGTTCCACTGCTGAACGGCTCTCACAGTCAGGAAGTTCTTCCTCATGTTCAGATGGAATCTTCTATTACTTCATCGCGTTAGAGAATGAATCCACCAACTGCAGAATTCTGGGGTTTGTAGTTTAGTGAGGCTGTTAAAGGCGCCTCCCTAAACTACAAATCCCAGAATTCTGCAGGAGGCAGTGACTGAATTTAAAGTGGATTCATTCTCTAGTGTGATGAGGTTCCTAGACTCAACCAATACAGCATATGTGTTGTCGAAGGCCTTCATGGCCGGAATCACTGGGTTGTTGTAGGTTTTTTCGGGCTACAATCAGGGGAAACAATCAGGCACATCTAAACACCTCTCAACGAAAGATTGCCCCACCAGGCACTGCCCGGCCATCAAATGCTAATCAAGGTGGTCAGTTGAAACATTCACACCTAGCTCCAGCAGACAAGAGTCCTTTGTCCCACCCCGGTCATTCCACAGATATATGAACCCACTTTCCTAGTTCCAACAGACCTCACTACCTCTGAGGATGCCTGCCATAGATGCAGGCGAAACGTCAGGAGAAAATACCTCTAGAACATGGCCATATAGCCCAAAAAAACCTACAACAACCCAATACAACCTATTTTCTGGCAGCCCCCAAAACGAAGTTTCTGGTTTATGTTGTTCATTCGTTCAGTCGTTTCCAACTCTTCGTGACCTCATGGACCAGCCCACACTAGAGCTCCCTGTCACCACTCCGACTCCTTAAAGGTCAATCTAATCACTTCAAGGATACCATCCATCCATCTTGCCCTTGGTCGGCCCCTCTTCCTTTTTCCTTCCATTTTCCCCAGCATCATTGTCTTCTCCAAGCTTTCCTTTCTTCTCATGATGTGGTCAAAGTACTTCATCTTTGAATCTACTATCCTTCCCTCCAGTGAGCAGTCGGGCTTTATTTCCTGAAGTATGGACTGGTTGGATCTTCTTGCGGTCCAAGGCACTCTCAGAACTTTCCTCCAGCACCACAGTTCAAAAGTGTCTATCTTCCTTTGTTCAGCCTTCCTTATGGTCCAGTTCTCACATCCGTAGGCGACTACGGAGAATACCATTGCTTTATAACTATGCGGATCTTCATTGCCAGTGTGATGTCTCTACTCTTCACTATTTTATCGGGATTGGACATTTCTGATTTATAACTACTTTCAAAGTAGAAGGGACGTGGTTTTTTAAAAAAAGAATTTTCAGAGATGTTCCCAATGCCCATATGTTCTGATTTACTGCCATATTAGCCTATTTCTGCAGTAGGCCTATGTTTACAGAAAATGCTGATTGCTTGAGAAATCAGTGCTCCAGAGAAGTTACTATTCAAGGATAACAGTATATCTGGATAAAACCGGCTAGCTGATGGCTAGTTAGTACTCCCCAAGTTTCCCAGTCACTCTGGAGCCATGTTTGCAACAGACTAACAGATAAGACACAGTCATGGTCAGAGAACAATAGACTATAGTTGTACTATAGTTGTGCCATTGTTAGGATCCCTCGTGTGCTATAATGTCAATCAAAATCATAAACCACCAATGAACAACTGTATAGCTAGCTTAGACCAATGAAATGATTTGTCTTTGGAAACCAATGAGAATGTGTATTCGATTTACTGCCAGAAATGATAAAAACCCTGCAGCCCCATTGGTTGCATTCTTGTGTGCTTGTTTATCGTTATTACTACGGCCACACAATCAATAGGGGGTTTTTTTTGCAGTTTAAAATATTCAACTTTCATGGTGTCCATCCTTGCCCTCCCTATTAGAAATGGGGTTCCTGATTTTTTGGAGAAATATTTTAGTTTCTTTGCCCCTACAAAGTAGGTATCACACAATTGAACAGGAAGTGACACTTTCAAATCAAGAACAGAATTTCAGGTATTGGTCCTATCGGTGCAGGGGTCATACTATAGTTCAGTAAGTTTCTGCAAATGTCTCATTCAGAACTAACAATAGGCACATGAAATGAAGCAACCAGTTCAAGTATTTTGTGGAGAGGTGTGCAGTGAAACCATCTCAAACCTATCCTTACTGCATGTGACTTCAATCTTATAAATCCCATCTTGGGCAGGCAAAAGGAATAACGTTTCTTATATCAAGGTTTGTTTGAATTCCATCAGTGCTCTTTTATGGGGGTTTTATCCTTCTTATTTCTGGAAAAGAAATGTCAGACCAGAGGAAATTGAGTAACCCTGTAGTTCCCATATCAATAGTTAAGAGCTGTCTGGGAAGCCCCCTGTTCAAATCCTAGCTCATCCACAAATCCCAGTCATCCCTTAAATATATAATTTGTGTTTAATCACCCTATTCCCTGATTTGATGCAAGATTAATTTCATCATCCTGTGTCCTTCAAAGCAGCTGTAATGAGTAACAATGCAAAAGATAATCTTTGAGAATTTAAAAAATACTATCTAATTGCTTAGTAATACACATACTTAAATAAGTGGTCAATGGAAATATAGTTAGCAGAGGATGCCAAGCAATAAACAAATACTTTTTGTCTGCTAACCCGTTGTGTGTCATACACAGTCCCAAAATTCTTTTAAAACCATGGATACTAGGGTAGTTTCCCAAGCAATTACAATGAGAAAAAATGAGACACAGTACAAACTTTACTTGCAACAGCTTTTGTAATGAACATGTGGAATAAAACAGCACTTGGGACATTCACATGCAGTTATTTTTAGATATCAAACATAGTGAACAGAAACCTATGTGTCTAAAAGAATGAGATGACGCATTATAATGAAAAAAGAAATGCATAGGTATATAGTTTAATGCTGAGCTTATAAAAATTACAATAGAAAGTATATATTAAAAAAGCATCTCTCAAAGGGAGAAAAGGCATCATGGTGTCATTTTGTGCACTTTGGTAACAATTCATTGTGCTGGGTTGTTGTGAGTTTTCTAGGCTGTATGGCCATGTTCCAGAAGCATTCTTTCCTGATGTTTCGCCTGCATCTATGGCAAGTATCCTCAGAGGTTGCGATGTCTGTGGGAAACAAGGACAAGTGAGGTTTATATATATGTGGAATGTCCAGGGCGGGAGAGAGAACTCTTGTCTGCTTGAAGCAGGCGTGAATGTTGCAATTGGCCACCTTGATTAGCATTGAATGGCCTTGCAGCTTCAAGGTCTGGCTTCTTACTGCCTGGGGGATCCTTTGTTGGGAGGCATTAGCTGGCCCTGATTGTTTTATGTGAGAAATTCCCGTTTTTGAGTATTGCTCTTTATTTACTGTCCTGATTTTAAGAGTTTTTTTAATCCAGATAGTCAGTTCCAAAAAACGTATAATTATAGCTTCCTGCCATTTTACAGATCCCCAGGCTCTCTCCGGCACTTAAGTCATTTACTTTTTATACTGGATATGCCATTTTACTACACCATTGTATATAATGGGACTTGAGCATTTAGATTTTGGTATCCACGGGAGAAAGTCAGCAGGGTCCCAGAACCAAACTCCAACAGATACGTGTTGGCTATGTAGAAAAATAAAACAAAATCCAAATCCACAAAATGGATAGATTTACTGGAGAGACTACAAAGTGTGACAAGTTCTTTGATTTGTATTTGGCCCAATTATATATCTCCATTTTGTGGATTTCATTGCCTGTGGTCCCAATTACTTGAGAACTTCATAATTACCTGAGAGCTTTGTAAACAAACATTGGACAAAAGAGCTCAAGATTGTCTCTAACGAGAGCAGCTAATTACAACCTGCACAGCTGCTGGACAATGTATTTGGTTTCCTTTTACTCTTTGTATATTTTGAGAACTTGTTATAACTTTTCTCTTAATCCTTTCTTCCGAATTATTTCTTCAAATAATTATCAGTAATTATTTGAAGTATTCAGTAACCTAATTCCATAAATTGGTCTGTATCTGCAAGTTTGCTGTGTTGGTGGTGGTTTGACATGGTAAGAAACACTGAGCACACATCCGTCAGCTTTGTCACTTCTAAGATACAATCTTTCTTTCTCTTGCAATGACTAGGGAATGTATTGTACTGTAAGAGTCAACTTGGAAAGTCATTATTAGAAAAGTTACTCTCTGGTGAGCAGAAACCTTCAAGAGCAGCTCCCATGAACTGGTGACTCACTCAGTAAGATTTCTGGATTTTCATTTTTTTAAAAAGAGGTGGAGAAAGTAGTGTTTTGTCACATTGTCTATGGTGAACTGGCAAACTCACTGCCCTGTATGACTTTTGCTGGTCACTTTGTAGATGTTAATATTCTCAGTCTCATCTCTGAAGGCCAGTTCTGAGGTGAAGTGCATGGGGAGCAGAGTCTCAAAGAACAACGCAGTACTATGTTCTTGCCTCATTTTGGAAGACAGATAGATAGTGGACTGCACACTAGATAGGTGCTGGAGCGTCCTGATCAACAAGGGGAATGTGTCCTTGAGATAGACTATGTCTGCACCCAAAATGAAGTCATAATTTTGAGGGAACATGGTGTGGTCCACACCCCATGATAGAGCACAAACTCTGGTTCGACCCAAACACTTCACAGGCAAGTTCCGGTGGATATTCTCCTCTATCTGCTTTAAGGCCACAGGAAGATCTGTGATAGTTACATCACCTCCTGGAAAAAAAGGAGAAAAATCTGTGAAAGGGATGTCAGTTACAGTCATGTTTTCTTAAGACATTCTGGGTATACAAATATTTAATCTGCTGTAAGAACAGAGAGAGATTACATACTCTCTGTAGCTGTATGCTAAGGCTACATTTATGGCAGGGAGGACAAACAACTCCCATATCAGGCCATAAACCATGATGGCTAGAATCCAACATAGGGGGAACCACAGGTTTCCTCACTGTAAGGTATTTTTCCTATCCAAATTCCTTACTATATTCCACATAAAATAAAGCAAAACATATATATTTGGATAACACAAAGCCTCATGATTTTTTTCAGAGGGAATAAATACATTTATGAGACACCAAGATTCAGTTGAAAACAAGTATAAAAAATAACTGGGAATTTTCTTTTATAAGTAAAAATATCCTAGTAAGAAGCTGTGTCAAGAATGGAAAAAGAATGCACCCAGAAAGCCTTCCCAACTTGGAGCTCTTTGTACAAAGTATGAGTTTCATAGAGCCAAAACTGAATAAATATTTAGGTGCTTAGAGATCGACCGGCTGGTCAGATGAACAGGGAAAATTGGGACTTTCCTGAATTATGAAATCAGATCATTTGTATTCTGTATATCGTAGTCCTTGACTGAATATATTAGAAAGATGTTGGTAGAAGCTCCAGGACTAGAGATTTCACAATTATACTTCCCCATCCATTCATGCAAGGAGCTCTACATACCTAGGAGAGAAGCCACGATGCCCACTACGCCTGTCCCAGCACCTAGTTCTATAACCTTCTTGCCCCAAAAGTTCAGCTTCTCAGCCTCAAAATATTCACAGAGGGTTAAAGCCTTGAAAGAAAATAAAGAATGAGATATTACAATGAAAAATGAAAACAATACATTTAATAAGTTTTGAAATATTAAACACAAAAAACACAGATCAAAACAGATTTAATGAAAAAGGGTGTTCTGTTTTCAGCAGAAGATCCTGCATAGACAGAGTTCTCCCCACCTCATGTGTTGCTTAGTATACCAGAACCAATTTACCCTTTCAGAAGAATTAAGAAACAGCTTCCTGTGCAATGAAATATTCTACTTATTGTAAATTGTTTCAGCACTTACTGTCTGACATTTCACACATTTTAAGGACCATTCATTCCAATACTAGCTTCCCCAACACTAAGTAATATCTTTTCCAGAATGTTATCAAATGTAAACCCTCCTCTCAAAGAAGAAATTTAGCTCTCAAAGCAACTATTTTAGATCCTTATGAGAGTTTGCACTTGGCAAACCGATACCAGTCCAGCTGGACATCCCTCCTTACATATTTTCCAGGCTCTCTATGTGTCACAGATTGCTAAGTGGAATAAAAGCCTGGTTTGTCTTTCAATTGGGTTCGTCAGTGAAAAATGAACACTTAAAATAAGAAAGAAAATGAAATAATTGATGAGAAAATCATCTAAATAAGCCCTGGGGGATCTAGTGACTGTCAAACTAGATAGCACTGAACTAGAAACATAATTAGACTGATCTGACTAAGACAGTTTCCTATGTTTCATGTTCCTTACAGCACATCAATCTGGCTCCATGCCAGGCTTCAAGAGTCAGATTAATATACAGTGATCTCATCACAAGTCATGCTGAGAATGTAGACAATAAATAAAAATGAACTCTCTCAATGCAAAAATAGCTATTCATCAGGATTATGCATTCCTGATTTTCTTAGACAGGAAACGCAGTGTTGCAAGATGTTTATGCTTTCTAGCTCTAACAGAACCTGAATGAATCGTACTCAATACATCATATGCACTAAATACAAGTTCTAATTGGAACCAAAAAATAAAAAGTTTTCCAAAACACTTTGTATGTCTCCCATTATGACTAAATTCTCCATCTTTGTCACCCATAACACTCATATCCCAAGTCACACCTTCCCCATATTTAGGCCCTTGTTGCATAACATCTACATGACTCCTTTTTCAGCACATTTCCTTTTAATGTTGCGGATTTCAGAAGTGCTACATTAACTCATTTATCTTCAGAATGGGCAAATAACCTGAATGAATCAAAGCATAACTGTGTGGGTGAAGAGAGAAAAAAAATCGAGCAAGGATATGGAGAGACTGAGGCCCCTTCTATATTAGCCTTATATCCCAGGATCTGATTCCAGGTTACCTGCTTTGAACTGGATTATATGAGTCTCCACTGTCAAATAAACTGGGGTAAGAAGATAATATGGGATCAGACCCTGGGATACAGGACAGTGTAGAAGGGGCCTTAGGCCTAATCTACACTAACCATTTAATTCAATTCAAAGCTAGCTCCAAATTACAGAAGCCCGAGAAGAAACTTCTACAAAAGTGAGGCCCCATCTACACTGCCGTATGAAATCCAGATTATCTGATTTGGACTGGATTATATGACAGTGGAGACTCATATAATCTAGATCAAAGCAGATAATCTGGATCATATGGCGGTGTTGAGGGGGCCCTTAATATACATCACTGGTCTGTAGTTTGTTGTAATCAAACTAGATTTAAGATTTCCTATATAATCATCTGCACAGTGAAATCACTTTCTTCAATACCTGCCTGAAACTGCTTTAAATGGTCTGTGTACATGGGGCAAGAGAGAGGCCCCTTTTACACTGCCAGATGATCCACTTTGTACCAGATTATATAGCCATGTAGACTCAAATAATCCAGTTCAAGGCAGATAACATGGATGACCTGCCTTGATAATTTGGATTATATAGCAGAGCAGAGGGGGCCAGAGACAGATGGAGGACTCTAAAATAGTTTAGAAGAGATGTGCAGTACCAAAAGGACTGAAATCTAATCATTTTGGAAGGAAATAGTGGAGGTTTATTAAAAATATATACGGATTACAAGATTAATGTTTCTGTGGCTGGAAACTGCCTTCAACCAGACTCTGACCGCTTCCACACAGCTGTATAAAATCCTACATTATCTGCTATGAACTGGGTTATATAGCAGAGTGGATTCAGATAACCCAGTATTGTGGGATTTTCTGCCTCGATATTCTGGGTTATATGGCAGTGTGGAAGGGCCCTTTGTCTTAGTGGTCCTATCTTAGCGCTTTCTAGGTACTATTCGTCCTGGGGAGGGGGATTGCCTTTGGCTCCCTTTGAGGCTGAGAGAGTGTGAGCTTGCTCAGTGGCCTTCGGGGGGTTTGATCTCCGAGCCCTCGTTCCTCACCGCCTCCCAAACGGGTGCAGCCACCCCCAGGCGGCCCCCGTGGTGCTGAGCGATGCTCAGCTCGTGCCCGCAGAGCCGGTAACGCGCCTCCGCCGGGAAGGCCTCCGCGAACAGGCCCAGCTCCTGAGGGAATACCAACTCCAGGCCCGCTTCCGCCGCCTCGCCCGCGCTCCTGGGCGCCGCCATCTTGCCGGGCGGGGGCGGGGCCTCGCGGGCCTCCGTGCTTGCTTCCGATTGGACAGCGGGGCTGCTGCCGCCGCCGCCGCCGCAAGAGGCCGTTCATTGGATCGTTGGCGTTCCATAGGGTTAAAGGAGGACGTTGACCATTGATCGTGTTGTTGCCACATTTGTACGCTGTTTCACTGCCATGGCAACTCAACGCGTTAAACTTGGATTGACAGCTTCACTGAACTACGAATCCCAGAAATTGTTTCCAAGTGGAACTATAGCGCTTTTAAAGTGCAAAATAGGATGGAAACAACTTGAAGGCTCACAACAACAATATGTGGGCTGGGTTGTTGTAGGATTTTTTGGGCTATATGGCCATGTTCTAGAGGCATTCTTTCCTGACGTTTCGCCTGCATCTATGGCAAGCATCCTCAGAGATTGTGGGGTCTGTTGGAAGTAGGAAAATTGGTTTATATATCTGTGGAATGGCCAGGGTGGGACAAAGGACTATTGTCTGCTGGAGCTAGGTGTGAATGTCTCAACTGATTAGCATTTGATGGCCTGGCAGGGCTTGGGGCAATCATTCGTTGAGAGGTGATTAGATGTGCCTGATTGTTTCCCCTCTGTTGTTTTGCTGTTGTAATTTTAGAGTTTTTTTAAATACTGGTAGCCAGATTTTGTTCATTTTCATGGTTTCCTCCTTTCTGTTGAAATTGTGCACATGCTTGTGGATTTCAATGGCTTCTCTGTGTAGTCTGACATGATGGTTGTTAGAGTGGTCCAGCATTTCTGTGTTCTTGAATAATATGCTGTGTCCATGTTGGTTCATCAGGTGCTCTGCTATGGCTGACTTCTCTGGTTGAAGTAGTCTGCAGTGCCTTTCATGTTCCTTGATTTGTGTTTGGGCGCTGCGTTTGGTGGTCCCTATGTAGACTTGTAGCATATTATTTGAGAGGGATACCCTTGCTGCCCAGAGGGATACCCTTGCTGTTGCTGGAGGAATGCCAAGAGGAGTGGTAGTTCTCATAAAGCTTTCCCTTGATTTGAGTCTACTGGGAGGAGGCTGGTAGTGGGTGGCTTTCACAGTGTTCAACCTTATTTCACATTTAGCAGCAACTTCCCGTCGCACATCAGGGAGTCAATGCCAGCTAGCTTGTAGAGCTTATCAACAGGTGTAGGTTTAAGATATCCTGTGGTTATTCTGCATGTTTCGTTTGATGCTATGTTCACCTGTTTTGTGTGGACAGACTTATGCCAAACAGGACAGGCATTCTTGACAGTTGAGTAAGACAATGCCAGGGCTGATGTTCTTACTAATTTTGGGTCTGCACCCCATGTGCTGCCAGTAAGTTTCTGCAGGATGTTATTGCGTGCAGCTACTTTGTGCTTGGTGTTCAAGCAGTGTTTCCTATATGCTAGTGTTCGAACTAAGATGACACTGTGATGTTTAGGATGGAAACAGTGTTCAAGCTCTTGAATTTTCCAGGTGACTTTTAAGTTTCCTGTTGGCTTCACGGTTGCGTAGGTGGAAAGCACACACTTGCGTCTTGGCAGTGTTAGGCTTTAAGTGGTTATCTTTGAAGTAGATGAAGTGCAAAATGATAGGGAGCTAGGAGTGTATGTCTACACTGTAGAATTAATGCACTGTGACACCAGTTTAGCTGCCATAGCTCAATGCTACGGAATCATGGCAATGGTAGAATATCTATCCACATATATATCTATTTAGCCATCTATCTCCCCCATATGGATATATATATATATAGAGAGAGAGAGAGAGGTCTGTGTGTGTGTGTGTGTGTGTATATATATATATATATATATATGAATTGTGTGGGTGTACTGTAGAATTGTGTGCCCCTCAACACACACACACACAGCACAATAATATATGAATTGTGTGTGTGTGCTGTAGAATTGTGTGTCCCCCAACACACACACACACGGCTCTATAATAATAATAACAATAATAATAATCGTAATAATAATAATTCTTTATTTATAATACGCTTTTCTCCTTCAAAGAGACCCAAAGCAGCTTCCAACATAATTTGTTGTCTACTACTGCATTAAAATCTCCAAGAAGGACTATGTCAATATAACCCACTGAGGCAATTTCTTTGTGGAATTTTTAGCAAAATTTCGCTCTGGCACTGTTAGGGGCATAAAGGTTTCCGATTAAGTTTTTTTTATTTGCAATTTTTATTGTAACTAATTGGTAGCAACCTTCCTTGTCTGTTCTGCTAGAAATTTCTTTTATAAACAGGGTCATTCCCCTCTTCTTTTTCATATCGGAAGTTATAAACTCCAAGCCTAGTTTCTTGTGGTCCTTCCTGGAGATGTGAGTCTCCTGCAGTGCCATGATATCTGCTTCACATTTTTAAAATATAGAAATACCATTACCTTTTGTTGAGGGCATTCATGCCATTGATATTAAATACTAATACTTTCAAGCACCTCATTTTAACAAAGCCTCTCTTTCTGACTGCTCATCATGATTGTTCTCTTTTGTTGATGCCACCAGAGTGGATTTTTTTGGTGCATTTCTCTTTCTAGGTACATTTGGCCTGCTGATTCCAAAATTAGCACCAGTCCACCCCCACCCCCACATGCACTTTTGCTCTAGTTTTTAAAGATACACAACATATGTCATGTACTAGTTGTCATCTACTCTTCCATAGAAAATCAGGATATTTAGAGTACTATTTAAAGTAGTATCTTTTAAATATGAAGGAAACATATTAAGCATACTACATGAAAATCTACTTATTTCATAGCAAAAGCAGATGTATTATATACAGTTTATTCTACAAATCTAATAAAGTAGAGCTGTTGCAGTCTTTCCAATGAAATGTTCTGAATTAGTGGTGCAAACAACTCCAGGAATAGGCCTAAAAACTAAGACACTGCGGGGTTTGTTTTTTTTTTTACTTGTGCTGTGTAATCCATTGCTTCAGCATTCATGCACACTTCATAGCTCAACCACTTTACTTTAAAGCCACTGGACAATCTTTAAACTGACTACGCACTGTTCTGCAATGCTTCACATGGACAGACATGCTGTCTTCCTCCACAACCCCCATCAGTTTACTCCCAACATTTCTAGTGTCAACTTTCATTCCCTTTTCCCTTTATCGTCATCCCATGCGTGCGACTAGCAAAATAATAACACATTTGCTTGCTGGTCTGTGGCCCATTTCCCTCCAGAGTTTGAAGGACAGCCACTGCTCCTTAACCCAACTCTGCTGATTTAACAAGCCTCAGGGATTAAGGAGCGGGGAAAGGAGTTATTCCCATGTTCACTGAAGGAGCAAGAAATCTTCTGCTGAGCTTTGAGGGCTGAGGCCATTCCTTGACGCACATCGTAGTTAAATGTTAGCTTGGCACCTTGGCACGACTTCAACACAGAGAGAGCAATACTTTGTTTGGGTGATTTGTGGGGGACTTAACGGAAATCAGAGTAGTTAAAGATTAAAAGGTCCATCAAATCCTTGATGTCTTTCTCCGAATTTTGATTTGTTTTGCCTTGGATTTCTGACACTTTGTTTTTTATCAGGCTTTTTAAAAAATGTATCTACTATCTTCCAGTATTTGGCAGAAGAATGTCATTTTTTTTTCAGATTGGGTTGTTTTTCTTTTGGTTTTGTGGTTGACTGCAGGTTTGTGGAAAACACAGACTTCTCATAGCCTTCCTTTCCTCCTTCCTTTCTTCCTTTCTGTTTTGCTCCATTTGTTACAAGATGAGAATATAATATTAATAACACAATAAATGCAATTATAAGTAAAGTGCTAAGTAACTCTGTGCAAAATGATCAGCCCAATAATCTCTTATTCTACATATGATTACATAGCAAATTATAGAACAGAGATATATACATTATGTTGTTTTTTTTACCAGAGACATAATAATGCAATATCTAATATGTTGTGCTTGAAGCACCTGACTCACAGCCTAAGTCTGATTATAAGTTGATTGCTTTGGGCAATTCACTTATACTTCTTCACATGCTGTGGACACAGCAATCCAACATTTGAGGGTAAAAAAGAGATACTGTAGATAAGAGCTTTCCAAATGGTGTGTCGTGACACATTAATATGTCAGCTGCAATGTGTAGCTTGTTGCACAAACTTAATAAGAAATCTCTGGATCTATGTGAAATAAGTAATAAATCGTGTATTAAATATATATAAATGAACAGTTTTCATTAGATATGTTGTGTATCAATGCATTTTGTTATCACAGTTTATGTGTCCATATTTCTTATGCAGGCTTAATTTAATCTCTGGTTGCTAGTAAAACTGAATTACTGTGTCTCCAGGTGATGCAGGACTAAAACATGTATCACCAACATGAAATGCTTGGAAAGCTCTGTAACAGACTGTCTAATGCACTGAGACTGAGCTTACAAAGGTCACTCCATCAGGGCAAAAGATTCTTGGGGATTTTGGAGAAAGATTGCCATCCAAAGCTGCCTTCAGCATGCCCTGCCTACTGTTTTTGTGTATATACATGTTTTGTGTTTGCTTTTTCTCTATTTTGTTATTTTTCATAGTCAGTGGTAGTCCTGCAGTATTAGATAGTGTGCAGTTGTGCATTTATATATGCCTTAAAATTCACATAGATTCAAAGGTTTCTTATTACATCCACACTGCAAGCAACACACTGATGTGTTGTTACACATCGTTTGGAGAGCTCTGCTTTATTACCCCTTCCTATTCCCTTGGGAAGGAATAATAGGATTTTTATACACACAAACACTTGCCCTTGGTCTTTACCTTTCTATCAGGTTTGCTTGATTTGGAAGTTTCTTTTGGGTTGTCCTCGTGTCCATCTTTGTTTTCTAAGTTCCCTTTTACATTGGAGTTGTCACCCTCTATGTTAAGGCTTGCAACTGGAAGTGTTTTATCCTTGTTTGCCACATGTGTCACCATGTGTTGTGTGATTGTAGTTAAGAGGGCATTAATTTCTGTAAGGTATGACTTAATGGCTTGGATGTTTGTATTCATGTTTGTAATCTGATGAGTTAAATCGGCTGTGATAAGTGAATTTTTATGGACTTCTGTTGTTGGGGTTGTCTTTGGTTTTGGACACCCATCTACTATGTTAGTATAGTTAGTATAGTCCTCACTGATGTCTAAAGATGTTAGGGCATGTCTCCCTTTGTCAACAGTCTGGGTGTCCTGGGTGTCTGGACTGTTCATAGCAAAGACAAGCCTCAAGGATTAAGGAGGGGTTCAAAGAGAGGGATAGTCTTCGGCTTCTCTCTCCCCCCATTGTGCTGCTCAGGCTTCCTCAAGGCAGTTTTAAATCGAATACTATTAAGATTACCTTGTATTCATATATGGTTTTATTGTACGTATGGGCAAGTGTGTATGTTTTGTATGTTCTATATGTTTTGATATGGTCAAAATTGACTAATCAATAAAGAATTGTTGTTGTTGTACACACATGCTCAAAGGTAAATCCTATGAGTTCTAGTGTCTTATTTCCAAGGAATGGTTAGAGGACTGCAATTTTAATTATTTGTTCCTTTTAGTTTTTTTGCAGGTATGCAAGATAATAAAATTTCATAATAAAGCAATGAAAAGAAAATTATTAATTGGTAAACCTATCATCCCTGGTCCTAGACTGGAAAGAAATAGTATTTATTTATGAAAATGGTTGCTCTTCTTATCAGAATAGGAAGGAATTAAAGGAGGGACTTACAAGAAGGAAGCTTTTAATTATAATTAGGCCCTTCCACACAGCCCTTGATATCCCAGAATATCAAGGCAGGAAATCCAACATTATCTGAGTGTGGACTCAGTTCAAAACAGATATTGTGGGATTTTCTGCCTTGATATTCTGGGATATCAAGGGCTGTGTGGAAGGGCCTAATTATAATTAAAAGCTTCCTTCTTGTAAGTCCCTCCTTTAATTCCTTCCTATTCTGATATAGAGATATGTGGGCCCACTGTGGGGGAAAAAGCATGTACTCATCCTGACATCATAAAATTATATAATTTCCACAGTTTTATTCTATGCAAAAACTGGTAGCAACACAAGACAGCCAAGCTGGTTATTTTCACTTAATAAGAGAGGTAATATCTCAACGTCAGTCAAAGCAAGGTCCCTGGCATTCATTCACCCACATCTTTTCAAAGAGTAAGAGGCTGCCAATTGTACATAGATTATTACTTTTTAACTACTGTCCCCTGAGCTTCCTGTGAGGGTAGCCAAACTTTTTACCCATCTTTGACAATGTGCGTCAAAGCCACATAGGTCACCAGAACGCACTGAACTGGATCTTTGGCAGTAAATTGTCTGAAGCTGATTTCTCAAAGATGATAATGTGGAGTGAAAAAGAGGTTCACAACAGATGGTGCTCGCGGTCTAGATTTTCCAGGCTGGCGAGATTGAGGCAAATTTAGGAAAAAGTGAATACAAGCAACTTGTTATAATGGCTTTCCTCTATGCCTTTCATTTGAAGTTCACATTTAAAGCATTCACTTTTTGATCTGCGAATATACAACCGAGAGCATAAATTGATACAACTTTGTTATTAAGGAAGGTAATAAAAGCATTGTGGATGGAGACTAACATTTCTCTGGGAATTTTATAACTTTATTAATGCATCAGGCAAAGAAGCAGAGGGAGAAGACTTCCTCAAGCAAAAAGCAAACTGATGCAGCCTTTCCTAGTGAATATGACTACTCATATTCCATTATAGACAATAGTGTAGTAAAATAGCAGCCTTTATACAAAATGACAAAATCAAGCTTGCTTTTTAAAATATTTGAAACATTTCCTTTCAAGCCACAGATGGTTGAAATTTGTGGATACAGAGGACTGACTGTATCAGATGGTGAAGTCCTTTCTGTCAAAAACCTTAAAACAGCGTTTCTCAACCTGGGGGTTGGGACCTCTGGAGGGGTTGTGAGGGGGTGTCAGAGGGGTCGGCAAAAACCATCAGACAACACTATTTTCTGTTGGTCTTGGGGATTCTGTGTGGGAGGTTTAGCTCAATTCTATTGCTGATTGGGTTCGGAATGCTCTTTGATTGTAGGTGAACTATAAATCCCAGTAACTACAACTTCTAAATATCAAGGTCTATTTCCCCCCAAATCCACCAATGTTCACATTTGGGCATATTGAGTATTTGTGTCAAGTTTGGTCTAGATCCATCACTTTTTGAGTCCACAGTGCTCTCTGGATGTAGGTGAGCTACAACTCCAAAACTCAAGGTCAATGCCCACCAATGTCCTTCCAGTATTTTCTGTTGGTCATGGGAGTTCTGTCTGCTAAAATTGGTTCCATTCCATCGTTGGCGGAGTTCAGAATGCTCTTTGACTGTAGGTGAACGATAAATCCCAGCAACTACAACTTCCAAATGACAAAATCAATTCCCCACACCAACCCCACCAGTATTCAAATTTGGGCATATGGCGTATTTGTGCCAAATTTGGACCAGTGAATTAAAACACATCCTGCGTATCAGATTTTTACATTACAATTCATAACAGTAGCAAAATTTACAGTTATGAAGTAGCAAACATAATTTTATGGTTGGGTGTCACCACACATGAGGAACTGTATTGAGAGCTCTCGGCATTAAAAAGGTATTAGGAAATGTTGGAGTTGGGAGTCCAAAACACCTGGAGGGCCAAAATTCGCCTGTGCCTGCTTTAAAGGGAACAAAAACTTTCATCCATAGCTTTAACTGGGGACAACCTCTCTGATAGTAAGTGTGAACAGACAGCACACATTGCCAAACAATAAACCAATGTAAAAAAAACAACCTGGAAACTGTTTATGGACCTTTAGATCAATAAGACATTTCCTGAAAGACTGAAAATCTAATGCTCTAATTACTAACAGATATTTACATTACGATTCATCACAGTAGCAAAATTACAGTTATGAAGTAGCAACAAAAATAATGTTATGGTTGAGGGTCACCACAACATGAGTAACCGTATTAAGGGGTCACGGCATTAAGAAGGTTGAGAACCACTGCCTTAAAGCAACAAACAGTGCAATGGGTCTGGGTTGGGTTTCTATGGGGAAACCAGTGTTTGCTTCCATTTAATGGCTGGTGATCAGAGAGTCTATCGAAACAACAGTAAGTTTGATTGCTATTTATTTATGTTTGCCAACTTGTTTGCAAGCTTCCTTAAAGTGTGTCTGTATTTAAATATATTTTAACATAAACAGATGCAGTCATGTTTTAAAGAAATATATGAGAATGATAGCAAAAGTCAAGCATCCACATAAAATGCACTTCATATTAGTTTGCAGTTAAAATTTTGTGGGTCATTTGTTCCTGAGAAAAATATGAAAATACTAATAATATGTTACGGTAATCCTCTGCACATGTGTACAAAACAAAGAAAGCAAAATGACTAGTTTCTTGAGTTCTAAAGAAAACTGGTTTTGTAGAAAAGTGTATTGTACAAACAATATTTCTTTTGTGATGCAATCGCTATTGTTCCAGATCTTTTCTTCTGCATACTGTGGCTCTAACATCTTACTATCCTGCTAAGATCTGTGTTCATTGATCAGGAATTGCAACTTCTCGTCATAATTCCTGTTCTGGAGAGAGGATGAGTCAAGACGTCAAATGAATCATGAGTATGAATTTATTAACAAACAGGCATTTTGCAATTTCAAGCTATTTGCCAGCTAATACTGGTAGAGCAGCTGCAGCAAAAGGAGGAAGCCGCCTCCTAAGAAACAAAAAATCCCAAGTTCTGCTTTTCAAAGAAAAGAAAATTGGAAAGAATATTGTTTTCAGCATCTTCTTATATGTGTTGCTCTGATTGCAAGACATCTTAAAGAAACTGTACTCAGTTCAGAGCTGGCCTATTCTTATATAATGGCTTCTCTGTATATGTTAATGTCACTAAAGACAGCAGAGGAATTTTGTTGTGAGGTTTCAAGTAGCTTCTCACTTATAGTGACCTTGAGGCTGATTTGTTGTAGTTCTGGTGTACAGCAAAATAACAATAAAACATAATTCTTTGACATATAGATCCTCTAAAAAAAGGTAAAGGTTTCCCCTGACATTAAGTCTAGTTGTGTCCGACTCTGGGGGTGGTGGTGCTCATCTCCATTTCTAAGCCGAAGAGCTGGTGTTGTCCGTAGACACCTGCAAGGTCATGTGGTTAGGCATGGAGCGCCGTTACCTTCCCACAGAAGTGTTACCTATTGATCTACTCGTATTTGCATGTTTTCAAACTGCTATTTGGCAGAAGCAGGAGTTCACCCCACTCCCTGGATTCAAACCACTGAATTTCCGTTCAGCAAGTTATGCAGCTCAGTGATTTAACCCGCTGCATCACCTAGGGCTCCTCTACACTGATCCTCTATACTGCCCTATTTCCCAAAATTTGAACCCTGATTATCTTCTTATCTCAGATTATCTGACAGTGTAGACTCATATAATCCAGTTCGAAGCAGAGATAATTTGGATTCAGAAACTGGATTAAATGGCAGTGCAGATGGAGACTGAGTTAGGCAAACTACTTTTGCACTTTGAGATCAATTTGCAGCAAATGAAGAAATCAAGCACCCAGGCCCCATCTACACTGCCACATAAAATGCAGGCCATCTGCTTCTAATTGGATTACATGGCAGTGTAGACTCATAATCCAGTTCAACACAGATAATATGGACTATCTGCTTTTATAAACTGGCCTAAGATTGAGGGTCCTTCCACACAGCCATATAACCCAGAATATCAAGGCAGATAATCCACAATATTTGCTTTGAAATGGGTTATCTGAGTTCACCCTGCCATATAACCCAGTTCAACGCAAATAATGTGGGATTTTTACCTACAAAGCCCTGAACGGTTTGGGACCCGCCTACCTGCGTGACCGCATCTCTGTATACGAACCCACACGATCCCTTCGATCATCCGGGGAGGCCCTGCTCTCGATCCCACCAATATCGCAGGCGCAGTTGGTGGGGACAAGGGAGAGGGCCTTTTCGGTGATGGCCCCTCGACTCTGGAACTCACTCCCTAAAGACATCAGACAGGCCCCAACCTTGGCAGTCTTTAGGAGGAGCTTGAAGATGTGGTTGTTCCTGTGTGCCTTCCCGGAATAATGATCCCATAGCACTTTGTCCTCCAAAGCACTTTACATTTTTAAGATCTGCTCATATGCCCTTCCACAAACGCCACTATCACCTTTCATCCATGTCCCAGCATTATTTCCATTTTAACTTTACATTTGGCCTTCCCACTGTTTTTAATTGCGTGTTGTCTTATTGATAATGTTGTATATTTTATTGTCTATGTTTTAATTTTAATTGCTTGTACTGTTGTTGTTTTGCTTGTATTGTTGTATTCGGCCTCGGCCTCATGTAAGCCACACTGAGTCCCTTGGGGAGATGGTAGCGGGGTACAAATAAAGTGTTGTTGTTATTATTATTATTATTATTATTATTATTATTATTTTATATGTATTGTAGATGGGGCTTAAGGGGCGGAGAAGGAACTGCAGAGAGAATCTGGTACATTTCAAGTGTAGCTTTAAAAGTGGAAGGATGGGGAGTATTTGGAGTTGTCCCTGCCAAATGAAGTCGGACAGAAAATATGTTGAACAACTCTATGATGACAAGCAAGAAAAATATATGGGGAGACAGGTCAAATGCCGGGCTTTTTCTTAATTGTAATTTATCAGACAATCAGTATGAGCAGAAGAGCACAGTTTAAGGGAAGTGAATGTGAGAGCTTGGAAAAAACACAGATTGTTAAGAATAGTTACCACCAACATGAATGTTGATTCCACAACATACTTGTACAGTGATGCAAGGGCAGATTATTTAGGAACGTAGACTCCAAGAATCCACATAAGAGAAAAATATATACAATAGCTATCCTGTGGGAGTATTCTTTAGAATACATTTGTTTGTGTTCCTAGGAACAATCTACAACATGTACAATTAGACAAGGTCTGTCTGAGGCCCTTCCACACTGCCCTATATCCCAGGATTTGATCCCAGATTATCTTCTAATCCCAGATTATCTAGCAGTGTAGATTCATATAATCCAGTTTAAAGCAGATAATCTGGGATCAGATCCTGAAATCTAGGGCAGTGTAAATGCAGCCTGAGGAGTTCTCTATAAGCAATGGGTGTGCATCAGTGTTGAAGACAAGGTGGGACAGCACAGCTGAGAGATACAAAAGAAAAGTGCAAAGGAGATAAATAGATGTAGCTCTACACTAATTGTTGTTATCTTATGGCAACCTGTAGGTGACTCTATCACAAGGTTTCCTTGGCAAGATTTGTACAGAGATGGTTTGCTATTACACCTGTTTCAAATACGTCAGCAACTGTTCTTGTTTAACACTTCAGCTAGCTTGGAAAAGACTGGTGGATAAAACTAGGGTAAAGTTATTTGTCCAATTTAATCAGACCCCAAATCTGCCAAGCCCTGGAGGGACACAATTGTTTGAAAATGGACTTGATTTCCATCAGCAGCTCCGGTGTGAAAAATCTCAGTTTTGATTTGGATGTGTTTCTACAAATTTAACTTGAGTTTTCTTCCCATTCATATTTCATACGGCCCTTTCACACAGCCCTATATCCCAGAATATCAAGGCAGAAAATCCCACATTATCAAAGTGTGCACTCAGACAACCCAATTCAAAGCAGATATTGTGGGATTTTCTGCCTTGATATTCTGGGATATAGGGCTGTGTGGAAGGGCCCAAAAACATGAGGGTTCACCTCTTTTCACACTGATGGGCAAGGAAAAATGTCTCATTTTTTTTCAATTGAGACAGTCTTCATAATGTACATATTTCTACCATGGGCCGTGTGTTCATTTTCCTCACATGTTAAGTCACATTTCTAATGGGTTTACTGTTTTGTGCATTTGTTTGAAATGCTAAACAAGCTTTGCAATCATCCTAATTTCTCAGATGGGCACATTTATTTCGCAACTGTTTCAGAAAGTACCAAAAAAAAAACAAAACAATTTTAGTGAGATAATAAATTCTTTTCCAGTTTAACCAGCAGTTCTTTCAGATGCAGGCCCCATCTACCTTGATCATTTAATGCCAGTCAACAAACACCCACAAAAATCTGCGCAAGAAGGCCCATTTCCCATTTTCCTAAACTGAAAATTCTCATCTCATTTTTGCAATAATCCTTGAGGGCAGCTACAGGGATGTATCTGTCTCCTTTTAGCCCCTTGAGACCACCATGGCTCTTCTGTGTAAGTATAGAAATGCAGACTGATGTCCACTGCTTTTCCTTTTCCCTGCCAAAATCCTGGCTTCTTGATTTATTTTTCTGATAAATATGAGCTTTCTGAAATTCTTTGCAGTTGCAGCCACAATTCCTGTAGATGTGAAAATTGCAATTAAAATGTTGCTATTTTTACTTTACCTAAAAGAGCAACTCTCTAAGAATCTTCGATCCTCCAGTATCACACTAGAGCTGAAAGAGTAGGCAAAGAATATGCACCCCATCTGAAATCCTGTGGTTGCCTCCTATAAAACCCTGGGACTTGTAGTTTAGAGGAGGGGGCTTTAAAATACTCAGCCTGAGAGGTTCTGCGTCTCACTAAACTACAAACCCCAGAATTCTGCAAGAGGCAACCACAGGATTTCAGATGGGATGCATACTCTTTGCCTACTCTTTCAGCTCTGGTCCGATAATGGGAGAACAGTTAAATCAAATCTGCAATAACTACATTTGAAAAAGTAAAATAGGCAAATGTGGAGGGCTTATTGTACTTCTGGTGGTTGGACTGCAAAGACACGGGAATTTCCAAGAGTACCCAGGAAAATAGTTATATGTTTGTTCTCCATTTTCTGGCATCTATATTTTATT
Organism: Anolis sagrei; assembly: GCF_037176765.1. Classification (NCBI taxonomy): domain Eukaryota; kingdom Metazoa; phylum Chordata; class Lepidosauria; order Squamata; family Anolidae; genus Anolis; species Anolis sagrei. The sequence continues at coordinate 191,665,746 of NC_090022.1, read as the reverse complement.
TTATTTATTTAAAATAAATAAGTGTAATAGCGCAATAGCTCAGTCCTAATGCAATCCTATTCATGATTAATACTTAGAAAAAACCCACATGTTTCAGGAAAAGTTCAAAGATCTTCAATGTTTAAAGAGAAAAATTCCAAAACAGGTAAATTTTGGAAGATGCATAGAAGAAAAAAGGTAGACGCAATGTGTCTATTTTGGATGGAAATGTGATGGTTCCTTAACAGCATTGTTATGTAATTGTGTAATTTCAGCTCCCCCCCCCCTTTTTTTTTTTTTTTACAAAGTAGGTGAGTCATTGAGCATTGAGCAGGATAATGAGTACATTGCATGGTATAAATGGGATTGTTGTATTCATAAGAAAGCAAATATGAGAAGTAATGTCATAAATGCTGTGATGGCATGAAAAAGTGTAATAAAAACTTTAGATATTATGAATATGGATAAATTAACCCAACGGAGGAGTATAAATCAGAATTTGAAAATTTCCAAAACAGAATGGACACCAATAAAGAACTTTATAATGCAAGAAAACCTGAAATGGTTAATAGATATAAGATAATCTCAAGCATTAAATGCTCTTAGGATGAACCATAAGAAGGAGCTTGCCAAACCACCGTGATTGACTACCTGGGGAAAAAAAGGAAGATACACCATAAGTGAAGAGGATTGGAAGTCATACTATATATTAACTCTAACCCAACCCTAACCCCTTCCCTATCCTTCTATCCTTCCGTTTCCCCCCTCCCACCCCCCTAAAACACTCCCCTATCTAAATTTCTTCTATATCTCTTTCTTTCTATTTTCTTACTTCCCTATACCAAACACGTTTCTTTCTTTCGCCCTCCATTTGTGCCTCTTCAAATTCTGCAGCACTGCTGGTCACAGCTGACCTCCAACTGGAGCGCTCAAGGGCCAGGGCTTCCCAGTTCTCAGTGCCAGAGTTTTAAAGGTTGGCTTTGAGCCCATCTTTAAATTTCTTTTCCTGTCCTCCAACATTCCGCTTTCTGTTCTTGAGTTCGGAATAGAGCAACTGCTTTGGGAGATGGTGGTCAGGCATCTGGACAATGTGGCCGGTTAAGCAGAGTTGATGGTGGAGGACCATCGCTTCAATGCTGGTGGTCTTTGCTTCTTCCAGCACGCTGACGTTTGGCCACTTGTCTTCCCAAAAGATTTGCAGGATTTTTTGGAGGCAGCGCTGTTGGAATTGTTCCAGGAGTTGCATGTGACATCTGTAGACAGTCCACGTCTCGTGTGCGTATAGCAGGGTTGGGAGGACAATAGCTTTATAAACATCCCTCAAACACTCTCTGCTTCATTCGGAAAAAAGCTGCACTCGCAGAGCTCAGGCGGTGTTGCCTACACTGCCATATATCCCAATTCAAAGCAGATAATGTGGGGTTTTATTCAGATGTGTGGAAAGGCCCTAGGTGTGGTGAACTGGGGCTTGTATTGCCAGCCACGTTTTGAATCAAGCCTCTCCCAGAGGTGGAAGGATGGGGGAAGAATCAGATGAAATCCTTCCACACAGTTTATAAGTACTCCTGGCCCTTTAAGAGGAAAGCCTGGCAACTACGCCCCGCCCCTCCCCGGTCCCTGCCGGCGCTACATCGTGACGTATTTTCCCGCGCGCCTCCCGCCTGCTGGGTCTCCACGTGGTTAGCGGTTCCCGCGATGGAGGGAGTCTTGCCGGAGGCGGGCCCTCCGCCGCCCCAGAAGCGCTTCTACCGGCAGCGCGCCCACTCCAACCCGCTGGCGGACCACACGCTCCACTAGTGAGTCCCTGGCCTGCTCTTCAAGGAGAAGGGGCGCAGTTTGACCCCGCTTTGGCTCAGTGCAATGCAATCAGGGCAGCTGGAGTTCCACAAAGTCTTTCAACCCAAGTGCTGGTGCCTCCCCAAACTACAGCTCCCACGAGTCTTTAACACTGAGCCCTGGCAATTAAAGTGGGGTCAGACCTCATTCGTTCGACTGTGGAGATGCGTCCAAAGAATGAGCTTCAAATTGGAAAACTTTTAACTGAAAGATGGACAGGCCTTTTTTGATTTGTAGGATATTCAGTTGCAGTGGATAGAAGGCTGGGGCCCATTCTACACTACCATATGAAATCCAGGTCATCTACTTTGAATAGGATTATATGGCAGTGTAGACTCATAATCCAGTTCAAAGCAGATAATGTGGATTCTCTCATTTGGTAATCTGGATTATATGGCAGGGTAGAAGAGGTCTGGATCTACACTGTCCTATATCCCAGGATCAGATCCCAGATTATCCCAGATTATCTTATCCCAGATTATCTGGCACTGGAGACAGAGGGCCCTTCCACATAGAAATATGACCCAGAATATCAAGGCAGAAAATCCCACAATATCTGCCTCTGAACAGGGTTATCTGAGTCCACACTTAATCATCATAATCATTATATTCCAATTCAAAGCAGATAATGTGGGATTTTATTCAGCTGTGTGGAAGGGCCCTCAGGGACCTTCCAAATAGCCCTATATCCCAGAATATCAAGGTAGAAAATTAACATTATCTGAATGTGGACTCAGATGGCCCAGTTCAAGGCAGATATTGTGGGATTTTCTGTTTTGAAAAATATGAATATGAACCCACGCGCTCCCTCCGTTCATCCGGAGAGGCCCTGCTCACGATTCCACCTGCGTCGCAGGCTCGTTTGGTGGGGATGAGGGACAGGGCCTTCTCTGTGGTTGCCCCCCGACTTTGGAACACCCTCCCCAAAGACATTAGACTAGCACCCACGTTGGCAGTCTTTAGGAAGAACTTGAAGACCTGGCTATTCCGATGTGCCTTTCCAGAATAGGCTAACCCCCAGCACTACTTCCCAGAAGCACTTTATTAGAGTTTAATGACTCTGCACATTGCACTTGTCCAGAATCCCAACATATCACCTCTTACACCCAGCACTTTTTAAACCTGTACCCTTCATTGGCCCAGCCCTGGTTTTATTGCGTAATAGTGTAATGTTTTGTTTTTGTTATTGCTTATGTTTTTAATTTGCTTTGCATTGTATTGTTATTGTCTGTTGTTGTTGTGTTGAGGCCTTGGCCTTTGTAAGCCGCATCGAGTCCTTCGGGAGATGCTAGCGGGGTACAAATAAAGTTTAATAATAATAATAATAATAATAATAATTTGTTATTCTGGGATAAAGGGCTGCGTGGAAGGGTCCTTCTATAATCTAGTTCAAAGCAGATAATCTGGGATCAGATCCTGGGATATAGGGCAGTAAAGATCCAGCAAAAATTGGCAATTCCATCTCTATATACATATAGAGAAACATACATATGAATATTTATACACTCTCATACCCACTCCCCCCCCCCCCCCGGCACATAGGCTAGCTGCAAACACAGACACTTTATAATCTTAAACCCTTAGTGTTTGGTTCGCAAACATTCAAGGACAATAATTCTGTCCAAACCATTAATAGTAAACTTGGACAATGAGCCTACAGGGTTGCTATTGAAGGGGGAACAAGAATGGAAGGGTTTCAAGGAAGTACAATCAGCCACACACATTTAGGGGTTTGACTTTTGTGGATTTGATTATTTCTGGGTTCAACTAATATGGTCTTTCCAAGGGACTTTCCACACAGTCATATAATCCAGAATACCATAGCAGATAATCCACAATATCTGCTTTGAACTGGATTATCTGAGTCCACACTGCCATATAATCCAATTCAATGTGGATTTCATACAGATGTGTGGAAGGGGGTCCTCCAGTCAGTTTTTGATGAACATCAATCACAGAATTGCACTGGAGAATCTAGATCACATGGGTCAACTCAAGGCCCGCGGTATACTTTTATGTAGTCCAGATGCTGGACTACAACTCCTGTATTCCTCATCCTTACACATCATGACTAGATCCGGTGAGAGCTGTGCTACAGTAACCCCTGATATGATGCAGTTTGTTCCGTTTAGTCAGGAGAGGGAGGTTTGAATACAAGGCTTGTGGGCAAAATACAGATGGTCAAAACGTCTCTTGAAATGTGAGTCGCTGGAAGATTTCTTTGCGTATCAACTTTGAGTCTTTCCCTAGTTTTTTAAAAAATTCTGATCACAGGGAAAAATGTGTTTCACAAAAGTTTTGTCATAGGCAAAAACCTTTTGCCATTGGAAAAAGTGCTCTAAACCACTGCGTTTCAAAGTGTTTCAAAGTGTTGGCTAATGGACCTCTTCTGGTCTGCAAACCATTGCATAGGAAGGATTGTAGCCATATGTTATGCTGATGCTTGGCCTATTGAATAAATAATTACCAGTTTCTCACATCAGATAACTGGAGATGTCCTGATCTAAACCATTTTAGGCCCCTTCTACACTGTCATCTAAAATCCAGATTATCTGCTTTGAACTGGATTATATGGCAGTATAGACTGATATAATCCAATTCAAAGCAGATAACGTGGATTTTCAGCTTTGAGAATCTGGATTATATGACAGTGCAGAGTTCCTGGTAGAGGCTAATAACTAAAGCCTGCAACTTCTGTCTTAAAACTGAATTCATAAGGAGACTCCATAGGAAGCCTCAGCTACTCCATCCCTCAAAATATTTTTTCAATTGCTTTGACATATTGTCTGTTCTAGACAACACAAACACTTGGGTGGTGTTTTGTAACTGTTTGATTTCCTAAAGTTGATGCGTGTTGATTCTTCTCCCTTTTTGACCACTACAGCAAACTGTAGTTATTCTTTAGGAATGTCATTCCATGGAACTCTCTTGGTTTTTTCCCCTGTTAGTCCTGCCAAGCCTCAAGAAATGGACTGGTCCCTGCTGTTTCCAGATTTCTTTTCCCCTTTGACCAAAGACAATCAGCACGATGATCCAAAGGATGTGGAAGAGAGAACCAAGCCTGCATCGCAAGTAGAGTTTGCTGATATTGGCTGCGGCTATGGGGGATTGCTGGGTAATCTTACCCCCAGATATGTTTAGTGTGTTTTAACATTTTCTCTGTGGGAGTTTGTTCAAAGTGTTATTGAGTGTAGTTCTATGGCTATAAGCTTCTAAAATCCTGCCAGTTCTCCATATTTACAGCCTTAGGGACACAGAATCCCTGGATAAATCATTTTTTGAATCTGAGAGAATCTCTCTCAAAATTTCTAGATCTGTCCAGCAGAAATTGGCCATACAGTTACACTGAAGGTCCTAGAGATTTCTAGAGAGAACACATTAACCAAAGTCACAAGTAATTTTACCTGCAAAAGCTAAACCCACAAATATGGAGGGCCTACTAAATTATATTCTAGAACAAGTATGGACAAACTTTCTAACTTGGAGACCGCATGCTAGTGCTCCCTGCTAGGAGGACTGGCTGTCCAGTGATGTAAGGAATGAAGGGAAGGAGGAAGGAAAGACAGAAGGAAGGGCAAAACGGAGGAAGGGAAGGATGGAAGGAGAAAGAGGGAGGGAAAGCAGGGAGGTATAGAGGATGGAAAGTCAAAAGGGAAGGAAGGAGGAAAGAAAGAAGGGTGGAATGAAGGAATGAAGGGAAGGGTAAAGGAAAGGAAGGATAAAGGAAAGAGAGAAGGAAGGAAAGTCAAAAGTAAAGGAAGGGAGAAAGAGGAAAAGGGGGGAAGAGGCAAGGAAAGAAGGACGAAAAGGTGGAAGGGAAGAATGGAAGGAGAAAGAGGAAGGTAAGGAGGAAGGAAAGACAGAAGGGAGGGAAGGACGAAAGGGTGGAAGGGAAGGATGGAAGAAAGGAAAAGAGAAAGGAAAGGCAAACGGGAGGGAAGGATAAAAGGGTGGAAGGGAAGGATAGAAGGAAGAGAAGGAGGAAGGGAGGAGTGAAGTAAGGACAAAATAGTGGAAGGGAATGGAGGGAGAAGGCCTCATCCCAGCCTGGCAGTAGCCAAGGGGCCTCCGAGGCGAGGAGCGGGGAGCAGAGGAGGCTGCAAGGAGGAGGGCACTGCGAAGTAGGGATGCTCTGCCCACTCGGCACAACCCTTTTTGGCGGCAGCCTCCTCCTCCTCTCCGCCTTGGCTGCTCCCCACCTCAGAGGCCCCTTGGGTGCCAATGACGCCATTGCCAGGCTGGGCTCAGGCCTCAGACCAGTTCTCAGACCAGCCTCACAGTGGCGTCAAAGGTGCCCAACGGTCCCTCCGAGGTAAGGAGCTGGGAGCAGTGGAGGCGGTGAGGAGTAGGAGGCTGCCGCCAGAAAGGGCTGTGTCCCGAGTGGGTGGAGCGTCCCAACTTTGTGAATTTTCGTGCGTGGTCCTTGAACGTATATCTAACACTGTTCTCACATTTTAGCTCAGATATCTGGGAGAAAGCCTGCTTGATCCCTATGTATTATTTTAGCTAAAATTTGTTTAAACCTGTTTGCTAAAATTTCTGCAAACAGCTTATAATTATTATTAACTAATGAGATTGGTCTATAGTTCTTCACTTGCTCCATGTCTCTATCTTGTTTAAGTAAAAGAACTATTGTGGCTTCCTGGCTTATGTTTTTTTTTCCTCATTAACAACACTTGCCATTTTTGTCAATACTCTAATCTCATTTTACTACATGTGTCCCAGTCTCCATCTATTGAATACTTCAGCCGTATATTATTCCCACCACTTTGATGAGATATGTTGACTTCTTCTATGTCGAGTTTTTTCTCGAAACTGTCCATAAGACATCTAATATGTTGCAGAAACCACTAAAGAGGCAAAGTCGAGGAGAGATACCACAATGGTCCTTCTTGCTACGAGGCCTGGTTGCCTAGAAGGGAGGTTGTTGTTTCTGTTATAATGTGAATGAAAACAGATGTGGATTTGCAACATCCAGAAAGCACAAATGGCATTGTGCAAGATTGTGCCAGAAAGCACCCCAGATCAAATATTTCTGCAAGTTTGTGCAGAATACAAATGAACGAAAGCACAGGCAGAGATTAGAAAGGAAAGCGGTTCACTGAGAAGTCTGTGATATTTGTGTGTCCTGACTGTTTTGGTGTTACTACAAATAACATAGAAAAAAATTATGATCCTCTAACATGGCTGTTTTTATACACATTTTTACTTTATTTGGTCTTCACTTCTGAAAAAAAAGACTTTATGGAGAAGGAAGCGGAATTTAGACATGGTTGCTGTCTTCCATCCCTTTTTAGTTTTCGCCTTGAAAGCAGCTGAAGAGGACTTTTGGCATAGCTAGTAAAATCTTGTCTTCTGTTAGTCATCGAATTATAAATCTTCCAATCCAATATGAGAACAAAATGCCTCACTTAGGATCTGATACAATCTGTAGCAACAATAGAGTAAGGTGGGGCAAAGTTCAACAAGACAAATATGAGAAATTCCTATGATAACATACAAAAGCAAAACACTGTTTGATACAGAATTCAACAACCTGACATTTCCAGCTTCTGCTAAAGAAGACCATTATGCCATGATCTTAGGATGACAGCTCACTGGATATGGGCTGATTCCCACCAAGGTGATTTCCACACAGTGACATCAGGATTTATGTATAGTATCTGATTAAAATTGCCATGACATGCCTGTTGTGGTGAAACGCCCATCACTTCTTGTGATAAGGTGTCACTCCTCCCATTGGTGATGGGATAATGCTTGCATGATATATGAGTGTGGGTTGGCAAGTGTCAAAACCCAGAACCAAGTGAAAACATTTCAGTCTGAAGTTATTTCATTTGGGACATCCCAAGAAAGAAAGGCAGAACCCCTTATGCTTACAACTGAATAAAAATAATAATAATAAAAAGTCCCCATGAAGTCATTTCAGGTTCCTGCCCCATCCTGTACAGGAAAAGTAATTAGTTTAGTGAGAACTGACTCCCAAGTATGTAAGCATGTCTTATGACCAGATACTTTTTTTTTCCTTTTCTGTTAGTGAAACTTCCCCAAACTTCTAGAAGCAGTTTTGTGGGCGCAAGGCTGGTTGCAATGTGTGTATGTGTATTACTGTAAAAGTTAAGGAGCCCCAGTGGCACAGTGGGTTAAACCCCTGTGCCGGCAGGACTGAAGACCAACAGGTCGCAGGTTCGAATCCGGGGAGAGCATGGATGAGCTCCCTCTATCAGCTCCAGCTCCTCATGTGGGGACATGAGAGAAGCCTCCCACAAGAATGATAAAATATCAAAACACCCTGATGTCCCCTGGGCAACGTCCTTGCAGACGGCCAATTCTCTCACACCAGAAGCGACTTGCACTTTCTCAAGTTGCTCCTGACATGGAAAAAAAAACCTATAAAAGTTTAAAGCTTTTGGCTGCAAAGCTTGGGGGCTGGCATGGGCAACTTTAGGTCAGCGTTGTGGCCACCTTGTTTAGGAGTTTGACTCTTAATTTGTGTATTTTACTCCTTATCAATTAACATTTCCAGTGTTAGCTCTGCATCACATGTTTGAAGGTGGAGTACATTTAATGTGGCCATCTTAATTCAGTTCACAGTATGACACCACCCCCCCCCCCCCCCCCGTAATTGCAGGGGAAATGCTCTGGACTTTGCATGCATAATAGATATGCAAAACTGTGGATAATAGTGAATAAACTGGGTTGTTGTAGGTTTTTTCGGGCTATATGGCCATGTTCTAGAGGCATTCTCTCCTGATGTTTCACCTGCATCTATGGCAAGCATCCTCAGAGGTAGTGAGTCACTACCTCTGAGGATGCTTGCCATAGATGCAGGTGAAACGTCAGGAGAGAATGCCTCTAGAACATGGCCATATAGCCCGAAAAAACCTACAACAACCCAGTGATTCCAGCCATGAAAGCCTTCGACAATACAATAGTGAATAAAACCACAGATATGGGGGATTGCTCTCAAAGATAGGTTGTGAAGGAGAAAGGGTGATACTAGTTCTCCTCTTCCATTGCTGATGGCCATTCTCCTTTTCAGTTGCCTTGTCACCTCTGTTCCCTAACACATTAATGCTGGGCTTGGAGATCCGCGTGAAGGTCTCGGATTATGTGCAGGACAGGATCCGGTCCCTGAGAGCATCTCATCCTGGGCAGTTCCAGAATGTCGCCTGCATTCGCAGCAATGCCATGAAGCACCTGCCCAACTTTTTTCAGAAGGGACAGGTGAGTTTTCAAAGGGCATTGCCGGCAGCTCTGTGGATAACAGAATGATTTCTCTTGCCATTCTGGGTCCCCAAGAAGTATTTTTATGGCAGGTTTTTAATACCCTGGATGTTGCTCTGCCATTCGAATTCTCACTGTTTCCTGTAAGAGAGAAAACTCTCTTCACAGTTCTTGGTGGGAATAATTTTTGGAAACCATGGATATTGAATCTCTAATTAGCAAGTCTTGCTCAAGAATGTTTTTTTCTTCTTTCTTTAAAAATCATTGCATATGACACTGCCATGTCTTGATCAGATAATTGGTTCCTTCTAATTTCCAACTATTGTGCATTCCAGCTTTGCCTCCACAACCCATTGACCCCTAGCTGTGCTTATTATGACTACTGAAAGCTGCTCCATCACAATTGGCATATTGTGGTGATTTTATTCAGATAGTTCAAGTGAAATCATAGAATCATAAAGTTGGAAGAGACCTTGTGGGCCATCCAGTCCAACCCCCTGCCAAGAAGCAGGAAAATCTTGCAGTTTTTTCCAATGGTTATAATTTTATTTATTTATTATTTATTTATTTATTTATTTATTTATTTATTATTTACAGTATTTGTATACTGCTTTTCGCACCCTGAGAGGGACTCAAAGCGGTTTACACATAAGTAATGGCAAAATTTAATGCCAGTACAAACAATTACAATCATACACTACAATTAGACATAAATCAAGTTAAAAACAATACATCCATAAGCAATAAAACAATCATTAATACAATAAAACAGTCTCGTCCGTCAAATCGCTGTTCCAGTCATTGTCTTTCTAAAACGCTGCATACATTTACTTCTGCCCAAAGGTCTGGTCCCAAAACCATGATTTTAATTTTTTTTTAAAATCAGGAGGGAGGGAGCAGATCTTACCTCATTTGGGAGTGTGTTCCATAGGTGGGGGGCCACTGCCAAGAAGGCCTGTCTCTCATCCCCGCTAGATGCATCTCTGCTGTTGATGGGAGCGAGAGCAGAGCCTCCCTGGATGATCTTAGATTACAAGGTGAGACGTAGGGGTGGATGCGTTTGGACAGGTAAGCTGGGCCAGAACCGTATAGAGCTTTATAGGTCAAAACCAGCACTTTGAATTGGACTCTGAGATGGACTGGCAGCCAGTGGAGCAACCTGTGTGTTGAGGCTGATGGGAATTGTCTGACATTGGTGGATTCTACTTGCTAAAGGTTGGGCTAGATTCCCTAAAACTTTCATAAAAAAATCTTTCACAATCTATATTTGTTTGTTTTAATCTTGAAATGCCAGAAGTTGTAGAATCTTTCATAGTACAATGTTCCCTCACTACTTTGTAGTTCGCTTTTCGCGGACTCACTGTTTTGCGGGTTTTTGCCTCCCAGATTATGAATGATTCCAGTTGCTCAGAATGGTGTTCTAATCCTGCCTCCTGGCAACAATGGAGTGTGGAAGGGGGTTTCACTCTCCCCTCGGGAGAGAGGCAGCCAATCAAGAGAGACTTCAAAGCAAAGCAGAAATAGCTAACACAAAAAAGTGTGTGGCGCCTTTAAATCTCTCCTTGCTTCTGGCTCACCTCGGAACTCAATATACATATATAGCATCCTTAGTTCACCGTACTTCTGAACCAGATGTTTTGGGTTTCATTTCTCCAAATCTCTGATCATTATACATCCTGGTTGGAAGCCCATAGGGGACAGAGGTGGGAATTGCTGATCTTCAATCTATGTGCACAGGATGCGTGGTGCTATTGAATGTAGTCTCTTTCCTCTGGGGAAGGAAGAGAAAGATGCCTGCCCTTCTGGTAATGTAGGCAAATTCATTTTGGAGGCAAACAATGATTAGTATGGTCTTTTGAATTGTAGATGTTTGCATGAAAAATGATGGGGGGTGTTTCTCTTTCATATTCAGCTTTGCAAGATGTTCTTCCTCTTCCCCGATCCTCATTTCAAGAAGACGAAACACAAATGGCGGATTATCAGCTCGACTTTGCTGGCAGAGTATGCTTATGTCCTGCGGGAAGAGGTAAGCAAACGAATGCTACCTGGGGTCACTGGAGCCCTCTGGCCCTCTTACAGGATTGTAGATGAAAATCACCAGTAGTTAACAAATATGTTAGTAGCCCCAATGAATTTTTACTAGCTCCCAACCTATCCAGGCACTTTTGATGGATTTTGACTCAAAAAAGCTTCTTAGCTGGAATTTCATGTAACTCACTGTAGACAACTAAGCAATTTTTTTTCATGCCAGGAGCAACTTGAGAAATTGCAAGTCGCTTCTGGTGTGAGAGAATTGACTGTCTGCAGAGACATTTCCCAAGGGATACCCAGATGTTTTACCATCCTGTAGGAGGCTCCTCTCATTCCCCGCATGAGAAGCTGTAGCTGACAGATGGGAGCTCACCCCACTCCTCGGATTCAAGCCGACAGCCTTTCAGTCAGCAGTCCTGTCAGCACATAGGTTTAATCCATTGTGCCACCAGGGGCTCCTAACTAAGCATATGACTGGAAGCATGGATTATTAGGAGGTTTGAATAGTAGGATTTTTTGACTGTTGATTGATCTGGCTTCGTAGTATCAACTCTGACAGGCAGCAGGTCTTGGAGGTCTCAGGCAGAAGGTAGTCCGCAATCCTTCTCATAACAAGCTCTGAATTTGTCCCATGAATGTCATGTTTTCTAGCAGGCCATGAATCTACCCCATGCTAGTCCTGTTGGTGTCCCAGAAGTTGTAAACATGGTCCTGAATGTGCTCCTTCAGGCCATCCTCCAGTTTGTGACACTCATGTTGGGAATCTGCCCTGGGCTTTACTCTGAACTTTGAAGGTAGCATCCAAGGCACCGAGCCTGATTTGAGGATAGTGCTTGAGCAGATTCTCTGAGGATTAGGCTAAAACTTTGAGTGGGTTTATTTCTCTGCCCCCCCCCCCCCAAATGTGGAGATTGGCAATCCTACCCCTACCCCCAGATGTGGAGATTGGCAACCATCAATGAATCTTCACACAGATGGAAAGTTCATCAGAAAGTACATGATTAGGTTATCCCTCACCTGGACTCCCAAGAGCCTGGGGCTCCTCCTATAAGAGAATGGTTGGCAACAGGACAGGTTCTTCCTTTGGCTCAGCATTGTTTTTCGTTTCCGTTCCAGAGCTTTTTGAATCTCACTTAGAGAAGACAAGGTTCCTTCATGAGATCAGTAATAGCAGGCACCTTTCCCTGACAAATGGTTTGGCTGCCAAAGCCAGTCTGCCCCAACGGCATGCAGCTGTGTTGACACACCTCAAAAAACTCTTCCACTTTGTTCTGTGCCATATTTTTCACACAAACCAAAGAATGTGGTACAGAACCAGAGCTCAGTGTTGGGGCATTGGCTTTGTAGACAGAGGTTTCCATCTTAAATCTTGGCATTGGCACACAGAAGACTGGGCAACTTGGAAAGCGCTGAACAGACTGCGCTCTGGGACCATGAGATGCAGAGCCAACCTTAAGAAATGGGGCTACAAAGTGGAGTCCACAACATGCGAGTGTGGAGAAGAGCAAACCACAGACCACCTATTACAATGGAGCCTGAGCCCTGCCACATGCACAATGGAGGACCTCCTTATAGCAACACCAGAGGCACTCCAAATGGCCAGCTATTGGTCAAATGACAGTTAATAGAATGCTAAGTTTTAAAACTTTGTTGTTGTTTTTTTCAAATATATCGATTCGCTCTTGAAATGATAGATAGATAGATAGATAGATAGATAGATAGATAGATAGATAGATAGATAAATAAATAAATAAATTTAAAAGGATGATGGGAAAGTCAGAGTTCACCAAAGTGGGCAGATCAACCAGTACATCCTGGTGTGTTTTGCCGTAGATTGATGAGTTTGTGATTGTCATTTGTTTAGCAGTAGCAACAACAGAAAAGATTCCACACACACACACACACTCACTCCAGGCACACATAGCCTGGATTGCTGAAAAAACGTGAATGGGATGTGAAGTAGATTTTTGTGTGAAAGGACTTGGTTCCTGTGTTCAACATCTCTGAGGCATCTGTTTTCTCTAATTGTTAGCATGGGTCCCTTTGCATATCAGCTCTGAGCGAAGGATATCAGGGTTTCTGTAAAGAATAAAGCACATGCTACAAGCCTTTCCAGCTTTGGAGTCAAGGTAGCCCAGCAGCCAGATTAATAACTGGGGCGAATTACAGGGAAAGATCAACTCCCCTGTTTAAGGAGCTTCACTGGCTGCCATTTGTCTTCCGGTCCCAATTCAAGGAGCAGGTTATCACCTACAAAGCCCTAAATGGTTTGGGACCCGCCTACATTTGTGACCCGATCTCTCTCCATGAACCAGCCCGAGCTCTTAGATCCTCGGGGAAGGCTCTCCTTTCGCCCCTGCCATTATCACAGGCTCATCTTGTAAGCACAAGGGAGAGAGCCTTCTCCTCTGGCCCCTTGAATCTGGATCTCATTGCTCGGTGAGATTAGGAAGGCCCCACCTTAGAAATTTTCAAGAGGGATCTCAAAACCTGGCTTTTCCGTTGCGCTTTTGGAGAGTAGCCATATTATCTTTATTTTGGACTCATATGTTGTATGTATTTTACTGTGTTGTTACTGTGTTTTGGTTTTACTTTATTGTAATATGCTGTTAGGCTTGGTCTCATGTAAGCTGCCCCGAGTCCCCATTGGGTAGATGGTGGCGGGGTATTAAATAAAGATGATGATGATGATGATGATGATGGTGATTATTATTATTATTATTATTATAAAAGTACCGGGCTAAAATGGATGAACTGTCAATATATACCTTGGGATATGGCTGCTCCCTATTGCCCACTTGCATTCCATGTGTCCTAGCACTCTTCCTCCTTCTCCATCCTCAGATAACTCTTTTAGTACAGAAGGGAGGACTTCTGAGGCAGTTTTTCAGAGCTTCCTCAGCCACTGGATGACTTTGAAGACAAAGAGTTTGAAAACCACTGGGCAGGTCCTGAGCTTGGGGGAATTTGTTTTTTAGATGACCACATCCAGATTGGACCCTACCAGCTGGGCAGATTCAAGAAGATTCCGTCTTAAAAAGTAGAGTAGAGGAAGTCATTTGGCGGCACCCCATTCTGTCCAGGGGGCACCATCAGTCTCGAGATTTCCTTCCTTCCGGAAATACCAAGGGAGTGTGTGACTGAAGATGTGCCCATACTTTCGCCCTAGCGTCTCTCTTGTGTCAATCCATCTTTCCCCCCTGTGTTTTCCTGGAGGTGGCTCTTAATTGACACTACGCAGGGGAAAAAAAATTTTAAACCAAAAATAATTAATCTTTCGCTCAAAATCAAGGTGTGTCGACATAGCCTGGAGCCTGTGGAAAGATGGTTTGGGAATTTCAAATCTGGGAAGAAGGGAAGGGCTCTAATGACTGCTGAGGGGTAAGGGATTAATTTTCCCCTCTATCCAGCGGGAGGCCTGTGCTGGCAAGGATCCTTGCAGGCAAGGGGGTTGCTTCACTTCCAAGTCCTGATCTCAAATGCAGAGCCTCCAGGGCACCCTGGCTGACTCCGCTTTCACCTGCCAGAGAAAAAACAGGGAGTGCTCTGTCTCCCTCTCTTCCTCTCTCTGTGTAGGCACTTCTTGGGGTTTAAATCCGGGAGATCTTATCGGGGTGATGAATCAGCATCTGGCCTCACCCAGAGCGGGAATGAATCACCCCAACTCTTCATCGTCTCTCCTCAGGCAGTCGCTATGGAGAAAGACGTGGGCACAGTACTCTGCCAGCCCTCGCAAGTGTTTTGCATGCGGGGTGACGGTGGTGGCACAGAGATTGGGATCGCTGTGCCACAGGTTGCAATGACGTCAATATTTTCAAGGAGGATGAATGGCTGTTTTGAGGAAATGCATCCCAAATAAGGGATAGAGAGCCAGTGTCATTGGACTATAATTTCCATCACTGCTGTTTCATAGAGTCATAGAGCCAGGACACATGGGCCACCCAGTCCAACACCCTGCCATGCAGGAAAAGCACAATCAAAGCACCTCTAAAAGTTGACCATCCAGTCTCTATTTAAAAGCCTTCAAGGAAGGAGCTTCAACCATCCTCTAGAGAGGTTGAGAGTTCCACTGCTGAACAGCTCGTAAGTTCTTCCTGATGTTCAGGTGGAATCTCCTTTCTTGTAATTTGAATCCATTGCTCCATTGAATCCTAGTCTCTAGGGTTGCAGAAAACAAAGCTTCTCCCTCTTCCTTGACATCCTTTCAGATATTTAAACATAGCCATAATGTCTCCTCTCAACCTTCTCTTCTGCAGGCTAAACATACACGGGCATATTCTCCAGACCTTCAGTCATTTTAGTTGCCTTCCTCTGAACATCTTCCAGCTTTTCAATATCTCTTTTAAATTGTGGTGCCCAGAATTGAACACAGTATTCTAGGTGAGATCTGAGCAAAGCAGAATACAAAGGCACCATGACTTCCCTCAATTTGAACACCATACTCAATTTGGTCTATGACTGTGTGAATCCCATTGGCTTTTTTAGCTGCTGCATCACACTGTTGGCTCATGTTCATCTTGTTGTCCTCAAAGACTCCCAAGATCTTTTTTTCGTGGACTGTTGTTGAGCCAGTTGTCATCCATTCTGTATGTTTGCATTTCATTTTTTTCTGTTTAAGTGAAGTATCCTACATTTCTCCTTGCTGAAATTCATTTTTTTATATTTTGGCCCAGCTCTCTAATCTGTTAAGGTCTTCTGGAGTATTAGCTATCTTTCCTAATTTGGTGTCATCTGCAAACCTGAGAAGCATGCCCTCAAAACCTTCATCTAAGTTGTTAATAAAGATGTTGAACAGGACTGAATTGTTGGGCAAGTGAGCTTATTAACAAAAGACCTTCATAAATGTACAGCAGAGTAACTTCGCAGCAGCACTGTGACACACCAGTTGCCCAAAGTGATAAAAAGAACAAAAACACACAGGCCAGTGTTATCTCTTCCATAGGAAGCTTTTCTTTGTAGTAAAATAATATGATTACACTATTTACAAAAATAAGGTTTCCATAACACAAATAAACAAATACATAGTAGCTTTGCACACAGCAGCCTTCTCACCTTTCTCACACAAGGCTTCTTTCACACAGAGGTTTACGTCACACTCCTCAGGATGAGACTAGCTTTGGCCCACTGACTAACAGGCTTCAGCCTAATAACTCTTACAATGCTTGATTCACATTTTTGTAATCAATAATACCCAGTTATTTTTTATAATTCTGATACAAATCCTGTGGTGCTCCGCTAGTCACTTCTTTCCAGGATAACGAGGAATTATTGGCAAGCACCCTTTGGGTTCAGTCACTTAACCAATTACAAATCCATCTAATCGTAGTATTGTCCATGGGGCAGTGGTTTTCAACCTGGGGTCCCAAGATGTTTTTGGCCTTCAACTCCCAGAAATCCTACCAGCTGGTAAACTGGCTGGGATTTCTGGGAGTTGTAGGCCAAAAACACCTGGGGACCCCAGGTTGAGAACCACTGCCATGGGGGACTTTGTCAAAGAATTACTGAAATCAAGATATGCTACATCCACAGCATTCCCTGCATCTACCAAGCTTGTAACGCTTAGCAAAAAGAAACCAAGTTAAGATTAGTGTGGCATGACTTGTTTTTGAGAAATCCATGCTGATTTTTAATGATCACAGCATTCTTTTCTAAGTGATTGCAAACTGCCTCTTTAATGATCCGCTCGATAATCTTTCCTTCTTTTGATGTCAGGCTGACTGGGTGGTAATTCTTTGGTTCCTCTTTTTTTCCTTCTTGAAGATAGGGACAACATCTGCCCTGCCTTCGCCAATCTGCTGGAACTTGTGTTCGCCAAGGTTATTGCCAGTGGTTCTCAAATTAGTTCCTTCAATACTTTTGAATGTAGTTCATCTGTTCCTGGTGACTTGAATTCATTTAGAGTAGCCAAGTATTAATTGATTACTTCTTTACCTATTTTGGATTGCACTTCCCCAAATTCCTTATTCACTCCATACTGCTCAGATCTCTGGACATGCTTGTCTGTTGAGAACTGCAGTTGAGAATATCTGGTATTTAGAACTTCCTTATTCCTTGTATTTGTCTAAATGTTTTTTTTCCTTACTTCCCTTTTCTTGCCTTTCAGGAATATTTTTATTTCTAGATATCTTATCCGGTGGACCATGGGGAACTCCTCCAACATCTATATTTGTCTTTTCAATTTGTCCTTTTCTTTCTCATTCACCCAGGGTCTGGTATACACCATCACAGATGTAGAAGAAGTACATAAATGGATGGTTACACATTTTGAAGAACATCCCCTTTTTGAGCAAGTGCCGCTGACAGACCTGGTGAGAGAAAACGAAAGTGTGCATATGAGTGTGCAGTTTCTGATGTAATAGGTTTTGTAGTCCTGAGCATGGTTCTTGAGACAATATTATTATTTGTATTGCAGCTCATCATATGTTGCATACATACAGATTTAATATGCATGAGGTGGAATCTTCCATTTATTGTAATATAAATAATAAATCATTATTGCTCATAAGCCTTATAAACATACATTAATTAGTTTCACATTTAACTAAGGGACAGGAAACATGTGATGCAACCACTGGTGTCCTTGTCATTCTAAAAGTACAAAATGTTTCCCACATTTCTCCAGAAGATAAAGCTTTCCTTTCCCTCACTTCCTCCTTTATAACACATGCTTATGTTGGAAGGGTTGTTCTGTAAATCCCCGGTATACCCATGGGTTCTAGGATTTGTGATTCAGAAAGTAATAGCGCAACTGGGAAGGCTTGTGGTCATGAGAAACAGCACATACGCTGGATTAAAGTAATTTGGTATAATCAAATGTTCTACAGCGAGTTAACAGGTGTAATAGGAGTCCCCAGTGATGCAATGGGTTAAACCCTTGTGCCAGCAGAACTTCTAACCAAAAGGTTGGTGGTTCAAATCCAGGGAGCGGGATGAGCTCCTGTCTGTCAACACCAGCTTCCCATATGGTGACATGAGAGAAGCCTCCCACAGGATGGCAAAACATCCTGGCATTCCCTGGGCAACGTCCTTGCAGACGGCCAATTCTCTCACACCAAAAGCAACGTGCAGTTTCTCAAGTCACTCCTGACACGGGAAAAAAAGTGTAATAATAGATTCACCTTGAAATCTGGCTTAATTGGATGTAAGCCTCATTGGGTTCAGTGTGGCTTAGTCCCAGTAAATATAGACAGGATTGTTGTTTAAAAGGCATGTATATGAAGAATGTTTGCAGTAAAAAAAAATCTGGCATGTTTTTTCACTCACAAAATGTATTTATAAATTGGGAATGGCAGAAGGGAGGTGTTAATGCAAGGATGAAAAAATTGTGGTCTTCCAGATATTGGTGGGCTAAAGCTCCACAAACCTCCACCATTGCTTTCTTTGCAAAGTTTGATGTACATTACAGTCCAATAACATTTGGAGGACCATACGTTCCTCACTTCTCCAAAGCCCCACTACCTCATTATCTGCAGGAGTGCTGTATTGCCTATCCCGGCCCCTGCAAATGTGTTTGACTCTAATCTCCATCATCCTCAGCCACCATGGCATTTTGGGGGTTGTAATCAAATACATCTGCAGGGCGGAAGATCCATGCTAAGTCATAGATTTTGGTGAGGCGGTGTCTTTTTCAAAGAGGAGGAACAACTATGAACAAGAAGGAATGTGTCATTTGTGAATATGTATGTGTTATGACTTCAATTTAATAACACACGCATTTGTTCCCTCAACAGTCCAGTGACCCCATTATTGACCTCCTGAGCACCTCGACTGAAGAAGGGAAGAAGGTCCAGAGAAATGGAGGGAAAACCTTTCCAGCTGTCTTCCGGCGCATCAGCGACACAACACAGGAAGTGGCGGCAACATGAGTGGGGATTTCCTGAGCCTGCTTTAGAGTCACATTGTCCACGTCTGCCTGAGATGAGAAGGAGCTTCAGCTTATGGATTGCATCAAGAATTAAATGGGCTGAAAGGGTCACACTGGAGTCAAGCATCTATAAATACAGCTGGGAAAATACCCAGAGACGCGCCTACGGGCTTGCTTGTGTTACTGTATTTTGCCCATAGAAGGTGCTGGGTGGGATATATGGCCTTCATGAATAGAAGTGGGAGTTTTAGACATGAATCCCAGGTCCAATAGTTATGAGACAAAATTGTGTCGTCTCCCAATCCACAGTATATTTATAACATTATTTGTCAATGAGTAATAAATCCCAAGATACAGGAAGTAGCTCTGTGTTATTGAATCCAGCCTGCAGTCATTAGCAGAGGGCCAGCATGATAGTAAGTCTGTATCACACTCTCGATGTTAAGAGTAAGGCCAAGGCAAATTCTCTGTGAATTAATCTTGCCATGATAGGGTTGCCACAAGTCAGAAAGTACTTGAAGGCATCCAACAATAATTGAGATGCAGATGACTAACATGATTTGAGGATGAGATTTGAAAAGACCACTAGTCTTATTCTCCATCGCCTAGATTGCAGGAAAAATTATCTCTTTGCCCCGATTTCTGATTCTGCGTTGTCAACCATGAGCCTTTGCTACAACTACTCAGTGTTTATATATATAAAGATGAAAATCCCAAATGTTTACTGGCAGCCACAGTTGTACAACGTGCTACATCGGGAACGGTGATAAGAGTGGCACTAATAATTACAATATTTTGTTCTTAGAGAAGATGAAGTCTGTAAAGCCATTCTTTAAACCAGTGGTTGCCAACCTTTTTTTTTTTTTTGACCAAGGACCACTTTGACCAGAGACCCATCTCCAACATTAGTACCAAAAGGGTTACGAATCAGTTTTTGGTCAGCTTTAGATTCGGTTTGGTTATTTAGGGTGCTGATTCAGAAAATTGCATTGAATAGATCACATCTGCTCTAGTTTCAGATACAAAACATGCCATCCAATAATCACCATCTCCTTGCTCACAGAAGAGCTTATTTAATAAGCCTCAGCACTGGCAAGACCAGTCACTCTTGTTGCAATGGTGTAGTAACGGTGAGGCTGTGGACCACATTCTAGTTCTTGTGGATTACTGGTGGTCCATGGACCACAGGTTGGGAACCACTCCTTAAAACCAACCTTAATAAAGTCTATATTTTACCTGTCTGCATGCACATCACCACTTGAAATACTAAGTAACCCTCTTGAATTCAGGAGATATTTTCTACACAATTTCAGAGCTATATTTGCATTAAAAGAAACATTATTAAAATCATGGTGTTTTTTTTCAAAAAAATGTGGCTGCTCAGGGTATTGAATGTTGTAATAACTGTGGAAATTGTTTAAAGTTAATAATGAATTTTAAAATAGATGACGAAGACACTGAAATAGCTCAAGGTTTTCCATACCTTGATTCAATAAATAAGTGTAGGTTCTCCAGTCAATAAATCAGAAGGCTAGAACTTGGAAGGGCATCTATGAAGGAACTAGACAAGATCTTGAAATGTAATTTTACACCACAGTCAGAATCACTGACAGTGTTTCAGATTTCTGTATGGTTCTGAAAGCTGGGCAGTGAAAAGGTTTGAGAGGAAGAAAACTGACTCATTTGAAATAAGTGCTGGAAAGAAATACTTTGTATACCCTGAACTGCCAAAAGACAAATGGACCTTTGAGCAAATGATGCCTGAGCAATCCCTAGAAGCCAAGAGGACTATACTGGGATTGTTGTACTCTGGACATACCAATTTATGGACTCACTATAATGGTTAATGATACTTTCTTTGTGAGTTTCAAAGGAGGAAGACTGCCTTATAATCAAGGAATCCATGGCCCCAAGTCTGCAAGATATATGCCAGACTTTGGATAGGGTGACTTGAAGGCCTCTCATTTGTAGGGTCACCATTAATTAAGTTGATTTGAAAGCAGTAAAGGTTATCTTCTGACATTAAGTCCAGTCATGTCCAACTCTGAGGGGTAGTGCTCAACTCCATTTCTAGCAGAAGAGCTGGCGTTATCCGTAGATGCCTCTAAGGTCATGTGGCCAGCATGACTCCATGGAGCACTATTACCTTCCTGCCAGAGCGTTACCTATTGATCTACTCACATTTGCATGTTTTCAAACTGCTAGGTGGGCAGAAGCAGGGGCTGACAGCGGAAGCTCATGCCGCTTCCCGGATTCGAAACTGTGACCTTTCGGTCAACAAGTTTAGCAGCTCAGCGGTTTAACCCACTGCGTCACCAGGGGTTCCTTGAAAGCAGTAAACAACAACAAATGAAACTTCTAGACTTGGGTGAAATCAGAAGGTGCATTAAGAGAACTGTGCGTAGTATCCTAATTTCTCTAGATACTCTCTTCAGATAAGGACATATTTTCATTCAAAGGATGAATCATTGCCAAAAAGGGATACAGCAAGGCAATAGGCTGCATGCGTACACACCTGTGAGTGAGTTCTCCTGAAGCTGAGCTGTTGAATGAGCCAGGCCTGAGTCACCTTTGCCTGATTCCCCAGCTGTTACGTTGTACTAGTAACGCCTGTGGAGTTTGCCCAACGGGTGGTTGGCTTCCAACCTGGTTGCAGGACTGGGGTGAAAATTCTTTCCTGGTGCCTAATGGAGCAAATGGTAATTCCTAGGATGTGGAGTGGGGAAAGAGCGGGAAGACGGGCACAAAGGTGCAGAATGAGAGATATCTGGTCTGGAATTAGGACGGATGAGTGGACATATGAGAGTATGTAAACATCAGGGTGATTAATGCAGAAACTAAGGTGACATTGCCTTACTTGGAGTTTTTCAAGGACCCTTATTACTACAACTGAGCAAACTGCATTTGGGGCTTTTTTTTTTTTTAGTTCTCCAGAGCTCTTTCTTTGTCTAAGCAAGCCAGAACAAATTACATAAACAGTGCTTCCCTGGCCCTTAACCAAACAGAGATGTAAAGAAGAAACAAAGTTTTGGCCTAAACAATTTTTGGCCCAAGAAACTTTTTTTTTCATGCCAGGAGCGACTCGAGAAACTGCAAGTCGCTTCTAGTGTGAGAGAACTGGCCATCTGCAAGTACATTGCCCAAGGGACGCCCAGATGTTTTACCATCCTATTGGAGGCTTTTCTCATGTCCCCACATGGGAAGCTGGAGCTGACAAACAGGAGCTCACCCTGTCTTACAGATTCGAACTGCCAACCTTCAGGTCAGCAGTCCTTCCGGTGCAAGGGTTTAACTCATTACGCCACCTTGGCTCCTGCCTAAACAACTGACCAGTTGCCATTAGCTTTGGGGGCACTTTTTATTGTAATCCCTTCAGGTACATTCACCTGAAGAAGGTCATTAAATATTCCTGGGCCAAAATACATTGGGATAATTCCTTTATCCGATTTGTCATCGATCCTCTCCTTTGAGCTTCACGCAAATCTACCATTTGTCAAAATATATGGTCCTGTGCAATTCTTTTCTATATCTGACTGAACAGCTTAAATTCAAAGAATTGGGATAATTGTAACAATAAAAGTGACGTTGTTCAACACCTTTTGTGTCTTCTCTAGTTGCCTTCTATTGGTTATTCCCTGTATTCCCAAGCTTCATAATAGCAAATCTGAGTTGTTTGATATCACATCTTTGATCATAGGAAGATTAATACTAGGCAATCTATAGTAAGCTCTCTAGTCTTAGATTACTTCCTACAACATACGCAAAAATTCAGTTCTATGTCTAGGGTGGAAATGCATTGTTTACTTTCCCCAAACCTCTGGGATTAAGAGAGTTGTCCTAACAGAGAGGTTTATTCAGATACGCCCTGGGTCTAAAGCCAATGAAAGGATCCAGATTGGTAGCTTTTCTATGCCATACTACCATTTCATAAATGAAAACAAATATTCATGCAGAAGATTCCATATCCTTGATTATTTACTAGTGGTTGTCCGATTGGTTATCACTAGGATTTGGAAAGATTAAAGAGTTTCCGTGTGACAACCTGGTATAATAAGACATGGCAACTAGCTGTGATGGAAAAATTAAGTACGTACTTACTTTATTTACTTAGGCAATCCCTCGTAGCCCAAGGATGATGGTCCTCCAAGTGGAGTGTCTTTGTGGTGGTTCTATAGGTGGCTGTGGAGCCGTATTCTTGATCTGCATGTTCTCCCCCAGTAAGGACATCGGTTTCTAGATGGAAGGGGGTCCCAGTCAGGGTTGGCTTGGTGGGCCTTCCTCCTGGCACGTTTCTCCATTTTGTCCTCCATTCGAGCCTCTGAATTCTGCAGCACTGCTGGTCACAGCCAACTTCCAGTTAGAGTGCTCAAGGGCCAGGGCTTTCCAGTTCTTGGTGTCTATGCCAGTTTTTAAGGTTGGCTTTAAGCCCATCTTTTCCTGTCCACCAATGTTACACTTCCCGTTCTTGAGTTGGGAGTATAGTAACTGCTTTGAGAGATGTTGATTGGGCATGCGGATAACATGGCCAGTTCAGTGGAGTTGATGGTGTAGGAGCATTGCTTCAATGCTGGTGGTCTTTGCATCTTCCAGCATGCTGACATTTGTCCGTCTGTCATCCCAAGAGATAAAATTAAGTAATGAACTTCAGATAGCTAAAGGGAAGAAAGAAAAACCCACAGTTTTATTGTGAGTTGCAACTGCTTTGTTGAGAGAAGGGAAGAGAGAGAGAACGCTAGTTTTTCATAAGGCATTGAAGTGTTTTTAGTTGCCATATCTTATTATAGCTGATCGGATAAAGTAAAAATTTTGTCTTCTTTTATATTGATATCTTGGATGTGTAACCTAACATAAATATCAATTTTCTACCACTGTTGTATGGATAGATCTGGGATGATGTTACAATATAAAATCATTTTAAAAATTAATTTTCATTTCAATTCACAGCACTTTTAGTTGAAAGCATTTCTGGGGGTTGCTGAAAGGGAAGAGAGAGCTCCCTCTCTGTCGGAAACTTTTGAAATTTTTACTACCAGACTAAGAACACAATATTGGACTAGACAGGCATGTAATGTAACCTGATTATGAGAAAGCTTCCTGTCTTCTCGGCCTTTTAAACTTCAGCCACTTTTCAATATTGTCGGAGGAAGCTGCTGAAAATTGGTGTGATTGGTATGCAGTTTGCAGGCTGGGGGAAAATGAGTAGGACCGGTTGTGACAATAGGGGATTGCAGGAAAAATACAGAATGTGGCAATGCATCTAAAATCCCAGTTTCCTGAATGCATCCGGTGTGTTTTATTTGAGCACATTACCAGCAGGAAAGATAAGCTATTGGGAAACATGAAAGCTGTGAAACACCATGCTGTGATGTGCTTGGCCAAATGTAAACTTCCGTGAAATATTGGATAATACATGAATGCTATACAGCATTATCAATCCAAATAAAGCATTACTATAAAGAGGCATGAGACTATTATAAATTTCATTGTAGACAATGTTGCTCTAACAGCATGAACAAATCAAAAGAGAAATTTTCAAAAAAGCTTTTTTTAAATTGCTGAATTGGGGAAACTGTTAGGCCTAGCTATAAACTATGGATAATCCTGGATCCTACACTTTAAAATGACCCTTATAAGCAAGTAGATTTAGAACATGCATCAGTAAACTCTACAGCGATGTAATATCTGGGAAGTTTTATACCAAAGTACTGAAAACAAGGTCACTAGGCTAAGCTAGAAATTACTCTATAAACAGATAACGCAGTTGGTCGAAACTAAAGCTAACTTTATTAGGTAGAGGGACTGCCATAAATCTGGACAATCCTCCAAATTACCTTCTTGCCTCTCCTATTCCATATGAGGTTTAGGGAACAGTACCTTACATAGCACCAAACACTTCTAATGAATTACGTTACCTGATTTAGAGGTGGGAAAAAGCTAGGAGTAAGCTATTCCATATTACACAAGAGAAGCAGGGATGGTGGACTGCAGCATTTCAGCCTTGTCAATTGGTATCATCCACATCAAAGAAGAAATGGTGTAGATTCCTGGGTAAACATGGACAAACACAAGGATGTGAGGACATATCTGTTTGTAGCACTAACATTCAGAACAATAAAGTGTAATCTTTGAACAAAACGTTAAATATTTAGGGGGAAACTAGCAGGAAAACCATACATTGGTTGAGTATCTCATATCAACAATTCTTAGGACCAGAAGTGTTTGGGTTTTCAGACTTTTTAGGATTTTGGAATGCTTGTTGTTATATATATGAACCTACTTTTGGAAATTGGACACAAATCTAAACAGGATATTCATTTACATTTTATGTATAGTACCTTAGACACAAAGCCTGAAGGTAATTTTATGCAAAAAGAATCTGCGAACCCCACCTCCTCCAAGATGAACTGAACCACCTCAACTGGGCTCTCCAGGCCAATGGATACTCCACCTCAGACATCAGAAGAGCTGCAAGACCAAGAACAAGCCACGAGAGTAAAGACGAAGATCCACCCAGAGGAAAAGTGTTCCTGCCATACATCAAGGGAACCACTGACCGCATAGGGAAGCTGATGAGGAAACACAACATACAAACAATCTACAAACCCACCAAGAAAATCCAACAAATGCTACGTTCAGCAAAGGACAAGAGGGATCCTCTCACCTCTGCAGGAGTCTACCGTATACCATGCAGCTGTGGACAAGTCTACATAGGGACCACCAAACGCAGCGCCCAGACACGCATCAAGGAACATGAAAGGCACTGCAGACTCCTTCAACCAGAGAAGTCAGCCATAGCAGAGCAACTGATGAACCAGCCTGGACACAGCATATTATTTGAGAACACAGAAATGCTGGACCACACCAACAACCACCATGTCAGACTACACAGAGAAGCCATTGAAATCCACAAGCATGTGGACAATTTCAACAGAAAGGAAGAGACCATGAAAATGAACAAAATCTGGCTACCAGTATTAAAAAACTCTAAAATTATAACAGCTAAACAACAGAGAGGAAAAAACCAGGCACAGATTAACACCTCCCAGCAACAGATTTTCCCAGGCACAGGCAGGCCTTCAAATGCTAATGAAGGTGATCAGCTGAACATTCACACCTAACTGCAGCAGGGAAGAGCTCCTTGCCCCACCCCAGCCATTCCACAGATATATATAAACCCATTGCATAGATGCAGGCAAAACGTCAGGAGAAATGCCTCTAGAACATGGCTCTATAGCCCGAAAAAACCCACAAGAACCTAGTGATTCCAGCCATGAAAGCCTTCGACAATACAATTTTATACAATGTTATTATAATTTTGTACATAAAGCAAAGTTTTTCTACATTGAGCCATGAGAAAGCAAAGGTGTCACTATCTAAGGGTTCTTCCACAAAACCATATAACCCAGAATTTTAAGGCAGAAAATCCCACAATATCTGCTTTGAACTGGGTTATCTGAGTCCACGCTGCCATATACTCCTGTTCAAAGCAGATAATGTGGAATTTTATTCAGCTGTGTGGAAGGACACTAAGTCAGCTGTCCAATTGTGAAGTATTTCAGAATTCTGGGTATGGGATGTTCCTTGCTTTCTATGATGCAGTTAGGTTTACTCAGTTTTAAAGCACCTTTTAGTGTCTCGAATGTTAGATCTCTTTCTGTGTATATTTGACTTCCTGATTCCAAAAATAACACCACTTTCCCCTTATCAGTTCCAGTTTTTGAGATACAGAACATATGCCATCTACCAGTGTTCATCTGCTCACCCATAGGAAACCATGATAACCATATCTAAGAAATTAGAATTGATGCGATCTAGCTAATGCAATTTTCTGAATCAACACCCCAAATAACCCCAAGGACAGACCTAAACACCAAGATTCCAAGAATATTTGTTGTTGTTGGGCTGCGTAATCTCAGCGGTGGAAAGGAGAAAGCAACACCCCTGAAATCTCCACCTCAACCAGACCTAGAGATCCCTATCTTCGGTTTTTGTACAAATAGCAGCTCACTACAGCTTAAACATAATTGGTGTATAATTGGTAAATATAATTGAAGAAAATGCAAGGTGAGTAGTATCCATGTCTATATTCAGTGTTCCCTTACCCCAGTATTTTGGATTAAAGAGGCTCAGAATTTACTAATGTAGTGCTTTGAGTCCTGGACTTTGGGCACATCTATGCTGATATTATAATCACATTGTAACCGGTTTGGGAGGAACCAGTTTTGCTGCAGAGATACATATCTTTACTGTGCTTCAGCAGAGGTGGATGTCTACAGTGCACTCTGCATTTTGCCCTGCATCTGGGAGAGTTAGATGGAATGGAGAAACGTAGGAAGGGATAATTAAGCATTTTATGTCATAACATGGACTTTCCTATGACTTTTTAAAATGCACATTGGCAGCATGAGTTTCATGGCCACTGAGGTTTCAAGTCATCCTAAAGCCCCATTATACTGTAAGTGTAAAGTGGACCTTAGACTCTGGAGACCAGAATTCAAATCCCCATTCAGTCATGGAAACCCACTGGGAGATCTTTGGCAAGTCACAATCTCTCAACCTCAGAAGCAAACCACCTTGGAACAAATCCTTCCAAGATATTAAGGTGATGTGTTCTCCTTAGGATCACCATAAGTTGGAAATGACTTGAAGACACACAAAAGCAACAACAACATTTCTAGTTCTGGAACTCCAAGAACTTTATACATGGAATGGCGTGCTTGCACACACACACACACACATTTGTACCTAGCTGCAAGATTGGAAACAATATCTTTCCGGAAATATTATAACAAAAATGTCTATCTGAGAAATAAAAAAGCATACTGTGGTCAATGGTGCCAAAGGGGGGAAAACATATAAAAGCTGAAAAACACAGCCAGTCAGCATGATTATTTCTACAGAAGGTGGTGTTCAGTTATTTGGCATTGAAATCAAATGAAGAGACATTCCAGCCTTCTAGGCATACTAGAATGATTGGTGACAGATTTTCTAGGTTCTCAACATTAAAATTGACACAGGGGAACTATAATTTAAATATGGTGACTGGAATTCTCTTGGTGACTTCCACTGGGATAGATATTGTCACACAAGTAGTTCCCCTTTCTAATGAGATGAGCAAGGATTCTATCATGACTAGGGTTGGGCAAATAGAAAGCTGTTGTGCAGCAGGTATGCATGAGGCATTGCTACCCATTGCACAATTGGTTATATGGTGGTGCAAGTCATTATAACCTAGGTGCAGTGTGCTTTTAACATAGCTACATTGATGTAAAGGTATGCAGTGCAACTGCTGAACTGAATGCAAATATAGTAAATATATAAATAAGGTCTCTCCCAGATGAGACATGAAGCTAGAATGAACCCTGAAACTGAGCAGGAAGACAAACAGACGTCAAACAGTAAATCTGGTGCCAAAGGATCTACCTAGCCTCAGCACTGGTTTAAATCCAACCTACTCACAGCACTGGCTGAGATAGCTTGCAGAATATAAATTATTCTAAGCATCACTGTTTTATAGAACTTCAGTTATACAAATGGCAAAGTATGCATAGAATCATAGAATCATACAGTTGGAAGAGACCTCGTGGGCCATCCAGTCTACGAGGTCTGCCAAGAAGCAGGAAAATCACATTCAAAGCACCCCCAACAGATGGCCATCCAGCCTCTGCTTAAAAGCCTCCAAAGAAGGAGCTTCCACCATTCTCCGGGGCAGAGAGTTCCACTGCTGAACAGCTCTGACAATCAGGAAGTTTTTCCTACTGTTCAGATGGAATCTCCTCTCTTGTAGTTTGAAGCCATTATTCTGCCTCCTAGTTTCCAAGGCAGCAGAAAACAAGCTTGCTCCCTCCTCCCTCTGATTTCCTCTCACATTATACATGGCTATCATGTCTCCTCTCAGCCTTCTCCAGGCTAAACATGCCCAGCTCTTTAAGTCACTCCTCATCATAGGGCTTGTTGTCCATGGATTCACAATAATCCTTATCTGTGATCCATGTTACTCACACAGAATAGAGCTAGAGTTTATTTGTTCTTAAAAAGGATGCTCTCAAGGTCTTGCACCATATATAGCCATAATATCTGGTGATTGGCCCCCTTGTCGAGCCATAGCACGCCTCTCCCCAAAAGTTTATGGATAATAAAGAGACATTAAAAATATTTTCTGCTGTTTCAAAGTTCTGCAATGTCAAAGCTGCTGGACGCTCCAGCAGGACCTAGCAGCAACTGTACCGCAAAGTCTTCCAAGCTAAACCCTTTAATAAATGTGTAAAATTGATATTTTCCATGTAACTTGTTTGTGTACTGTATCAATTTCTAAAGGTATAAACTTGTATCAAATATGTTCTGAAGGCATCTGCTGTCCCCATGCCCCCTGTTGGCATGAGTTCCTGGGAACGGATATTGCTATAAAATTAACAAAGGCCTTTCTAGAAATCTCTCAAGCCAGATAAGATCAAACCCTTCATGTGTGTATGTGACACAGATGATCCTTTTTGTCACCAAGATGAGCTTAAGGTTTTTATATATTTTTTGTTTAGACAAGTCTTGTTGTTGTTCATTTGTTCAGTTGTTTCCGACTCATCGTGACTTCACGGACCAGTCCATGCCAGAGCTCCCTGTTGGTCATCACCACCCCCAGCTCCTTCAAGGTCAATCCAGTCACTTCAAGGATGCCATCCATCCATTTTGCCCTCTTCCTTTTTCCTTCCATTTTCCCCAGCATCATTGTCTTCTCTAAGCTTTCCTTTTTTCTCATGATGTGGCCAAAGTACTTCATCTTGGCCTCTACTATCCTTCCCTCCAATAAGCAGTCAGGCTTTATTCCTTGAAGTATGGACTGGTTGGATCTTCTCGCTGTCCAAGGCACTCTCAGAACTTTCCTCCAGCACCACAGTTCAAAAGCATCTAGACAAGTCCACAAGCTTGTTATTCCCATAGAAGAGAAGGCTAAACAAATATGAATACATTAATCTTCTAAATAGACAACTAAGCCCCTGGTTACTTGGGACTGTCATGACTGCACCTTCCATGGAACTGGACACTTAAGTTAATCAAGGAATCATCTTTCATAGCCACACCATCACTTCCACCAGTTTGCCCCCCCCCCGGGGGTATTTCTACAACAGATTGGACCTTTAAATTGGTCAACTATCAACTGTTCTTCTTCCTGCCACAGGAATCTCTTCTTTCCATCAGAGATACCTCTGGCCAATCCCTGCAAGCACAGTTTCTCAGCCAATCAGCGGGAGGCACAGGAAGTTTGAATAGCTGTCAGAACTGCATAAAATGTCTTGTGTTTTTCTGTGGAGGCATGCTTGTTCACATGGCCAAACTGAATAAACCTCTGTAGTTTGCCTTCAACCCAGGGTGCTTATTCTCTGTCCTGGCTGATCTGGTTGAGCGAAAGCTCATCAGGCATGGACGTCTTTGTCTGTGGTCCTAGCTGAAATCACTACAACCTAATACATAATACTGTACTTTTAGCATAGCACATTTCTATCATATCACAAATGGCGAGCGTGGCAAACATTTCAGGCCATGGGGACTGGGGGGCGGGACATCAAGTATTGTCAAAATCATATCCAGGCTCATTAAAATAGATTAGCATACTGTTGAATTTTTAATTCTTATTTTATCCCAATACTCTAACTGTGTATTTTATTTATAATTTTATCACTTATATCTATTTTAAAACAAAACAAAAAAAACCCTCCTACTTAAAGGCCTTAAATCAAATTGATTATTTCAATTGGAGTAAGCAAGAATGTGAACTTAGTATTTAAATCCCTCCATAAGCTTCATTGTTTCAATAGTCTACTACTCTAATTGGAACTATAAGTTAGATTTTGGCCACAGACCTTTTGGAGCAGTCAGTACAATTATAGTTGCATATATCTTACTGAAATAAGTGATTACATAAATACTGCAAATAAATACATACATTCTCTCCCTTTTCCTTCTTGTGGTGCTGTTGATGTTTTTGGGCCACAGATGTTATAACATGTGTGTTAATAGTGATGCACAATTTGGTCTAATATTACTTCCCATTGTAAGTTGTGCAGATAATATATTGCCTAATGTAGTCTTCCCTCCTAAGGTCAGATACTCATGAGTTCATCTTTTAAAAATGTCTAAAGTATCCTATGCACTGTACGAATGTTACAAGATCAGACATTCCCTGCCCTCGAGCTCACAACCTGAGACACATGAGTGATAGCTAAGAAATGAGAGGGAAGACAAAAGCAGGCATTGGAAGAACTGTTCTTTGTCAACTGGTTTGCTTTCAACACTTGGCAGTGCTTTCAACACCTGACTTGTCTGTTTTGTGAATGTTCGCAACCTGAAGCACTTCTGGGCTTTTTAAATTCATCTATATTTCTAGATCATTGAGATAGTAACAACTGGAGGCTTAGCACCTTAGGGTGCACCTTGACAGTGCAGCAAATGTGGTGCTGATCTGGAACTCTGAATCATCATGGCTGGAGACTTCATTTCACATCCCAAAACTGACTCAGAAGCTAGATGGAGATTTACTATATGCTGCTGAACTTTCCCAGTGGCTGGATGGCATCTCCATGGCTCAGTAAGACCAGAACTGGTTAGACTTCACTTGCTTGTGACCTGCAGCTTGTCCCTCTCGATCTGATGTTGCTTCCTCCTTTCCAGCACTCCCTCTCCAATCACCTTGGCACTCTGGATATCGTCACTCCAGATGCTGACCAGTGTCCAACTCTATTTTCCTGTCCAGTGGGCACTGCAAATGGTAAAATAGGCGTCATCTCCTGTCTTTGGATTGGGGAAAACAGGATGGCGGTATAACCAACAACAGTCACTTCTCAAATTGGAAGTGGCACAGTTGATTACATGTGTCCAAAGTGCAGATTACTCTGAAGTTTTGGGGAAACTCTGGAGTATCTCACTAGTTCTGTTAATATGGTTTATGGCTGCATTACACCGAATCAGCTTTGTGCATCATGAAGCCACCACGAAGCTGCTTTGGCCCCCTTTGGCATAAAATGCCAGTGAAGATGCATTCCCACACTATTGCAATCTGAATACACCAATTATTCTATTTTTGTTTTGATTGTTTCTTTGTTTAAGGTCAAATGACACCACATAGTCACCACATCTTTTGCAGAGATGGTCTTCCAAAATCTGTTTGTGGTAGTATGGAATTTCCTCAGTTGCATGCTTTGCATTTAGTATGCTTTGTTTTGTAAGTGGTAATTCAAAGGTAAACATGGGCTTAATCTGAAAATCTGGTTTTTTAGCCATGTATCTTGGAGAAAATCCTATTGAATGTGGGGAAAAGGTTTAATTGTAAGAAATACACTTCCCTTTATCTCTAGATTGACTCTCATACTAGTGCAACTCCTACTGGCAATTGACAATACAGCTTTCCTGCCAATCATTTTTTTCCCCTGTTGATACCTAAATCAACAAAATAAGATGCTGTTGATAACCAAGAGAGACAATGGTTTTGTCTGGTGAGAAATGAGTCACGACTGTTTCCCAAGTTCTGGGCTGTCAAATTGGCCAACCAAAAGCATACATAGGATTGAGTGGTGCTAACCCTCCATGGCTTCTCAAAGGAAATGGTTCAAATTCATCTATACAGAATCCAGTGATGGAAAAACAAGCAACAGAATAAAACTGAGACTCTTTAGTGCAGCTGTTTACAATCTTAATTTAGCAGTTTTTTTTTGTATGACACAATTCCATGCTTCATTTATTACTTCCTTTTGCATGACAATGGACCAGAGCAGGGACTTTTCATCAACATCATCATCATCACCATATTATCCTCTGTTTTTCTCTTTGGATCAAGACCCAAAGTGGCTAAAGTAACATTCATGCTCCAAGGCTCCAGAGCCTTGAAAGAATGTTAATGAATTACATAGAGTTAGTTTCAGTACTTTGAATACGATTTTCCTGCTTCTTGGAAGGGGGTTGGTCTGGATGGCCCAGGAGGTCTCTTCCAACTCAATTTTTCTCACAGCAAACACGGAGACCCCTGCCTTCAAGCTGATCTGACCATAGCAGGGAGTTCCACAGTTCCTGGGAGTACAACTTTTCAAGTATCTACAGGATAGTGGCACCAGCAACTGCTCCAACAAAAAACTCCCCCACCTATTAACTTCCCCTAGCCTCTTTGTAATAATCTCCCAATAAAAAGTATCCTTTTCCCCCAACTTCTTCCTCTCTGAAGTGATACATTGTGTCCTTTACTGACTAACTTTGCTCCAACTATGAACTTTCCCTCTCCTGAGCTGCGGAGCCCAGCTGGCTGCTCAGCACTTGTATGGACTTTGTATCATCTTAAATGGACTCTGGGTGACCAAGGCGGATCTTCCCCCAACCCAGCATGTTTCCCTTCCCACATATTAACTCTTTACATGCCCCATATTCCCAATTATTAAATGTATGTATGTCTATATAAAATTTTAAGCAAGGTGACCTCTTCATGAACTATGCCCAGCATCTCAGGATCCAGGTCTTGCAAGACCTCCTGAGTCATCATTCTTAAACAATGCACTTTGCAAAGACCCTTAAACATGGACAATAAGTAAATAGCCCCTTTCCTTGGGCTTCAGAGGGTCTTTTTGGCTAGACCACCTAAGGTATGGGGCTGATGGATATGATAATTATTTGACACAAGTTTGGTCCAGATCCATCATTGTTTGAGTCCGCAGTGCTCTCTGGATGTAGGTGAACTACAACTTAAGGTAATTGCCCAGCAAACCCTTCTGTATTTTTTGTTGGTCACGGGAGTTCTGTGTGCCAAATTTGGTTTAATTCCATTGTTGGTGGAGTTCAGAATACTTTTAACTATAAATCCCAGCAACTATAACTCCCAAATAAGAAATCAACCTCCCCCCCCCCCTCCAACCCTACTAGTATTCAAATTTGGGTCTGTCAGGTATTTGTGCCAAATTTGGTCCAGTGACTGAAACTACATCCTGTATATACTAGGGTATCAAGGTAGATAATCCATAATATCTGCTTTAAACTGGATTATCTGAGTCCAAACCGCCATATAATCCAGTTCAATGTGGATTTTATACAGGCATGTGGGAGAGGCCTTAGTCGTCTGAGCATTTTCCAGTCTTCTCTAGATGGTCTTAGGCCCCTTCCACACAGCTGTATAAAATCCACACTGAACTGGATTATATGCAGTATGGAATCAGATAACCCAGCTGAAAGCAGATATTGTGGATTATCTGTCTTGATATTCTGGGTTATATGGCTGTGGGGAAGGGTCCTTAGGTATTACTTCACCTCCTTCAGAATGTGCTCTGGCTGAGTTTTGGGGCCATCCCTGTTCATTCTACTGAGTCTAACTATGGACTTTTGTTCCAAAGTCTTGTCCTGATGGCATCACTGCCCATTTCAATCCTGCAGGCAATGGCCTATCCCTTAGTTATGCTCATCTTTACAGAACAAAGGGACTCTGACATTTTGCCTGGACTTGGGCAGTTTGTGTCTTAAGTGTTTTTGGAGGGTGAATTGCTAGCTGTCAAAAAGGAACAGGAGAGAAGAGATCACATGTTAATTGTGGAGGAAGACAAGAGTTGGTGCATGGCAAAATCCCGCATTCACAATAATAATAATAATAATAATAATAATAATAATAATAATACCTTGCCCTGCACTTAAACACAATCGGCGCTGACAAAATTACCATCTGCCAGCTGCAAAAGGGCACCTTACTGGGATCTGCACGCATTATTCACCAATACATCACACAGTCCTAGACACTTGGGAAGTGTCCAATGTGTGATCCAATACAACAGCCAGGAGAGTGATTTTGTTTGCTGTGGACTCATCTTGTTGTGTTTCAAATTAATAATAATAATAATAATAATAATAATAATAATAATAAATGTTATTTGTAGACTGCCCTATCTCCCTGAAGGGACTCAGTTTGATACCACTTTTGCCACTAAAAGTAATAGGAGTTGTAGTTTTGCAACGCCTTCACCTTCTCCGTCATCCAGTGCTGGCACTTCACCAAACTACAAAACCCAGGATTCCAAAGCACTGAGCCATGGAAGTTAAAATGATGTCAACCTGCCCTAATTATACAGTGTAAATGAACCCATGGATGAGTTCTGGGGGTATGGGATTAGAAAAAGGAGTATAACTAGAAAGTTCAGAAACTTCAAATGGAAGGAACCATTTGTGATGTCTTTTCTAAATGAGACTAACAATTGCATTTGAAGCCCCCAGAGGTGCTGTGGGTTAAAGCCTTGTGCTGGCAGGACTGCTGACCAAAAGGTTGATGGTTTGAATCTGGGGAGTGGGGTGAGCTCCCATCTGTCAGCTCCAGATTCCCATGCAGGGACATGAGAGAAGCCTCCCACAGGATGGTAAAACATCTGGGCAACGTCCTTGCAGACAGCCAATTCTCTTACACCAAAAGCAACTTGCAGTTTCTCAAGTC
This sequence comes from Anolis sagrei, assembly GCF_037176765.1. Classification (NCBI taxonomy): domain Eukaryota; kingdom Metazoa; phylum Chordata; class Lepidosauria; order Squamata; family Anolidae; genus Anolis; species Anolis sagrei. The sequence goes on along the minus strand of NC_090022.1, from coordinate 191,630,368 downwards.
GCCCCTGACACAGAAAAAATAGTGCCTCTTGTCCTATGCTTGGAGCACTTGAATTTTTATTTCAGACAAGCATTCCCAGAATCCCCCAACAAGCCAGTAGCTATGCTAATGGGGAATTTTGGAGGTTCCAATCTTAAAAAGGAACTTTCCCAAGCTCTACTGTTACCACCTGCTTGATATAACACTCCTCTTCCAGGTGCGTTGTGTTGATAAATGTGTTGAAGACACAAAACCACAACTAGGTTGAAATTCAGACGAGTGGCCACAAACTGGCTAACAACAGACTAAGAGCTGAAAGACACTAATTGGACTTCTCCAGAAAACCCGGATGCACAAATGACATCAATTCTGGAGAAAGTGCCTTGAAAGTTGGTGCTCCTCTACATATGAAGTGTGAATGAGTTCTGAATCTGTTAAAGGGATGGCATTGTATATACACACACACACAAACACAAATGTGGATTCTGCAGAAAAGGGAACTCTAGTGGTTTCACCCAAACACATATTTGTCCTCAATACCCTTTCCCCTACTTTTTTTTGTTGCTCAACTCCATCTAAATTTTCAGTTGTGCACACCTCAATTGTTCATACAATTACGGAGAATCTGCTACTGCAGCATTCCCAATCGGTGACCAGCCATTCTTTACTTAGAAAAGAATACTACCACCTTCCAAGGAGGAAGATCTTACGTCTTACTTCTATTAGTGACACATACATTCGTATAATTTCAGTGGATTGGCGTGGGTGAAACAAATTTGCTCTATTCTCTCCCTGAGTGCACCCATACTGTAGAATGAACGACACCACTTTAACTCACATAGCTTGATGTTGTGGAATCCTGGGATTTGTAGTTTGGTGAGGCACCTGCATTCTTTGGTAGAGAAGGCTTAAGGCCTTCTAAAATTGTAACTTCCATGGGCCATGGCAGTGAAAGTGGTGTCAAACTGCATTCATTCTGTAGTTAAAGTATTATTATTATTATTATTATTATTATTATTATTATTATTTTTATTATCGTTATTTGTACCCCGCTAACATCTCCCGAAGGACTCGGTGCGGCTTACAAAGGCCAAGGCCCTCAATAAAACAACAGCATAACAAATACAACAATAAAACTCATACAGCAAACCAATAAACATTAAAGCAATAACAGTAAAACATCAAAACAATACATCATGACACATTTAAAACTAGGGCTGGACCAAATGTATTTGGTTTATTTATTTATATCCCGCTTTTCTCCCTAAATGGGACCCAAAGCGGCTTACAACACTATATAAAAGACCATACAAAACAATATGCATATGTAAAACAATAACCTACATAAACAAATTTACATTAAGAAATAAATAAACATAATTTAAATTTTTATTATTTTCAGGATAAGCAGACTAGTGTCCTTACATAGCCCTATAACCCAGAATATCAAGGCCGATAATCCACAATATCTGTTTTGAACTGAATTATCTGAGTCCACACTGCCATATAATCCAGTTCAATGTGGGTTTTATACAGCTTTGTAGAAGGGGCCTTACAGAATCTCTTGGGTTTGTTTCTAAGTGCATCTACACTGTGGAATTATTGCAGTTTGACACCATTTGAATTGGCACAGCTGGATGCTTTGGAATCTTCAGAACTCTAGTGTTTCAAGCCATTTGTCTTCTCCACCAAAGAGCGCTGGTGCATTAACAAACTACACATCCCAGTATTCCATTCCCATTTTGCCATGACAGTTGAAGGAGCATCAAACTATCATATATACTCGAGTATAAGCTGGCCCAAATATAAGCTGAGGCACCTAATTTTACCACAAAAACTGGGAAAACAGATTGACTCAAGTATAAGCTGAGGGTGGGAAAATTATGGAAAATAATGGAAATGTAATAACAGTAATAATAGAGTAAAATAATAAATGAAAATAATAAGCATAATAAAGTAAAATAATAAATGTAATAACATTAATAATAATAGAGTAAATTAATGGAAATGTAAAAACAGTAATAATAAAGTAAATAATAAATGAAAATAATAAGAATAATAAAGTAAAATAATAAATGTAATAATAATAATAGAGTAAAATGATAAATGTAATAATAAGAATAATAAATAGAGTAAAATAATAAATGTAATAAAATAAGAATAACAGAATAAAATAACATATAACCTTGATTCGAGTATAAGCCGAGGGGGACTTTTTCAGCCTACAAAAAGGGCTGAAAAACTGGGCTTATACAGTACTCAAGTATATACAGTATATTTGTTCAACAGTGTAGAGACCAAAATCTAATAAAACATGACATTTCAATGGCCAGAAATTTGTTGTGAGCACCAATAACTGAAGAGAGTCCACACAAATATCTGCTACCGGCCGCGACAGGTTCCTTTTATTTTCAATCCCTTCCTTTTGGTTGCTGCTGTTACTGGAGCCAGAAACACTTTTCAACTTATTGAAAATTGCCCAAAGATCTAGATTTAATTGTTACCATTAGATCTCAATTTAATTACAGTCTCTCTCGGTGTGACAACCCTTCTTCTGCTGTGGAATTACCGCATTTCTTCTGTGAGCTAAACACAACCAATTCCATTCAGATTTTCTCCGCTTGCGACATTAACTTTGTTGCCCTCCTCTGGTCATTTCCTTTTGTACAACTTCTTTTGTCAAGCTCTGTGCACTTGGATGCTGTACAATTATCTCCCTGAACAACATGGAAATGTAGAAGAGTCTATAATTTATATCTATATCTATATCTATACATACACATATTTACATATAGCTGTATGTGTGTGCATATGCATACACACACGTATTTATTCATCAATTGATCTATCTATTATTGATCTATCTATCTATGGGTGCATCTATACTGTTGAATTAAATCAGTTTGACACCACTTTAACTGTGATGGCTCAGTGCTGTGGAATAATGGGAATTGTAGTTTATTGAAGATAAGGCTAAAGATCTTGTAAAGTTACACCTCCCATGATTGCACAGCATTGAGCCATTGCAGGTAAAGTGGTGCCAAACAGCATTAATTCTACAGTGTAGATGCACTCTGAGTGTGCAAAATTTGAAAGATTTTCTGTTCTTGGTTTGAAAGTGTAGATACACTCTGAGTGTGCAAAATGTGAAAGTTTAATAAACTTTTCTATGTTTTTATAATAGAACCAATTAGGAAATGGCATTTATAACAAAGGAACAAAACTAGGTTACATATGTGTAATTGTATATAGCTCTGTCTGTGTGCATCTAAATGGGATTACAATACATTGATTTATCTCAGAATGCTAATGCAAAGATTCTTTAAAGTGTTTTGATCTGTAACATCTGTTTTAACTCATTAATCATGTTATCATATGTTTTTAGTTTATGTAGATTATATTATTGGTTTGATTTGTTTGAAACCGCTTACATTAATGTTGATTGTAGGCTGCCCTAGGATATTTCTGTAATGGAGCGATATTATAGAAATACGTTAATCATAATGATGATGATGACGATACCACTATTGTAGGCAGTTATAACTCATTGATAGAATCCACAGAATTATTCAAAGGTTTACAAATAATTAAACAATTTCAGAAACTTCCTTTTGCGCGTTACCATTAATGTTGATTCCTGTTTCGGGATATTTTCCTGAACTGTAACTCTCATCAAACCATAATTATGACATTTATTCTCCAATATAATTTCCTCCAAAAAATGTAAAGGTTTCCTCTGAGTCTAGTTGTTTTCAACTCTGGGGGTTAGTGCTCATCTCCATTTCTATGCCAAAGAGCCAGCGTTGTCTGTAGATGCCTCCAAGATCATGTGGCCAGCATGAATCCATGGAGTGCTGTTCCCATAGAAGTGGTACCTATTGATTTACTCACATTTGCATGTTTTCAAACTACTAGGTTGGCAGGAGCTAGGGCTAACAGCAGGAGCTCACCCCACTCCTTGGATTCAAATGGCCAATCTTTTGGTCAGCAAGTTCAGCAGCTCAGCGGTTTAACCTGCCACGCAACCAGGGGCTCAGAGGGTTAAGAAAATTTGAAGGCCAATTTCCTTAAGTTTCAAATAATTACCTGGCTTGTTATTTGCTGTTAACAACTCTGTATATTATGAGAGTGGAATCTTTCTTTATTTAAAAGTAGGGATTTTCCATATTTTTTCAACATACAGTGGTGTAGCGGGTTAAACTGCTGAGCTGCTGAGCTTGTTGACTGAAAGGTCACAGGTTCAAATCTGGGGAACAGCCTGAGCTTCCGCTGTCAACCCCAGCTTCTGCCAACCTAGCAGTTCAAAAATATGCAAATGTGAGTAGATCAATAGGTACCGCTCCAGCAGGAAGGTAATGGTGTGCCATGTAGCCATGCGGGCCACATGACCTTGAAGGTGTCTATGGACAACGCTGGCTCTTTGGCTTAGAAATGGAGATGAGCACCAACCCCCAGAGTTGGACACGACTGGATTTAATGTTGGGACAATCTTTACCTTTTTACCTTTAAAGTTTATAGTTTGGTGTGTGCCATTATCCCTTAAAACTGGACCAAATTCGAACAGCATCTACACTGTAGAATTAACACAGTTTGACACCACTATGGCGGCCTGGACTCAATGTTATGAAACCGAGATCTGCAATTTGGTAAAACACAAGAGATTTTCTGCCTTGATATTATGAGATATAGGGCTGTATGGAAGGGCCCACACAGCCCTATATCCCAGAATATCAGGGCAGAAAATCCCACAATATCTGCTTTGAAGTGGGTTATCTGAGTCCACACTGCCATAGATCCCAGGACCCTTCCACACAGCCCTATATCCCATAATATCAGGGCAGAAAATCCCACAATATCTGCTTTGAATGGGTTATCCGAGTCCATACTGCCATATATCCCAGGACCCTTCCACACAACCCTATATCCCATAATATCAGGGCAAAAAAATCTCACAATATCTGCTTTGAAGTGGGTTATCTGAGTCCACACTGCCACAGATCCCAGGACCCTTCCACACAGCTCTATATCCCAGAATATCAAGGTAGAAAATCCCATAATATCTGCTTTGAACTGGGTTATCCGAGTCCATACTCAGATAATGTGGGATTTTCTGCCCTGATATTCTGGGATATAGGGCTGTGTGGAAGGGACCCAGCTCTCTTCGGCAGAGAAGATTTTGCCAAACGACAGCATCCAGGACTTGCATCGCATTGAGCAGTATCTCTAAACTATCTTCATTGTGTAGTCTAGATGCACCACCAGCACACTGAAGCACATGAAATTGCACGCGCCTCCGCTCACACCTAACCAACCAGCGCCCCGCGTTCTGATTGGACAATTCCGCTCGGGAAATTTGCATGAGCGCTGACGTCCTTGTAGAGGCGGGGATTCCCATCTAGGCCACGCCCCCTCGCTGAGTTCCCGGGAGAAATAAAAGGCGGCCGAAGATGCTTAGCGAACAGAACTTGTGGCTTCTTTTAATCCGGAGTAAATCTCCCAAAGATCCGCGATGCCGCAGACGCTCAAACTCGCCAGCCGGGCCTCTTTGCTCGCCAGGTACTTCCCGGAGATGTGGCCGGAGTCGCTGCTCAAGTCCCAAGCCCGGGTGCTCAAGACCCACAAGACCCTGGAGGAGATGCCGGGACCCAGCACGCTGGGCTTCTTCGCCGACCTCTTCTGCAAGAAGGGCCTCTCCAGGCTGCACGAGCTGCAGGTAAGAGCCTGGGCCCTCTTGGGGGGCATCTAGACGGTAGGATGAACGCAGTTTGATCCCGCTTTAACTCCCCTCGCTGAGTGCTATAGGATCCTGGCTTTGGGGCGTTTTGAAGCACCAAGGAGTCGATGGCAGAGGAGGCTCAAGACCTACATCTCCCAGGATTGGATATCATTGAGCCATGGCACTTAAAGTGGGGTCAAACTGGGTTAATTCTGGGTTAATCCTTTGGACAAACTGAGATGTGTCCAAAGGAAGGTGACTAAAATGATCAAGGGTCTGGAGAGCAAGCCCTATGAGGAGCGGCTTAAAGAGCTGGGCATGTTTAGCCTGAAGAAGAGAAGGCTGAGAGGAGACATGATGATAGCCATGTATAAATAAGTGAGAGGAAGTCATAGGCAGGAGGGAGCGAACTTGTTTTCTGCTGCCCTGGAGACTAGGATGTGGAACAATGACTTCAAACTACAAGAAAGGAGATTCCATCTGAACATGAGGAAGAACTTCCTGACTGTGAGAGCTGTTCAATAGTGGAACTCTCTGCCCCGGAGTGTGATGGAGGCTCCTTCTTTAGAAGCTTTTAAACAGAGGCTGTGAATGGTCATCTGTTGGGGGTGCTTTGAATGCAATATTCCTGCTTCTTGGCAGTGGATTGGACTGGATGGCCCATGAGGTCTCTTCCAGCTCTATGATTCTATTATTCTAATTCTACAATCTAGATAAGCTGAATGACCATCTGTCAGGAATGGTTTCATTGTCTACTCTTGAATGATAGGATGGCTCCAGGGCCATGAATTTTTGTATTGGATTCAGGGCGGCAATCTAATTTTAAGGGATGGAGCCCTTGAAAATGGTAACACTATGTAACACAATTTTTGTCCCTGAGTTATAAATGTCATTTCCTAATTTGGTCTTTCATAAAAACATAGGAAAAGTTTGTTAAACTGCACAAACTTAATTATTGGGGGACATCCTGCAACATATTTTGCTCTAGTTTTTCAATGTATCTCTCACTGAGTCTCAGCCAATTCAACATAGTTTGTGGCAGACACAAAAACAAAGTTCTGGAGTATAACAACTACTTTCAAAGTAAGGACTATGCCGTTGAACAGGAAACAAGACTTCCAAACCAGGAACATACTTTTCTTCAAATTTTGTTACATAGTGTAGTTGAGTCCTTTTTCCCCCCAGAGTGCTTATGGGTTGGCATCTCTTCTAATCTGCATTGACTTCAGTGTGGCTATGGATTGTCTCAAAGGATAAGGAATAAAAAGTCCATATCTATGGATCCTCTATGCATGGCTTTACTATCTGTCTGTCTGTCTGTCTGTCTGTCTGTCTATCTATCTCTATCTATCTATCTATCTATCTATCTATCATCTATCTATCTATCTATCTTTTCATACATACATATATACATACAGAGAGAGAGAGAAAGAGAGAGACATTTTTAGACGAATGACCCCATTTTATTACACAAGACTTGTGCATCCATGGATTTTGGTTTCCATGGAGGAGTCTGAAACCCCAGTAGATACCAAAGGAGTCCCCAGTGGCACAATGGGTTAAACCCTTGTGCCAGCAGAACTGCTGACCGAAAGGCGGGTGGTTCAAATCCAGGGAGTGGGGTGAGCTCCTGTCTGTCAGCACCAGCTTCCCATGTCGGGACATGAGGGAAGCCTCCCACAAGATGGTAAAACATCCAAGCATGCCTTGGGCAACGTCCTTGCAGACAGCCAATTTTCTCACACCAGAAGCAACTTGCAGTTTCACACGTCGCTCCTGACCCCCCAACCCACCTCCCCCAAAGTGTTTGATTTTACAATGTGTACTTTGAACAGGGTTTTATTGCTATGGAATTAGGCCCTGTATCCCAGAATCAGATCCCAGATTATCTGCTTATCCCAGATTTAATGGCAGTAGAGATTCATTTAATCCAATTCAAAGAGATAATCTGGGATTACTGGGTTGTTGTAGGTTTTTTCGGGCTATATGGCCATGTTCTAGAGGCATTTTCTCCTAATGTTTCACCTGCATCTATGGCAAGCATCCTCAGAGAGTGAGGGATCAGATCCTGGGATATAGGGCAGTATAGATACAGACTTATTGTCCTTCCAGACAGATCCTGGGATACATATCCCAGGTTTTCTGCTTTAAACTGGATTATATGAGTCCACACTGCCATATAATCTGGGATAAACAGAAAAACAGGGATCAGATTCTGGGATATAGAGCTTGTCTGGAAGGGCCCTTAGATAAGCTTTTCAGTTTCTGTGAATTCTTTATCAGGAAGAGTTCTGTGAAGCTCACAGGTAAAACTGGGTGATAATTTGAAGAAAAGAAGAAAGTGAATTTCGATGACATTAAAGATGCCAGGAGAGTATTATCAGGAACACTGAAGGATCTCATTTACTTCCAAACTTCGATGTTTACAAATATATCTATCTATACTTTTCTATTGACCTATTTATGTAAATATATAAAATCAGTGAGAACCGGGTGCCGGAAAATGAATTCTGTAAGAATTGGAAATAAGAGGCAAAATAACGATTATGATGATGATTATAATAATATCCTTGAGACATGCTGGCCATTTGTTTAAGCAGTTTAAAAAGCTTCCTGCAATGAGTTTGCAAGGAAGTAGGAAGCTCTTCCCACAGGTGTACTTAAAACTCCCCCTGTACACTACTTGTCTCCAGCCAGGCTTGTAAAAGGCTATTTAAATAATGCAGACTAAGCGTGTTAATTCTTGGCTTGCTGGTCAACACAGCTCTCTGTAACTTTGGCGGAAGCACCAATTAATATAACTCTAGTTACAGAGCTGCATGAAAGCTATTTTGCTTGGCAGTAAAAATTACCTGTGTCCTGAAACACGGGGCATATTTGTGTGTTTGTGCCTAAAGCTTGTACTTCCAAGGGATTGGTATAAATGGGAGCGCTGTAACACATAATGCTTGTTAAAACTGAATGCCTTTAAGAAGTGCCACTCTTGACAGGCATGTATTTTTGAGTGGGAGAGACTCCGTCTAGTTCAACAGAGCTTTATTACCCATTTCTACCTGGGAAAGAACCAAGGCTGGGAATAACTGAGATAGGCTTGCTTAGGAACTGGGAACATTGGATTTACTTCTGAACTGCACATCAGTGTCTAGATCCATGTCTTAGGCTGTAATCTGAGTTTGGTCATCTTGTCTTACGCCCCTTCCACACACCATACATCAAGGCAGAAAATCGCACAATATCTGCTTTGAACTGGGTTATCTGAGTCAACACTGCCATATAATCCAGTTCAAAGCAGATAATGTGGGATTTTCTGTCTTCTTGTTCTGGGTTACATGGCTGTGTGGAAGGGTCCTTAGACAAGATGACCAAACTGAGGGCCCTTCCACACAGACCTATATCCCAGAACATCAAGACATAATATCCCACAATATCTTCTTTGAACTGGGTTATCTGAGTCCACACTCTGATAATGTGTGGTTCTTCTTCTACTACTGGTATTTATTTCTATCCTGATTTAGCTCTACAAAAAGAGACCCAAAGCAGCTAACACTAAAAACCCTCAAGGATGGTAAAACTTCAAAAACATCTAGGCATCTCCTGGGCAACATCCTTGCAGACGGCCAGTTCTCTCACACCAGAAGCGACTATGAAAACTAATCTATTAAAACAATACCTAAAACACTTCATAGCTCTCCTCTGGCCCAGCCTTAAAAACTTCCTTTTTCAAAGCATGTCTAAAGAAAAAGTTTTTAACATCTTTATTTGCATTTTTTTACACATAAAAATGGATTCTTGCACAATTGATTTTTAATTGCCATTAATAGTTATTTATCGCACAGTTTATAGTGTCATCTTTAGGACTATATAAACTTTTTTGCTATCATTTTTGTAAAAGTACCTAAAACTTTCATGTTATTATTTCCCCTAAATATTAAATAGGAGCCCCCCAGTGGTGCAGTGGGCTAAACTGCTGAGCTGCTGAATTTGCTAACTGAAAGGTTGGCGGTTTGAATCTGGGGAGCGGGGTGAGCTCCTGCTGTTAGCCCCAGCTTCTGCCAACCTAGCAGTTCTAAAACATGCAAATGTGAGTAGATCGATAGGTACCGCTTGGTCTGGAAGGTAACGGCACTTCATGCAGTCATGCTGGCCACATGACCTTGGAGATATCTATGGACAATGCTGGCTCTTTGGCTTAGAAACGGAGATGAGCACACACACACACCCAGAGTCAGACACAAATGGACTTAATGTCAAGAAGAAACCTTTATCTTTTCAAAGATTACATTCTGACTATAGGTAAACTTCCAAGGATAAAGACCTAGATATATTGTGAGCAGCATAATTGCCAAGATTTATCTTCTGAAATTTCAGCAGATGCAACTTAGTTGGAAATTGTCGTGAGTCAAACATAGTGTTTAACCGGAACAGATTCTAATTGAAACCAAAGGAAGTATCTGATTTTTTCATCTTCCCACCTAGTTATTTGAGAATCAATGTACCACTTCTATGAATACAGAGTTAGAAAGGGAGCAGTGTTCAAATCCTGCTGCAGGTATGAACAAATAAAATAACTTTATTTAGTGTACACAACTTTCAACCATAGTTGTTTAACAGTAACAGTAGGAGACTGGGGGTGGCACTGGACATGATCCAATAAAAATCCTTTCTGTGTTTGCTCAGATGTATGTTCCTGTGTGTGAAAGAGGCTAGCCTTTCAATAAAGATACCTCCGTTTGCAACTTTAAGTCTTGGTAACTCCAAGTACAAATTAATATGGGCACTTAAAGTGCATCACTTTAAGTCAGTGAGGCTTAAAGGTGATGAACTTTGATCCAACTAGCCTTCCACACCTTCAGGTGTGTTGAACTACAGCGCCAGATATCCCCAAAGGCGGCAAATTAGAGAAGGCTGAACTAGACGTCATCACGTTCCAAGGATGGGCATGACAGTGCTTGCGAAGCATAATTTGCATATGCAAACGCTACATAAAATAAAGCTTTTTTGCCACAGTGAAACTCTGCCAAAAAAAAACCTTCTGTTGTGCTGGTATCGGATATGATTGTGTGGCTGTCTGAAACCTGCTTTTCCCAAACTCTACGTAGGCAGTGATTCACTCACCTCACTATCCCTAAACGTCTTTAGCATTCAGACAATGAATATGGTATCTTTGTGCCAAGAGATGGGTTTGGTGTTTCTTGACATGCCCTAGAGTTATGTTCATCATTTGTAAATGATGACAAAATAAGATTTCTCATAGTCATTTCTATGACGTGGCATTCTTGCAAAAGAAATCTCTCCTATTCCAGAAAAGGTCCTGGTTTTGTGGTGATTGTGTCACTCAAACACCTCTATATAGTTAACAAATTCAAACTATCCTGCGCACCACACCAATTGGTGGCACATAGTTTACATTATATTGTTGCTGATTGTACTGGAGGTTCACAGGCAGAGTTATCCACTAGTATTTTGCTGTTCAGTCCATGATCTGCCACTGTTTATTGTTACAAATCATTTTCAAAATATATCAGCATGATGTCTATCATGTTTATATAAGCGCCCACAAGTCTAAAAGTTGGCTTTCCCCCGGGCAATACAAATATCTGTTCAACCATGGAAACCCAATGGGTGATCTTCGGCAAGGCACATTCAGCCTCAAAGGAGGGCAAAAGCAAACTCCCTCTGAACAAGTCTTGCCAAGAAAACTCAAAATAGGTTTTCCTTGGGGTCTCCATAAGTTGGAAGCAGTGTAAAGACAAGCAACAGCAGCAGAAATGTTGTGTGCTGCACAATCTAGCAAAGGTAAATGTTTTCTCCTGACTTTAAGTCCTGTCATGTCCAACTCTGGGGGTTGGTGCTCATCTCCATTTTTAAGTCAAAGAGCCGGCGTTGTCGGTAGACACCTCCGAGGTCATGTGGCCAGCATGACTTTATGGAGCACTGTTACCTTCCCACCTAATCTAGCAAAAGTTAAGCATTTTAAAGTGTGATTGCCATAAGTGGAAAAATTGAACATCTGTTTAATTATTTCTATGAATCAGTGGGCTTGAAATATGCATATGGTGCATTACAACTATATATAGTGTTCCACACAGGAAGCCACTTTCTGAGTGATGGCCATTTCAACACTGTCTTGGGATAGTAAACCCTGGTGAGGATTCTTTCATTTTAGTGTGACTGCAATATCCCCTTAGTCAGTGGCATGTGGTCTCAGAGGTGCTGTGATGCACTCGTGTGGTTTTGTATTCAACATGCACAGCGGATGCCTCTTTTCCCCTCTCCTTTCTTTGAATTTCCAAAGTCTATGAGAGATAGAAATTGAGGAAGCATAGTTTTCTCCTGCATGAAAATGGAACACCTGGGAAAACTGCCTTTACTTGGCATCATCCCTTGAATGGATCTACTTAAACCAGAGCTAGCTAGCCTAGTATCTTCCAGTTATTTTCCCCTGACATTAAGTCCAGTCGTGTCCGACTGGGGGTTAGTGCTCATCTCTATTTCTAAGCTGAAGAGCCGGCGGTATCCGTCAACACCTTCAAGGTCATGTGGCCAGCATGACTTTATGGAGCACCGTTACTTTCCCACAGAAGCGGTACCTATTGATCTACTCACATTTGCATGTTTTCGAACTGCTAGGTTGCTAGAAGCTGGGGCTAACAGTGGGAGCTCACCCTGCTCCCTGGATTCAAACCGCTGACCTTTTGGTCAGCAGGTTCAGCCGCTCAGCAGTTTAACCCACTATGCTGCCAGGGGTTTCAGTGCCATAATCTCTCACAATCAGCTGGGGTTGATGGGATTTTCAGTTTAAAATATCAAGAGAGTACAAAGTTGCCTATGTCCTGGCAAAACGTCTAAAGGCTCATCATCAGAACTATGCCAGCATACTTTATAACATCTCATTGTTTGATTGAAAATGTTTGTAGCTTTAGGATCTGAAGGAATCTTGTAAGTGGGATCCTATATTTGCTTCATGATGAACGAAAAGACTGGAAATCTATGTGAGAGTTCTGTTAAATCTTAACAACTCTGTTTCTCTTTCAGATTGAAGGCAAAGCCAAGTACGGTCCAATGTGGAAGGCCAGCTTTGGGCCCATCCTTACTGTCCATGTTGCAGATCCAAACCTGATCGAGCAGGTGCTGAGGCAGGAAGGCAAGCACCCCATCCGCTCCGACCTTTCCTCCTGGAAAGATTACAGGATTTGTCGGGGCCATGCCTATGGACTGCTCACTGCGTAAGTATCTTGTAGCTTTTTGTTGTTGTTGTTGTTGTTGTTCACACACAGCAGGCTGCTGGGAGATCTCAAGGTATATGGCAGGAATCTTGTAGTCCAAAATCACCCATCAAAAATGTAATTTTTCCCCTGTATCTTCTCGTACAATTAGTAAAGTTTTCCAAACAACTTTAAGATTAGGCACTTTAAGGGAAAATAAGTACTTGGAAACCTGTATTCCAAGCTATGTGTTCCCCTTGACCATGAAACAACCTCCTCTGATAGGAGAGGAGAATGTGGTGACCCTTCAGAGGTTGTTAAATTGCAAATCCCAATCGTCTTTATTTCTGCCATGCTGCATAAGGCTGCCGGGAGATGCAGTCCAACCATTCCCAGCCATCTTCAGATACAGCTATGCATGAAACATGGTGGTCATGTAAGGAATGACACTCCTTTGATAGTTTCTCCCAAGTAGGTGAACTGTTCTGTAATATGGATGGGATTTGTGCAGCCTTCCAAATGTTGCTGGACTGTATTTCCCCTCAGCTGTGACCAGAATAGTAATAGTGAGGAATCTTGGGAGTCTTACCTTAACAACATCTGGAGGACCACACCATTCTCACCTCTGCTGTAGACTGTGGTGGATGGGGGCTGCACCACAGAGAAACAAAACACCACGTGGGGCTCAAAATTGTTGTCAGTTCCTCTGACATGAAAATGTGTATCATCGTCCAGAAAACTACTGGCAGTTGCATAATCCATCCTTACCACCTCCACACGCACAGCAGTTGGCAACCATTTCCTGCCCTGCCTGTGCTATTTTTGGTTCTCTCCAGAGCAAAATGGGGAAGTTTATGCTTTTTTTGACAATGGCTTTCTTCCAGAAGTGTTGGCTGGAGGTAACAAGGGTTGTAGTCTAATATTTTGGGAGGAATGTCTACTTTATAAAATATGGAGGTGGCCGGTATGCAGTTGGGACTTGTGAGTAGGCCTAAATACCCTAAAGGTACCAGATCCAATGAGTCTTAGAAGGTAAGCAGGGTCAGTTCTAGTTAGTATTTGGATGGAAGACCATGAATGGATACCTGGTGTTGTAAGCTATATTGCAGAATAAAGAACTGGCAAAACACCTCTGAGTATTTCTTGCCTAAGAAAATCCTTTCAAATTCAGGGCTCAAAAGTTTACAGGTGACTTGAAGGTACACACACGTGGTCTGGAGTATCAAGGGTTCTGGATTTGTGGACTCTCTACTTTGGAAGTAGAACAGGTCTCCTATGTGACACAAGAGCAGAACGTGGGGGTTAAGGAGATGCATAGGAGGAAGAATCCCCCAAACTTTCCCAACGTGGTTTGTTGTGGTTTCCAAGTGCTCCCCTCACTCATGCTTGTTTCCTGGAAATGAGTCACCTGAAAAAGTAGGATCTGACCTGAACTTGCGCAAAACTCCAAGTTGGAGAAGTGAGAAATCCTATAAAGCTGTTTATGACTCAGGGACTCTCAGTAGGAGGTTTCTCATCAGCTGAGCCGATGCTTCCGCAATCTAGACACCGGATATGACTAACGGGAAAGACAAAGCAAACGATACATTTCACAGGCGCTTTCTCTCTCTAAACAGAATCCAGTTCTTTCCGAGTGCCCTGGAAGATTGTTTATTCATTATAGAGAATGATGCTTTCCAATAGAGTAGGGAAATGGATAGACTCTGGGGAGAATGCTGTAAGATGGATAGTCCTGCTGCTCCTCATTATACGAACATGTGGACATGGGAACTCTTCCAGCCTCATCAACTAACAGAAGCCATTCTTCACTTTACAGGGAGGGTGAGGAATGGCAGCAAATCCGCAGCATCCTGGGGAAGCACATGTTGAAGCCCAAGGAGGTGGAGTCCTACACTGGCACACTGAACGAGGTGGTGAGCGACCTGATTTGCCGGCTGCAGCACCAGCGAAGTCTCCACAACCAACATGTGGTCAAGAACGTGGCTGATGAATTCTACAAGTTTGGATTAGAAGGTAATACCTTGATTTGTGGCAGGGGTGGGAAGTGTGTGAGCCTCCAAGGTGGGGCTGAATAGTAGCACCTAGCATCCCTTGGTTAAGTTAAGAAGCATGCCTTCCAGTGACAGCCCCAATTAATCTTTCATTATCCCACTTTTTCATCTGCTTTAAGGGCCCTTCCACACAGCCCTATATCCCAGAATATCAAGGCAGAAAACCCCACAATATCTGTTTTGAACTGGGTTATCTGAGTCCACACTCAGATAATGTGGGATTTTCTGCCTTGATATTCTGGGATATAGGGCTGTGTGGAAGGGCCCCTAGTTTCTCTCTTCTACTCTCACCTTTCTTTTCAGTTTGCTTTGCTGACTCTGTAAAAGGAGTTTTTATTCATTAATTTAAGGGAGAGGAGAGGACAGAGACCTGCCCTTCCCAGAAGGCTCAGGCAAAAGCAAACTGCTGCAGCCTCTCCAAGCTCTCCAAACTATTGCCATCTTGACCACATACTGGTGGTGTTTGGCCTCAGATATCTCTGTTTATAAAATTCTGACTGGCATGAAGTTGATCTGATGGGAGTTGTGAAGTCCAACAATATCTGCAGGGCTGCAGTACTCCTACTCTGATTAGTTATTTTCAAGTTGCATCCCTGCAGCTTGAAAACAATAAGTAACTTATTTGTAGCTATGCTAATTCCCTTTCTACAATGCCTAATGTATAACTAAATTGAAATTGGGATTATCCCATCGCTAGGGATCGTTTCACTTCTTTTGTAGTGTAACTGCATTCAGTCCCTAGAGGATGTGTGTCACCTCACTCCTTAAGTATATTTTATACCACAATGTGCCTCTTGCACAGAGGAAGAACTGTTTAAAGCAGTTGCTGTTGCTCATTTTTTTTCTCTTAAACTATTTAGCTGCTTGTGCTCCCTTTATTTTATCAGTTTTATATTTATTTATTTATTTATGCAATGCTTTTGACATGAAATAAATAACCATACACCAGCAGCATGGAGCTAATTTGTATGTGTATCTCTCCTAGGCATCTCATCTGTCCTGTTTGAGTCCCGCATTGGCTGCTTGGAACCCCAAGTCCCAAAGGAAACGGAGACCTTCATTAGCTCCATCAACACCATGTTTGTCATGACTCTGCTCACGATGGCTATGCCCAAGATCCTGCACCAGGTCTTCCCCAAGCCCTGGCAGAAGTTCTGTGAATCCTGGGATTACATGTTTGCATTTGGTGAGTGTTATTACTCGAGTATATTGTGTGTGTGCATGGTTTCAAGTTACTTTCCAGCTTATGATAATCCCTATGCATTTAGTATTTGTTTCCCATCCAAGTACTAAGTATGGCTGATCCTGCTTAGTTTCCAAGATTAGACAGGATCAAGTGCTGTAGGGTATTTAGACTCAACTCAGAACCTAACCAATGTGAAAAAGGCCACCTCCATTAGTTGCAGAACAAGCATTGGCAACTGTGGTGGGTTGTGATTTTTTTTAACCACCTCCCCATCTTAATGTTCTAGATATTAGTAAGCTGCAGGTTAAATTGACAACTTTTTGGGGGTTGAAATTAATAGTTTCAAAGGATAGTTGTCTCTCCACATTTGCAGGTTAAGCATTTGTAGCTCTCGTGTATTTACTAAATACACATGGCTGAAAAATGTATTCCCTCTCGCAGAATTCTATAATTACCTTTCTACTACATTGGTGGAATCATACAAAAACTAGGTTTAGTTGGCTGTCTCATGGAATGAGGACTCATTGCTTGGCCATTTATTTTCCAGCGAAAGGCCACATTGACAAACGGATGGCTGAGGTTTCAGAAAAAATCGCACGAGGGGAGAAAGTAGAAGGAAAATATCTGACTTACTACTTGGCCCAAGAGAAACTGTCTATGAAATCCATCTATGGAAATGTGACTGAACTTCTGCTGGCTGGTGTGGACACGGTAAGCATTTTAAAAATAAATCATAGCTGAAATGAGTATCTTTGTGGACATACAAAGTATCTTTCAGAGACCTCACGCCTCCCTTTATAGATTGTTTATTACTATGCTTGAGGGCAAATGCACTCCTCTTGCCTTGGCAACCCATCCTTGTATATTAAATCTTTGGCCGTTTCTTCTCTTGCTCCTACATAATATGATTGGCAGAACCCAAACTCAGCAGTACACTCCGCCCTCTGTATACATAGATTCTGCATTCAAAGATCCAATAATCTATATAAATAAAAATGTAATGTTCGTTTGTGGGATTAACATAACTCAAAAACCATTGGACAATTTGACACCAAATTTGGACACAATACACCTGGCCAACAAGTGACCATCACGCACAAAAACACTGAAAAACACAGCAGGAGGGACTTAAAAAGCCAAAAAATAAAAATTACATTACAATGCATGCACAAAACCAGATATAGATATGCAAACACACATATACACAAATATATACACAAACATATACAGACACAAAACACATATACACAGACTGGACCACAGCAATGCATGGCAGGTGATGGCTAGTACAAGATATATTTTTTTTTAAATCCAAAAAGCAAATCTTGAATTTGCTATTTTATATAAGGGACACTATTTAACTATGCCATTGCATATCATAGAACTTGAGCATCCATGGATTTTGGTATCCACGGTAAGACCTAGAACAGTGGTTCTCAACCTGTGGGTCGCCAGATGTTTTGGCCTTCAACTTGTAGAAATCCTAACAGCTGGTAAACAAACTGGGATTTCTGGGAGTTGTAGGCCAAAACACCTGGGTACCCACAGGTTGAGAACCATTGATCTAGAACCAAAGCCCAGTGGCTACCAAGTGCTCACTGTGGTTGACTTTACTCCTCTGCCACTTGAAACAGGAATGACTTGGTTCTGCCTGCTGAAACTATCTATGTTCATCAAACACCCCAACCCCATTTGACTCCTAATGACTAATCTAGCACTGTCTGTTTGTCCTGCCACAGATCTCAAGTACCTTGTCATGGAGCCTGTATGAGTTGTCCCGTCACCCTCAGATCCAGTCTGCCCTCCACAAGGAAATCACATCAGTCATGAAGGACAACCTGATCCCAACAGCAGCTGATGTAGCACAAATGCCCCTCCTGAAGGCAGTGGTCAAAGAGGCACTGAGGTGAGTGAATGGAAAGGTATTAACCTTCTAGCAGCATAGGCATGTTCCTTATCTATGCTATTAGGAGATGCATAATAAGGTGATCACTTCTCTGCTCACTAGAACAGTAAGTGGGTGGCAATAGTTCAGAGCAGAGCTTGGGAAAGTTACCCTTTTGGATTACAGCTGCCTTTTTGATCAAGTGGATTCCAAAACTATTTGAATCCTTGGTTCAGATTCAGAGCCTGTGTTACATGGTCAGCCTTTTACTGCTGCCTGGCCACAATATCTCTACTGCCATTCACCTTCTTGGGGAGATGCCAATGAATTTTCCAGATTTATTTGACATTGTCAAATGATAGGTATGCATCACACCTCATCTTTGAGAATGGTTGTGACACAATACTGATAATCTTGTTATCTAGGGATGGGCCATTCATGGCTTTTCTAGATGGTGTTGGATTGCAGCTCTCATCAACTCTCACTTATGGTAGCTTGGCATGATGGGAGCTGTAATCCCTCATTACCTGGCATTGCTCACCCAGTTTAATCTTTAGGATAGCATTGAAGACTTTAAGTTATGGGTCAGTTTCTAATGCTGAGCTATGTAGGGATATGGGTCAATTGGACTGTAATTTATTCAATAAATAAAATTAATGCTTGGAGATGCCAACTCTATATCAAGCAGCTGCTTCACAATGTCACCATTTAGTTAGATGGTTTAGCCTGAAACTGTTGTGTATTGCAATCAACATTTCTCACTGACCAAATGCAGCAGCATATTGGTTGCTGATTCCTTTAAATTTATTTTGTTTTTTTCTGGTTCCTCCCACAGATTGTACCCAGTGATACCTGGAAATGCACGTGTCATCTCAGACCAGGACATCCAAGTGGGAGATTACCTGATCCCTAAAAAGGTGAGCGTAGTTATGAAGCAAACGGGGATGAGGCCTAAATTGTTGGGTAGCAGTGGCACAGGAAATAGGGCTGCAATATCCAGGCAGGTTTCAGGCTGTAAAAAATGGATTTTGGGTACAGGGCAGAGTTTGGAAACACTAGTGTTTGCACGACAGCTCCCAGAATCCTTTATCCAGGTTGACCAAGAGTGAATTGAACTCTTTGTATTCTTCTATGATTCTATGCTGGCTTTCAATGGAAGATGCATGGAGAGCTTTAGCAGAGGAGAGATACATACTGCAAGGGGACCATTTGCAGTACAGAATTATAATGCTGTTATTCCTTTTTGATTGCCATGGTTCTATCCTGTGAAATCCTGGGACTTGCAGTTTGTTCACAGACACTATAGGAGCTCTATGCATGGGGATGCTAAAGACCCCTTCCTCCGCTGCCAGTTTCAGGATTCTAGAAGATGTTGCCATGGCATTTGAAATGGAATGGTAGTGTTTTTTAATTGTGTCAGAAGCAAATTGAGAATATATTGTAAGTTGCTTCTGGTGTGAGAGAATTGGCCGTCTGCAAGGACGTTGCCCAGGGGATGCCCGGATGTGCTACCATCCTGTGGGAGGCTTCTCTCATGTCCTCACATGGGAAGCTGGGGCTGCCAGATGGGAGCTCACCCTGACTTGTGGATTTGAACCACTGACCTTCAGGTTTTCAGTTCAGCTGGCACAAGGGTTTAACCTATTGCATTCCACGGCTCCAGTAGTATTGATGATAATGGAACTGTGCCTATATAGGAAAAGATGCCAAACTAAGAGCATAAATCCATCATGGCTTCCTTTAACCTGGTATCCATGTTAGCTGTTGAGGCTAGAGCATTGGGTTGTAGAAGCTTGTTTTCAGACTGGGGCTTCTTCAGTGGTGGTTTTTGTGGAACTCTTATGCATACTCTGGACTGCATTCACATTATGAATGTGGGTTTCTGGGGTTCATTTCTCATGATGTGTTTATTTTCTTGCTCCTTTTAGACCCTGATCACCCTCTGCCATTATGCTACCTCACGCGATGAAAAGTACTTCTCCAACCCTAACTCCTTCCAGCCAGATCGGTGGCTGCACAAGGATGGTGCGCATCACCCATATGCTTCCATCCCCTTTGGCTTTGGGAAGCGCAGCTGCATCGGCCGGCGCATTGCAGAGCTGGAGGTCTATCTTGCTCTGGCTAGGGTGAGTGTCTGCTCAGAAATCCAGCTCTTTCTACTAGTATTGGTAGCGAAAGCATTATAATTTATTGCCTTAAAGGCCCATTCATTTGAGTAAATGGAGATGACGTGGACAGAGCATCTTGACCAGTGAGAAATGCCTTGCTTGGCGAGAACACAGGCTGGATGGTTGGCACTCTGGGAGTTTGCAGTCCAAATTGGCAACTTTTCCAAAGCTCTGGCAAACTAAGGGTTCATTCAGTCCAGCTTCCAGCCCTGTGATTCCATGAATACACCATTGCATTCCTACTTTAGAAGCAGCATGGTTAATGTTGAGCAAATTGACCCACCCAATGACTGCAAAATCCCTTCCACTTCATGAACTTAACCAGTGATTACTAAGATTTCAAGCATCAGTGGCATATTAAATCTTGTCTGGGATGTAGGATAATTTGGAAGGCAGAGTTCTGGAGCTTAGGCCAAAGATTCCCACAAGGGCTAAGGGAGTTTGAAAGATGTGATCCAGAACTCTTCCATAGTCTGCTCGTCCTTCCCTCAATTGCTCTGTGTCCTTCCTTTTTTTGTAAAAAGGAAGCATGGTCTCAATGTATGCTGACAGGAATTTCCTTTCTTTTTCCCAACTAAAGATCCTGATGCATTTTGAAGTGAAGCCTGAACAAGATGGCCAAATAGTCAGACCCATGACACGGACACTTCTGGTGCCCGAGAAGGAGATTAACCTGCAGTTTCTGAGCCGATAAGAGTGGCATGAAGCGGAACGCATTGATTTGGACTTCTCATCAAAGCACTGGCCTGAGTGGAAAATGCCAAGTAGGCAGGAGTGAAGCAGATGCTCAGCGTCCTTTGGAGTCCGCGTGAAAGATCTCTGATGGAGAGAAGATGGCAGAGAGCCATGCCTAAGGGCCAGGCCTACTCCAAGGGCATCCTTCAGGGGATACCTCTAGGAAAGGACATTTTGACTGTTGTCTTAACCAGGATTGCATCAACATCCTAGTGCCCATATAATATGTGGTGCATAAGGACTAGAAAAATAAGCCAAACTTTTTTTTAAACCTTATTGTTTCCAAAACAAAAGAAGTAGACTGGAAAGGGAATGAGAAGTCGATATTGCTTGATTCTTCTCATGGACTGTGAAATGCTTCCATGACAAGTTCTCAATGGATAGAACTTCACCCAAACTGAAAAAGCAATGCATTTATGTGTATTGTGTTTGT
The DNA here is from genome assembly GCF_037176765.1 of Anolis sagrei. Taxonomy (NCBI): domain Eukaryota; kingdom Metazoa; phylum Chordata; class Lepidosauria; order Squamata; family Anolidae; genus Anolis; species Anolis sagrei. The sequence goes on along the minus strand of NC_090022.1, from coordinate 191,609,010 downwards.
TTATGCATGTATGTATATATGTGAGTGTGTATATATATATATATATACATTCTCTTTGGAGCTTTGCGGATGGAACACCAATATTGTATTTAAATGCCTTATTAATATTATTATTATTATCATTATTATTATGCTAATCTTCCATATTTAATGCACATTCCCATAATATTTATGTTTTCTACTCTGTAATTTATAAATACATAAATATCACTCGAAGATGTCCGAAACAAGTGGACATTTAATTTAATGTTTTTAAAAAATGGAAACATGTTTTTCTATGTTTTAAACAGCTATATTGGAGCAGTTCCTGCTATATTATCCATCTAAAAGCTGTTTCATTGGTGCTATATTTGACTGTTATTTATTATATTTAGATAATATACATAAAGTACTTTTTTAAAACAAAAGCTTGAGTTGTTGGTCTGTGATTTGGGATTCAATATACTTGAGAAACTGCAAGTAGCTTCTGGTGTGGGAGAATTGACCCTCTGCAGAGATGTTGCACAGGGGATGCTCGGATGTGTTACCATTCTGTGGGAGGCTTCTCTCATGACCCTGTATGGGAAGCTGGAGCTGACAGACGGGAGCTCACCCTGTCTCACGGATTCAAACCGCCAACCTTCAGGTCAGCAGCTCGGCCTCCTTAATGACACGATAGCCATGTTTAACTATTTGAAAGGATGTCACACTGAGGAGGGGCCAAGCTTGTTTTCTGCTGTCCTGGAGACTTAAGACACTGAGTAATGGATTCCAATTGAAAGAAAAAGAAAATTCCACCTAAACGTTAGGAAGAATTTCCTGATTGTAAGATCTGTTTGGCAGTGGAACTCTGCCACAGAGTGTGGTGGAATCTCCTTTGGATGGTTTTAAGCAGAGGTTTGATGGCCATCTGTTGGGGATGCTTTGTATATTCCTGCAAAAAAGGAGGGATGATCTGGATGGCCCTTGTAGTCCCTTCCAAATCTATGAATCTATTAAATAAACTATGTATATAGAAAACACTACTGTCTAAAGTAGACCTTTGATGGAGACTACACATCTAAATGCCCTGCGGAAATTCCTCCTGATATTTTCTGAGTAAAATATTGTGGAAGCTACTTGGTGTGTATGCCTTCTTGACTGGCCCATGCCCAAACATGATTCATCAGGCCTTAACTGATGAAGTAAGATTTCAATATGCCTTCTCTTGCCTGCTGGCAGTTCCTTCCAGGAGTTGAGAGTGGCTGTCCTACTGGGACCATGTCCCTGCGAAAGTGGTGCACTACAAAACCAAAACATGCCCATACTGGAACATGAGTTTACTGTAAGAGCCACACTTACCTCTCTTCCCATGGCAGGAGGCAAAACAGGCTGCAATTCATAATCCCATTAGTATAACATACATTTCTGCATGTGGAGATACGCTGTACTAGCACTACGCAAACCAATACAGAATAGCAACATATGTCAATGAACTGGAGGATGATGTGCACTGTGCAACTACAAAACTGTAATGCAGAGCTACAATACACAGTGCATGGACATGTGCAACTCCACTTCTGCTGCTGTCAGCAAGATACAATTGTGGTATGATGAGTAATTCCCTATTATGTAGATCATGATGTATACATGCATATGTCACCAACAGGATGCCTGGCAGCAACAGCAGTATAATGTATTAGGTCACTCTCTTTTTTTTTCTTTTAACATCTAATTGTATGGTGAGGAAAAGCTGCATTGCCCATGTACATTATTGAGAACCACTGCAACTTAAGCATGGCAAGGTGCAAATAATTTCCCTTTTAGGCAATATCCAACCTGGCCACATGCCCATATTTCATGTCCTGGAAAGCAAGTATGAGGAGAGTAAGTCACAACTTCTGAAAACATCTAATGTATAAAGTTCAGGAAGGGAGAACTTACGCCTTTGGGAGGTTGTGTGCAATAGAAAATGCTGAGGTACAGATCTGCCACTGAATTTAGTGGTAACAGTAAGTCGCCCTGGAAAATTCCTCTCTTGATACTAACAGTTCCCTAGCTTTCATTGCCCACGAACAACTCAGTTTTCCATTGTTTCATTGCATTTTCAGTGAACTTTCTAATATTTTCACAAACCCTGATGACATCTAGACATTTGATAATCCAGCAATGTGGCAGTGAGTCAATTTTTTTTTTTTTTTGCAATCAATCCAAGTTGTATAGAGGGCTTTTTTGTGTGGCTTTTGCAATTCTCCAGTATCATTTTCTCAATTAGAAGCTGATCTTTTGTGCCCCCACTTCTTCTTTTATTGACTTTTTGTTCTACTGGCAAGATGTTATTTTCCTCCAAGTAATCCTGGATTTGACCAGCTATTATGCCTGTCAGCAGTTTGAACATTGTAGGCAGACATGTTATTGGCCTGTAGTTTCCTGGTATTAATCCTTTTGCTGGATCTTTCTGTATCAAGTATGTCTTCCCAGCTGTTATCCATTTGCTGATGTTTCCAGTTTGCAGCATCTTATTGAATTCTTTGGCCATTTTTGAGTGCAGGCTAATCAGATATTTAAACCAAAATCCGTGCAGTTGATCATTGCCAGGTGATGTCCAATTCTTGACTTTCTTCACTTTTTCAGTGATCATTTCTGTTATTATTTCATTTTTCACAGCCACCTGCTGATTCAGATTCTGGTAGAACCGCCTCTGATTGGATTGGAAGAGTTGATTTTGTTTGAATTGGATGACTCTAGCTTCATATTGCTCAATTTTTCTGGCTGTTGCCATGATTTGTTGTTTCACAATTTCAAGAGCTTCTTCAATTTTTCTTGTGTTCAGCCAATATTTTTTAATCAGATTATTCTTTTTTCTTTCTTTTTTTTTTACATTTTTCAGTTTTTGCTCCTTCATGTTCTTTAGATTGCTTGCATCTGATCATAGGCTCTTGATTTTTAACTTCAACCTTACTTTCCATTTTGGTTTTCCAATCATTTTTCTTGTGGGTTTCAGTTGTTGTATCCCCAGTTCTTGTGTTACAATCACTGCTGTGCTGTATGCAAGCTGGTTGGTTTCTTCCATTGTTGATATCTCAATAGTTGCAAGTGCAGCATTCACGTCATTCATTAGAGATGCCAGATGTTTTCTTGGTACTGTCATCAATGTTGGCAGTCTTTGCCTTTCTTCCTTCAATGCAGCATGGGTCAACTTTTTTCTTTAAGTTCTTGTTGCTTTGTGGTCAATGTGCCAGGTGTAGTATCAGCAAGGCCATAGGCTCTTCATGCTCATCATCTTGAAAAAATCCTGTGTTTTCTTCTGGCCCCATATGTTCAATGGGCTCAGGAGTCATTAGATCTTCTGCAGCTGTCTCCACAGTTGTTTGTTCTTTTGTTTCACAGTTGCTTTTTATTTCTTCGAGTTTGACTTCACTGAGCACCTTTTTCCTGGCGATGTATCTCCACTGGTCAGCAAGCATCTGTTCAGTTACAGTTGAATCTGGATATTCAAGTTTCCATAGCTGGTACATCCATTTTTGGTATCCACGTTTTTGTGGTTCTGATCTATAATAGCAGTTCATGACAGTTTGGTTCTGTGGCATTGAACATTTCTGCCACTTCTGTAGTTGTTTTGCTTCCAGTTGCCCTACAGGCCCACGCCCTGGTTGCTCAGCAGTGGGTCCTGGTTCCTGTAGCCCACTTTTTGACGGGTGCCCAGGAGAAGCACTCACCGCAGTCCTTATTATCCTGGGTGATGACCGAGCCAGTATAGACTTCTTTAGAGTTTGTTTCACCATATTTAAATGGGTTGGGTGCACTTAGTTCTACTTCTCAGACCACTCTGACTTGGTTGGACCTACTGGTAGTTTACACTACCGCCAGCACAGCTCTCAACATCATAGAAGCAGTTAAGCCGCCTCCAACAATAAGGCGGCCCCCGATGGACTTCTTTAGACTTTTTTAGAGTTTGTTTCACCATATTTAAATGGGTTGGGTGCACTTAGTTCTACTTCTCAGACCACTCTGACTTGGTTGGACCCACTGGTAGTTTACACTACCGCCAGCACAGCTCTCAACATCATAGAAGCAGTTAAGCCGCCTCCAACAATAAGGTGGCCCCCGATGGGGGGACGATGATGATGATGATGATTATTATTATTAGAAGAAGAATGTACCAGGGTGCAGCAATGAGCTTCCATAATGGTTTCTACCTGAGCATGGAAGCACTGGGAATTGTAGCATTAAAACCTGAGCACAACTTCCAAAAACTACTGGACAGGATAGTAACCCAACAGCATCTGAAAAAGTGCCAATTTTGGGAGTTGTGTTCCCAAACAAACAAACACATTTTCCAAGCCCCAGAAAAATGATATGAATTTGCCTTATTATGAGCTCAGAGAAGGCAGTGAATCTGCCACTGTGGCAAAACTGCTCTCTCAGGAGACGAATCACCGCTGTTTGCATACCAGAAAGTACCCATATTTACTCAAGTCTAATGTGCCATTGAATCTAATGCACACCTCAATTTTCAAAACCCTGAAATCAAAAAAAAATTTGCTGCCAAATGTAATGCGCAGCAGCACAAAGTGCACTCTTTGTAATTTAGCCAAAAAAGGTGCAGATTACTGTTGATGGATGCTTAGAGAATACCTACATTATAAACAATTGTGTCAGAATATCAAAGCTTCCAGCAGTGGAAAGGAAAACCTTGGGATGCACATATGCTGTAGAATGAATCCACTTTAACTGCCTTGGTTCAATGCTATGGAATCCCGGGGCTGTCGTTTTGCCAAAGGTGGCTGGTGCCACACCAAACTACAAATTCCAAGATTACACAGCATTCGGCCATAGCCATTAAATTAGAAATGATGGCCCTCTAATAAGAGCTCCAGGTGCACCTCCTGAAGGCACTTGTCTTTTGCTTTGGCTCAGCATTAAGATTACTGTGTGGCACCCCAATTTTGGCAAGGTCATTAAGCCAAAAAAGGTGAATATTAGATTCGAGTAAATACATTAATTCAGAGCAGTTCACATTGAGGACATTTAGAGTTACTCTGGAATTCAGGCAACTTTCTGCTTGTTTTTCTGGGCCAGGAGTAAATGACATGAAGGTACAGCTGCCCAAATTAAGCTGTAGGACCCAAGAGCTGTAGGAGAAGACAGAAGCAGAACCAAAGATCAAATGAGGACAAAGAGAAGACTGAGATCCAGATGTTGGGCTGAAAACGCAAGTCCCAGATAGCAAATTCTAAGACCATGGAGAGTATCAAGGAACAAGCTTCCTACTCGATGCCTGCCAAACCTCTGTCACAGTCTATCATGGGTTACACTTCAGCATTGACAGTTTCCTCCACATTACCTCATAAACAATCTCCCTTTTCCAGAGAATCCATTCATGCATTCAGCCACCTCTCAGTAAAGGATGAATAATAAAGTGGCAACACAGCAGGTGACGTAGATGCAGAGGCGAAGAAATTCATCTTTGTCAAAGAACAAACACCCCTTTTCCAAAACTTCTTGAACAATGACATGAGAGACATAAAACTTGTCACAAAAGAGGGGTACTTTTTAAAAACACATTTTTACATGGGGAATCAATAAAGACCTAATAACAGCCATCTTGAATCGAGCCCACAGTCCCCTAGTTCAATATTTTGTTTGCACAGTAGCCAAAGGACTGCCTCTGGGAACCATGTGCGGTCCCATGCTCCTTCCAGCTTGCACCCATCAACAACTGACACGTTGCCTTTAATACTGGAGATAATATTTCTTCATACACAAGAGTAGCTGTTGATGGCCCCGTCTTCCATTAATTTATGTAGTCCTTCTTTGAAAGACATCCACGTTGGCAACCATAACGACATCATGTAGCAATTAATTCACAGTTGAACTACATGTTGTGTGAAGGAGTAGTTTCTTTTTCTTTCTTTCTTGACTTTTCACCCATTTAGCTTCAGTGGATAATCACACTTTCTGATATAAGGAAAGAGAGAGAAGAGATTTCCCATAATTACTTTCTTTCCAACATACATTTATTTACAGTATTTATATACCGCTTTTTTCACCCCGAAGGGGACTCAAACATACATGATTTCATCATCACAACATTTCATGCTGAAAACTGAGAAGCACATGCCCAAGCTACACCAGAGCACAACAAACATGGCAAAAGTTATTGATGAGAAAGAGCAGACAAGCTAGGAGCAGTTTGCCTTTTCCTAGTCCTACTGGATGGGGAAAGGCTCCAACCCATTCTCTATACCCTGTTGAGTTTATTGAGCACCAACTACTTTTGTACTTTTAACTCAGTACAGGTAAGAGAAAAGTAGTAATTTCATTGATTCGCCCTTAGGCCATATCACAAGGTAAGAGAAAATGAAATGAGAACAAAATGAGACTTAAAAAAATAACTGAAAAAATGGACTAACCGAATTCATTGGGACAGTTTCTGAGAAATCAGGAGGGTTGGAGGACATAAGATTATATACATTTTTATTGTGTCTTCCCTTGTGTGTATGCACCACCAAGTTGCCTGTTGACTTGTGATTATCTCATCAATTTCATAGGAAAGGAATACTTAAAGGTGGCTTTGCCAACTCCTTCCTCTGAAATGTAGCCTATAGTAGCTGGTATTTGTTGGTATTTCCAATTCAAGAACTCACCAGGGCTGATCCTGCTTAGCTTCTAGGATAAGATGGGATCTGGTGGTTTCCCTCTACTCACTTTTTCTTAGCTAAATGTAACCCCAAACTTTTCAATTTTTCTTCAGAGTCTCAGGACGCTTCCAAACAGCACCAAATCGTGGGTTTTCCATGAGGGGAAAAAAAAACCCCAGGACCTGACAACAGGTCCGCACACAGACGTGTTGGTCTTGGGATTTCTGCCTGTGATGGCCAGACTTACTGCTTCATTACAGGAGTCCTCGGTTGCGCAGTGGGTTAAAACCCTGTGCCGCCAGGACTGAAGACCAACAGGTCGCAGGTTCGAATCCGGGGAGAGCGCGGATGAGCTCCCTCTATCAGCTCCAGCTCCTCCTGCGGGGACATGAGAGAAGCCTTCCACAAGAATGATGAAAACATCAACTCATCCGGGCATCCCCTGGGCAATGTCCTTGCAGACGGCCAATTCTTTCACACCAGAAGTGACTTACAGTTTCTCAAGTCGCTCCTGACACGACAATAAAATAAAATAAAAATTATAGGATTTTGAAATCCACAGGATAGCTGCTGTGGGACGTTTGCCAGAAATTTCAGCTTTTTAAATAAAAAAAATTCAAATGCACAGATGCGAATATTACTCACAGAGAATTACCTGTGATTTAAGATACAAGTTAGTTAATTTTCTGATACTGGCTTTTCTCTTGTATTATGTGTTGAATTGTGTTTCATTGACTGTAAGCAGTGCCATGGGCTGCCTAAGCCAGGTTGGTGGGGCAAAAATATTTATTTGATCATGTTATAAAAGCAAGATAAAAAGAAGAGACAAGATTGGCTTTGGATCTTGGAAATCACCAAATGCAGCTGCAAGTTCCTCCACCTGCCCTTATAACTCCAGATGTGTGAAGGGAGGGAGAAGTTTGGCAGAGCCAAGCAAAACTTCTTTGGGAGAAGAACGCACACTTGTACCAGCTCCCATTCCAATTCAGACTTTTTAAAGGCAGATATTTGATTGACAATGCAGTTACTTTATTAGGATGCATCTGCAGCAGGTATGGGCAAACTTCAGCCCTCCAGGTGTTTTGGACTTCAACTCCCAGAAATTCCAGCTACCTTACTGGCTGTTAGGAAATGTGGGAGTTGAATTCCATAACACCTGGAGGGCTGAAGTTTGCTCATGCCCAATCTGCAGGAATCAGAGTAGTGTTTCTCAACCTGTGGGTCCCAGGTGTTTTGGCCTACAGCTTCCAGAAATCCCAGCCGGTTTTACAGCTGTTAGGATTTCTGGAAGTTGAAAGCCAAAACATCTGGGGACCCAAAGATTGAGAAGCACTGTGTTAGACAAACCAGTCAATCAGTTATTTCATGGTGTCAATTCATATGTAAATTCAATTGATGAAATGACGTTACTCTAGTTGCAATTAACAATAGAATTTAGCCCATGGGATGAAATATGCCCAGGTCAGAATCAACACTTGATGACTGTTATCTTGTATAACTCAGAGTCATCTAATAGGATTACCTGGGAAGGAATACCACTGGAGCATTGCAGCACACCCAAATACCTGGGAGTTACTCTGGACCGTGCTCTGACCTACAAGAAGCACTGCCTGAATATCAAGCAAAAAGTGGGCACTAGAAATAATGTCATACGAAAGCTGACTGGTATAACCTGGGGATCAGTGAAAACATCTGCCCTTGCGCTATGTTACTCTGCTGCTGAGTATGCATGTCCAGTGTGGAACACATCTCACCACGCTAAAACAATGGATGTGGCTCTTAATGAGATATGCCGCATTATCACGGGTGTCTGCGCCCTACATCACTGGAGAAATTACACTGTTTAGCCAGTATTGCACCACTTGACATCTGCTGGGAAGTAGCAGCCAATAGTGAAAGGACCAAGGCAGTGACATCTCCGGCCCACCCCCCGTTTGGGTATCAGCCAGCACGTCAATGGCTTAAATCAAGAAATAGTTTTCTAAGATCTACAGAGACACTCACTGGAACACTTCAGCAAGTGAGAGTCCAAAAGTGGCACGCTCAAACCCAGAACCTCAACCAATGGCTAATACCAAATGAGAGGCTCCCTCTTGGGCACACATAAAACTGGGCGACTTGGAAGGTGCTGAACAGACTGCTCTCTGGCACCACGAGGTGCAGAGCCAACCTTAAGAAATGGGGCTACAAAATGGAATCCACAACATGCGAGTGTGGAGAAGAGCAAACCGCAGACCACCTGCTGCAATGCAACCTGAGCCCTGCCACATGCACAGTGGAGGACCTTCTTGCAGCAACACCAGAGGCACTCCAAGTGGCCAGCTACTGGTCAAAGGACATTTAATAGAATGCCAAGTCTGCAAATTTTGTGTTTTGTTTGTTTGTTTGTCTGTTTTCAATGCAATACAACTGGTTTGGTTTGGTTCGCTCCTGACATGATAAATAAAATCTAATAGGATCGACACTATTCTAAGCCATGCATAACCACCACACCAATTTACTGAGGAGTCTTTAAGGTCCCCTAAACAGATATTCCCTGCTTCATAAGGAATGGCCAATATTTCCTGGCCAGACATAAAATGATTGCAGCAATGAAGAGACTCTTGGAGAGGACCTCAGTATTTCATGTTTGATTGTGAGGAGGCACACCTGCAATCCTGTATGCTTCCCACTAAGCAGGGAATGTCAATAGAGTAGTAGAGTACAAAGGTAGTTGAGTTAATTGTAGGGGGACAACACTGGGCACTTGGAAAGGAGGGGAGGAATATCAATCTCTAAAGAGCCTCAAGAGGGAAACTCATCCATGCGTATGCCCCTAATGGGATATCAGCCAGTGGTTTCCAGTACTGAGGAGGGAAAAAATCTATTACTATTACTTGAGCTATTACTAGAGCTGAAAAATAGAACTGTTGAATAGGCCTGGGTAACAACGGAAAAATTTGTTTCTAAAATCGATTTGTATTTGGGTTTTTTTTTTGTTTCGATATTTAAAATAATTACAAAATTTTCCTTTTAAAAAGTTCGATATTTACGAAATTTCGTAAATGGTAAAAAATTAACAAATCGATTTCCGAAACAATAACGAATCGATTCGTTAATGGCGGACGCGACCGCGAAATACGCTAAAAAACCTCCAAAAACTTCTGAAGCTTCCCTCTCCCTCTGTTCTTGACTGTTGGTGTGATATTATAATTTTTTTTCACTAATTAAACCATAAAACTGGCCCAGACATGCGGAAATAATAACGAAACAACCTCAGAACAATAACGAAACGAATACAATAACAAAATACGAAGCATTTACAAAACGTGTTTAAAAATTCGTTTTTTTAATAATTGCTCCAGAATGGTTCGTTATCGTTTTGTAATTGGAAAAATTAACGAATTATTAATGAATTATGAATTAACGAAACGAAACCGCCCAGGCCTACTGTTGAACCTTTAGCTGTTGCCGGAATTAGCAAAGTGACCGAACTGTTAAAAGCATCAAAGGTAGAGGAGCCCCATCCACTCTTTTGGGGAACTGCCTTATCTAGCAGATCAATTCCTATTCAGCTCTGGGGAAGAAGAATTCCTGGCCTTCTCATAAATAAAACCAGGATAAGGACATGATGAAAAGCTTAGAAAAGTTACCTTTTTAAAACTATATCTCCTAAAATTTCGTCAGGCAGCATCGTCAATCCTTTTATTTGAACTTTCGCAGCACTCAGCATACAATATACAAACTGATAATTTCTCTTAACTATGTGTGTGATGGTTCCAAGTCAATGGGGTGGTGAAGCTATTCCAAGTTTCAATGTGAAAGCATACTGGAGCTCTCCAAGGTGTTTGCCTATTTGGAAGTCAGAGTTCAGCACGATGGATAGCGCCTATAAACTCTGCATTAAAACTTGGCAGAGATTTGGCTTTCAGTGTTGTGGAAGCCACTAGCCACTACTATATTCAGGTCTTTTGCCCTTGTAGAACCCTTTTATATGTAGCCTGCATGTGTGGAGACCATCATTATGCCATATAACCACTAGGAGGCAATGGGTTTAACTGGAGCTGAACAAAGTCGCTTGATGTTCTGATTTTGTCTGAGAGACACAATGAAGTTCTTAGCTTCATGAAGAGTGTTCTCTTCTTGCCTTCCGTAACTTCAAAGCAGCAAGGGAAGGTCTGGTGGGCTGATGCCAAAATGCAATGGGGAATTCCAAACATGGTGTGTCTGCCTACTGAGCCACTGGCAAACACTGTCTGGTAGCACTCTTCCTCCCCAGGCCTTCACCAAGGTGTGTTTGTGTAAGGAGGAAGGAGGTTAGAGGGGAAGGAACTGAGTAATTCTCCAAGCATCCTGTCAGACATTCCTTGACACTTACATAGGTGGAAAAAATATTATTTGGAGTGGTGGGCAGCTATGATTTCTGTTGCCAAAGGTCTTCTGGTAACAGCCTGCTTGTTGGGAAAGGGAAGGGCTTGCAGACCAGCACCTACCTGTGAAAGATATGCCTGCAAGCAAAAGCAGCACGTGGTACTCCTCAAGTTCCAACATATACGACATTTCAATCCCACTTCAATGGCCAAAACTCCATACTATGAAAATCTAGAAACTGTCATTTTATGTGGGATACTAAGAATTCTTTCAATGGGTGGTTGTAGGTTTTTCAGGCTATTATAGCCATGTTCTTGAAGTATTCTCTCCTGACGATTCATCTGTATCTATGGCAGGCATCCTCAGAGGTTGTGAGGTCACAACCTCTGAGGACGCCTGCCATAGATGCAGGCAAAACATCAGGAGAGAATGCTTCTAGAACATGGCCATACAGCCTGAAAAACCTACAACAACCCAGTGATTCCGGCCATGAAAGCCTTTGACAATACAATTCTTTCAATGCTAAGGTTCAAGGAAGTTGCTACAGAACTCTAAACATCTCACCAAACTACAAATTCCAGGCTTCTACAGAAGGGAGCCATAGCAGTTAAACTGGGATAAAATTGCCATAATTATGCAGTGTAGATACACCAAAAAGGGATGGAAATGTTCCTTCAGTTGCAACTACTGGGATTGTGGCACAGCTGGCTGAGTGTCAGCTGCATTAAGATCACTCTGACCAAAAGGTCATGAATTCGAAGCCAGCCCGAGTTGGAGTGGGTTTCCAACCAATTGTGTAGCCCGTTGTCGATCTTTGCAACCCGAAAGACAGTTGCATCTGTCAAGTAGGAAAATAAGGTACCACCTTAAAGTGTGGGGAGGCTAAATTAACTAATTTATGAGGCCATAAAAAGACTTCAGCAAAAGCATGCAGGGAATGTGGAAAGTACTTCATCATTGTCGCAGATAGACGATGAAAGCGACAGCTCCCCTGGCAGCCAGAAAAAGTTAATAGCCTCTGTCTATGTCTGTCTATGTTGTATGTCAAAATTGGCACTGAATGTTTGCCATATATGTGTACACTGTAATCCGCCCTGAGTCCCCTGCGGGGTGAGAAGGGCAGAATATAAAAGCTGCAAATAAATAAATAAATAAATAAATAAATAAACTACATTGAGTAATCAGACAGAGATGGCGCTGATCTTAGACACACTGGTATATCATATAACGAAAAGAGAATGCTATGCCCTTCTCTCCTCTCCAAATCCCAGGTCATATAAAAGGTACAAATGGAGGCAATCACAGGTCACACATTAAATTGCATTTATAAAATGCTGATAGATCAGGTAAAATATACTTGGCAGATGTTTAGAGTGCTTGAGGCAACCTCCTTTTATTAGTGCCACACCTTATAGGATGTGATTGATTTTGTTACACTCCTCCCTGAGGGAAAGCAACGGGCCTCTACATGGAATAGATGTGGAAAGGCAGCTGATGTGCAAATTCCAATCTCCATATGCTTCTCTTCCCCTTCCCAGAATACATCCAAATGCCTTTATCCTTGGATGTGACTTGTTTCATGACTTGCGTTTGATGAGGGCCAGTGGCTATTCAATGAAGAAGATGCAAAATGCACAGACATCAACCATTCTAAAGTATTTTACTGTTTAATTGGTGAAGTTTACCAATATATATATATATATATATATATATATATATATATATATATATATATATATATATATAATAACAGAAGACCCCTTTAATGCAATTTGTGGCAGCCACAAATTATGTTAGATTGGTTGAGACTCTATGAGATATATAATGAAAAACCATAGCAAAATGTGCTGCAGGATGTCCCACGATAACAATGTTTTGCAGTTTAATACACCTTTTCCATGTCTTTATGATAGAACCAAGTAGAAAATGATATTTATAACCTAGGGGAAAAAATTGTGTTACATAGTGCCAGTGGTTCTCAACCTGGGGTCCCCAGAGGTTTTTGGCCTTCAACTCCCAGAAATCCTAACAGCTGGTAAACTGGCTGGGATTTCTGGGAGTTGTAGGCCAAAAACATCTGGAGACCCCAGGTTGAGAACCACTAGCTGTAAGCTGTTTTAATTGAGAAAGATGGAGCCCCCAGTGGCGAAGTGGGTTAATACCCTGTGCCGGCAAGACTGAAGACCAACAGGTCGCAGGTTTGAATCCAGGGAGAGGCAGATGAGCTCCCTCTATCAGCTCCAGCTCCTCATGCGGGGACATAAGAGATGCCTCCCACAAGGATGATAAAAACATCAAATCATCTGGGCATCCCCTGGGCAACATCCTTGCAGACAGCCAATTCTCTCACACCAGAACTGACTTGCAGTTTCTCAAGTCGCTCCTGACATGACAAAAAAAAAATGAGAAAGATGACCAAAAGGTCTGAAAGCAAAGCTCTATGGGCAGCAGTTTAGGGAGTTGGGTATGTTTAGCTTGGAGAAGAGAAGGCTAAGAGGGGACATGAAAGCCATGTTTCCATATTTGAAAGAATGTCACATCGATTTGTTTCCCCTAAGGCTGAATGGATGCAGTTTGACATCACTTTAACTGTTGTGGGGGAGCTCCTGGTGCTGCAGTGGGTTAAACCCTTCTGCTGCCTGAACTTCTGACTGAAAGGTTGGTGGTTTGAATCCAGGGAGCAGATGAGCTCCTGTCTGTCAACTCCAGCTTCCCATGTGGGGACATGAGAGAAGCCTCCGACAGGGTTGTAAAACATCTGGGTGTTCCCTGGGCAACCTCCTTGCAGATCGGCAATGCTCTCACACCAGAAGCAACTTGCAGTTTCTCAAGTTGCTCCTGACATGAAAAAACAACAACAACCCTGTTTTGAAAGCTGTAATTTGGTGAGGTCCCAGCACTCTTTGGCAGAGAAGACTATAGCTCCCACAATTCCATCATGTTGAGCCATGCCATTTATTTTACACTGCCTGATATTGCAAACTCAAAGGGGAATTAAATACAGTGCTTTTAACAATTTCAGTTATATTATGTGTTACTCCTATGTTAGTGCTGCTGCTGCTTCTTCTCAGTTTAATAGTGTCGGGCTAATATATGTTTACTATTGTTGTATCTGAAATGTTTAGGACCAGAAGTGTTTTGAATTTTTTTTCTGATTTTTCTGTCTGTGCTTGCATACATGTACATAATTACATATATTGGAGATGGAACTCAGATCTAAACATACATTATATTCATGTTCCATATGCATTTTATGCACATAGCATGAAGGCAATGTTCCACAATATTTGTGATCATCTGGTGCCTGGAAAACAATGTGTGCACTGAGCCACCAGAAAGTCAAGGTGTCTCAATCACCCAGTGTGGACAGTGTTGGAGTATTTTGGATTCTGTAATTGCAGTCAAGGGAAGCTCAAGCTGTAATGCCTCCTTTGTCTCTTGTGAAGAGAAAAAGCAGGGTACAAATATATTATTATTATTATTATTATTATTATTATTAATGTAATTTTAACCACTCCTAATACCCTCTGTTCTCTCAATCCAAAGAGATATCCACACATATGATAAAGTGGGCTGTTTATGCTTTAAGATCCATGCTATAATAAGCTTGTTAGTCTTTAGGGTGCCTCTCGACTACATTTAAATTTGCACTTTATTACAATTCTTTTAAAATGTGAACTACATGGTGAATTACTTTCAGATACAAGTGTTTTCATTTCAGGTATCAATGCAACTAGGAAAAAACTCCATATCACATTTTTGAGATAGATTTCATCTTTCCCCCATATTGTCTTTGTACTTCTTGGCATAATGCAGTCAAAAAGATCCTGTCTAAACATGCAACAGTAAGAGCTGTTTGGCAGTGGAATAATGCTGCCTTGGAGTGTAGTGGAGACTCTGTCTTTGTAGGTTTTTAAACAAAGGCTGGATGGCCATCTATCAGGGTCCAGCCTACCTTCTCGACCGCATTTCTTACCACCAACCTGCACGATCCCTCTGATCCTCTGGGGAAGTCCTCCTTTCTCCCTCTATCACAGGCAAGACTTGTGGGAACGAGGGAGAGGGTCTTCTCCGCTGTGGCTCCTCGGCTTTGGAACTCACTACCTGGTGAGATCAGGCAAGCCCTCGCCTTAGCAGCCTTCAAGAAAAATTTGAAAACTTGGCTCTTCCGATGTGTCTTTGGAGAGTGACCATTTATCCCATTTCTGTTTGTTCTATCTACAGTGCTGCCCCTATGATGCACTTTCCCCCTTCCTAAACTGAAAGCCTAACCCCATTGGTCATCTTTTTTTGGGCTCCTCTCAATCACACTTTTTAAAAATTCCTACCTCATCCAGGGTTTTATCATTTTACCTCATCCTGCCCATTGTGTTTGATTTTATGCTATGCCAATTTGCTTTATTTTACTTTGCTACTGTATGTATTTTATTCTGATGTAATTTTGTTGTCTTTTTTTTGCATTTTATTCTGTTCTATTGTATCTTTGGGCGTGGCCTCATGTTAGCTGTCCTGCGTTACCTACAGGGAGGTGGTGGTGGGGTATAAATAAAGATTATTATTATTATTATTATTATTATTATTATTATTATTATTATTACTTTGATTGTGTCTTCCTGCATGGCAGAAAGTGTTTGGACTGGATGGCCCTTGGGGCCTCCTCCAACTATGAGTGTGAAAGAGGGATAGTGCTTCACCAATCTACAACTCCTATGATTCCATAGGATTGAGACATGGCAGTCAAAGGAAAAGCATCACTCCATGGGAAGTAACCAAACCAAATCTAAAGTTGACCTCAAATTGATTCATAACCCTTTTGGTACTAATGTTGGAGAGTGGTCCCTGGTCAAAGTTGGCCCTGGTCAAGTGGTTCCCTGGCCAACGTGGATCCTGGTCAAAAAAGGTTTGGGAACCACTGCTGTATACAGTTCAAGAAAATGCACTCTGGCAGAAAATTCATGAAAAAGCCAAGGCTATTTAAAAGCTCAACGGGGGGGGGGGGGGCACCCTTTGTGTTGTTCACTTCATATGTTTTTTAAGGTTCTGAATGCAGACCATTCCTTTCGAAGGCAAATACATTTGCAAGTTCTCAAAATCTTGAACATTCTTTGTTTCTTTAAAAAAAAAGAGTTCCTCTGAGCATGTGCAATGTGTGATGTACCTTTTAACCAGTGAGTCCCCATGTGCATCACACAGGTGGAGGAATGTCTTATCTTCCCAGCAAGAATTGGGACACATTCAATGGGAAGAAGCAACGTGAGAAGGATGCTGTGACTGACATTTTTTCAGCAACAACTTGAGAAGGGCCCAGGCAGTCGTTTCCCAGACCGAGTTAGTGGTAGGTCAAAAGAGTGATATTTCCCTTTCTCAGCAAATCAATTGTGGTGGGATCCTGCAGGTTCTGTCTTGACTTTAAAAAAATCCTTTGGAACAGGCAGGGGCTGGTCTAGGGAAGGTGGCTCTGGATTTGGCTGTCAAAGCACCTAGATGGCTGTAAAGAGTTTGGTTTGGTTTGCCTTGAGGGCTCCTTACTGTTTCTTTCTGGAGACAGGGAGAGGGAGAGGGGGGAATTGCTCTTATTTCCTCTTTGGTGTGTTAGAAGCAAAAGTGGAGTCAACAAACAGTAACCTACTGCTATCCAATATTCCAAGCAATCCAACTGCCAGTATTTCTTGGGTGGGCTCTCTAAATGAGCTTACACTAAGTCATTTTTCTGCTTTTAACTATTACATATTTTATTTCTATGTTGCCTTGCATACACTTTTTAAGGCAATTATCCAATGTTGCTGTTGATGATGCTGCTGATGAAGCTGATGCTGATGTAATTATTCTCACAGACTCTAGCCTAACTTGGTTTGGACTTGAATATGATAAGACACTACCCACAGACGTCTAACATTTATTTTGGAAGGATCTGCAAAGCTATGGGTGAGAAAATGAGAGCACTCACCTCAATTTA
Organism: Anolis sagrei; assembly: GCF_037176765.1. NCBI lineage: Eukaryota > Metazoa > Chordata > Lepidosauria > Squamata > Anolidae > Anolis > Anolis sagrei. The sequence continues at coordinate 191,592,102 of NC_090022.1, read as the reverse complement.
GGATTCTGCTCCCAAATGATTTCCCCCCTTTCAGTCTTAAAATTTCTGCCATTGTGGTAACTTCAAAATGTAGCCAAGTCCGGTGAATGCACAATTGAGGCATCCAGAAATAAACCAACAAACAAAAACAAGTGAAGTGAACACAGCAAATTATAGAAGCCCCATGTGTGAATAATTTTCAGTGTTTCACTCTCTGTAATGCTAGAAAGGCCCTGATTCTGTTCTGAACCCTTTATCACACCCTGCCTCCATCTCCCCAAACGGACTCGGGCGGCTTACATTTATTTATTTATTTATTTATTTATTTATTTATTTATTTACAGTATTTATATACCGTCTTTCTCACCCCTGGGGTACTCAAAGTGGTTTACGCATAAATAATGGCAAAATTCAATGCCTTTCACTGGGCACCGATATGATGACAATACAAACAATTACAATAGTAAAACCACAATTACACATAAATCATAATTAAAACAATACATCAACAAGCATTAAAACAATAAAACATTCTCGTCAGTCGAATCAACGTTCCAGTTAATGTCCTGCTAAAATGCTACATACATCTACTGTCCGAAGGCCTGGTCCCAGAACCATGATTTTAATTTTTTCTAAAAGCCAGGAGGGAGGGAGCGGATCTTACCTCATTTGGGAATGTGTTCCATAGGTGGGGGGCCACAGCCGAGAAGGCCCTGTCTCTCATCCCCACCAGAAGCATTTGTGCTGTTGACGGGAGTGAGAGCAGGGCCTCCCTGGATGATCTTAGATTATGAGGTGGGACATAGGGGTGGATGCGTTCAGACAAGTAAGCTGGGCCAAAACCATATAGCACAAAGTGCCTAAAACAGAGCATAAAATAAGCACACAGTACAATACAATAAACATATAGCATATAAACACAACAATTTAAAACTCAGAACAATGCCCAATAACCTACGATGACAACTATCGTAAGACATGGCCAGACTGTAAACAAAACAAGGGAATGGGCTAAGGTACAAGGACATGGGATGAAAGTGCCGTGCTGTGTCATTGATTGTAGACACTGAGGCTAGATGCTCTCAAAGGCTTGTAGCTTTGAGGCATGCCATGGCACATCCAGTAATCTATCAGTCTCATAGATCTTCTATGAGATTCCCAACAATTAAAAGAAGTTTTACCAGGAACTGGTTACCAGAATGAGAGCGTGGCTAATAAAGCTACTTGGATTCTCTCTCTTTTTCTGCCTGCCCCCTGCATGCTTTGACACACAGGTTGTATCTTGCTGCTGCTGACATTGCAAAGTTCAACAGGAGAGCAGGAAAGCAGCTCGCCTGGGGTCCCTGTAAGAAAGATAAAGGAAGGGTCATTTAAAGCAAAATGAGCAGATGAAGGATGTTCCCTGTGCCAGTGGGCCTGGTGCCAGGCAGATTCTACGCTTAGCAGCAAAAATGAAAAGCAAGAGAAGGAGGAAGCAAGAAAGGTTGTGCAAGGCCAGAGCAAGGGGCGGGAAAGGGGATGTTTCGTTCTTCATATCTATTCACCCAACACACAACCTGTGTTGCACATAAATTGTGGGGAGAATCACTGTGGCTTTTCCAGTTCCAAGACTGTACTTTCCATCGGTCCTAACCAGCATGGCCAGGTCAGGGATGCTGAGAGTTATTGTGTGAGAATATCTGGAGGGCCGCACTGTCATTTTTGGGCAGATATTCCAAGACTTGGGTATGCTGAAAACATTTTAAAGTACTGTCGAAGGCTTTCATAGTGTTGAGTGTGTTGAGAAAATGCTGCTAGAACATGACCATATAGCCCTAAACAATTCTAAAGTACCTATTTCTCCAACCCATTTTGATATACAAAATGTTGAGTTTAGGGGTGAATTTGGCATAGCAGCTTCATTTTGTGCTTGCTAGGGTGTAGTTCTCTGGATGTTGCTGAACTGTAGCCCTCAGCATTTCGCCATTAGCTGTGCTGGATGGGACTGCCGGGAGTTGTGGTCCAATATTCATTATTTTGCCCTAGTCCAGCTTCAGGTCTTTACCTACACCAGGATGATAACTGGCAGGAATCTATGTTACGGCATGTAGGGGAAAAAATCAGTTTACAGATGAACGACTGAAGTGCTCAATAATAGAGTACAAGTTTGCACTGCAAAGGATCTCATGTTAAATCTTTGATGTTTCTATGTAGAGATGAGAAAGCATGGTAATCCCCCACTCAACAATCTCTACCAGGACAGGAATCCTCTCTTCATTGCATTCAGGCAGTCTACTTGCAATGCAGACTTTTCTTTTAGCTAGTCCTAGGCTGAAAAGATATAGTTATCCAGATATGGAAAGGCTGCATTTCCTATTGCCTTATCATACCACTCCTTTATGACACACTACCTGTCCCCTGCCACACGTTGCTGTGGCCCAGTCTGTTGATCTGGAAAATAAAGTAACGAGAAAGTGTTGGTTTCTTATATATGTAATGTCTCTCTGCTTGTGGGTAAACAGTATTTTTTGCTGTTTCTTTGTCAGTGTTGATGTGGAGAGTGTCTGGTTTACCTACTCTGGAACATGCAACATATCATTGTCTTTCCTTAGGGGTCCCTTTCAAATCTATGATATTATATCTGTCTGTGTGTGAATCATATATATCTACCTATATCTATGGCTGGATGGTTCTTTGTCAGGAGGGCTTTGATTATGTTTTCTTGCCCTGGTGAAAGGAGTTGGATTGGATGGCCTTAAGTATTTTCTGTTGGTGATGGGGGTTCTGTGTGGGAAGTTTGGCCCAATTCCTTCATTGGTGAGGTTCAGAACGCTCTTTGATTGTAGGTGAACTATAAATCCCAGTAACTACAACTTCCAAATGTTAAAGTCTATTTGCCCCAAACTCCATCTGTGTTCATATTTGGGTGTATTGAGTGATTGTGCCAAGTTTGGTCCAGATCCATCATTGTTTGAGTCCACAGTGCTCTCTGGATGTAGGTGAACTACAACTCCCAAACTCAAGGTCAATGCCCACCAAACCGTTCCAGTATTTTCTGTTGGTCATGAGAGTTCTGTGTGCCAAGTTTGGTTCAATTCCATCGTTGATGGAGTTCAGAATGACCTTTGATTATAGGTGAACTATAAATCCCAGCAACTACAACTCCCAAATGACAAAATTATAGTTTTTTGAGTGATGGTTACTCCTTGTATTGTGAGACGTTTTGTTGCCAAATTTGGTGTGATTTTATTCATTGGTTCTTTTGTTTTTAAGGTACTCATTATGCACAGAGCATTTATATATATAGATTGTTCTGTTTGCAATCTGCTCCAGCCAGCCTTATGAAAGTAGCTGATTGTTGATGCTCTCTATCACACCCTTGCCACACTTGTGCTTTAAAAGTGTCATTTTCACATTTTTCATGCACATTATCCAAATCCCAACTTTGTGATTGATTGTGGGTAAAGGGGTCATTAATAGATTATTTCCAGTGTGGGGAAAAAAACATTTTCAACAACATAACAATGCCTGGAGAGGAATGACATTATGTAATACATCTCAGACAAAAGGGCAACCAAATCATTCCTTTGACGGTATAACAGAATAGGATGATAACACCCTTAGACAACATGGCCAATGGCAAGGCATACTAGGAACTCAGTCCAGCAACATTTAGAGGGTCAAATAGTTCCTAGTGACAAAGGTGGGCAAACAGTAGTCCTCCAGAAGAGGTGGTGCTTCCACCATGCTCATCATGAGCAGTATCAGCAGGAATCCAACTATATCTGAGAGTTGAGAGGTTTCCCACTCTTGAGTTAGGAGGAAGGACTTTACTCACAGGGAATGCTGAGCAAGGGGAAGGCAGCAATTTAAATACATATCCAGGGCTGGGCTGCAGTGATTCCTTTGCTCATGGTCCAGTGAACACCAGTGGGACCTTTGGGTGAGAGACACAGACCTGGCCCATTTACAGTCCAGAGTCTGAGGTGATTGACGTCAACTAGTCAGCGGTTGCTCCCTTGTCCTCTCCTTCACTTCCTGCATAGACTTGCAGACCGGGCTCAGAAGGGCACCTTGGAAATGTGAAGATACAACTTTTTGGCACGTATGGCCGATTAACTATTAGAAGGGAGACTTTTTTCATTCTCAAATACATCTTAGCCAAGCCTCCTGGCAATCTGCCACAGGATAGTTCTTCAGTGCCAAATGTGGAAGAATACAGGGATTCTGTTCCCAATGAAGTGTTCTCAATTGTCACTCCTGGCACTGAATGCATTTCTGAATATATAACAATAATGAAAACAGACATAAAATTCTTGACAGTGGGCCCAAGAATCAATCAATCTATCTATCTATCTATCTATCTATCTATCTATCTATCTATCTATCTCAGGCCTGCACAACCTGAGCCCCCCTAGGTATTTGGGATTCCAACTCTCATTCAATAGTCAGGAATTCTGGGAGCTGAAGTCCAAAAACACCCAGAGGATTGCAGGTTGTACAGGCCTAATCTATCCTATTATTTATTTAGTTATTTATTTACGACATTTATATGCCGCCCTTCTCACCTCAAAGGGGACTCAGAGAGGCTTACAAGATACATATATATATAATACAATATATTAGATAATTAGCATAATACAATATCAGTATTATATATTGCTATATTGTACTATACCATTATATTGTAATACTAGCCGTCTCCTGCCACACATTGCTGTGGCCCACATGGGGGTTCTGTGTGGGAGGTTTGGCCCAATTCTATCGCTGGTGGGGTTCAGAATGCTCTGTGATTGTAGGTGAACTATAAATCCCAGCAACTACAACTCCCAAATGTCAAGATTCGATTTTCCACAAACTCCACCAGTGTTCACATTTGGGCATATTGAGTATTCCTGTAGAGTTTGGTCCAGATCCATCATTGTTTGAGTCCACAGTGATCTCTGGATGTAGGTAAACTACAACTCCAAAACCAAAGGACACTGTTCACCAAACCCTTCCAGTATTTTCTGATGGTCATGGGAGAACTGTGTGCCAAGTTTGGTTCAATTCCATCATTGGTGGGGTTCAGAATGTTCTTTGATTGTAGGTGAATTATAAATCCCAGCAACTACAACTCCCAAATGACAAAATCAATTTTTGAGTGAAGAACATACATTGGGTTGTTAGATGTCTTGTGTCCAAATTTGGTGTCGATTCCCCCAGTGGTTTTTGAGTTCTGTTAATCCCACAAATGAGCATTACATTTTTAATGTATATAGATTATTACTAATATTACATATAATATAAAATATATAATTATAATAATTATTATATATTATTATTATTATTATTATTATTATTAGTAGTAGTAGTAGTAGTAGTAATAATAATTGTATTACATTATAATATTATAAATATTATATGTATATACAATATATTATATTATATTATATTATATTATATTATATTATATTATTAGCATAGCACAGGAGACAAGGTAGAACTGTCTACTGGCCTCCCTCTCTTCACTCTGGCGGCAGTTGGTGCTATTATCTATCTATCTATCTATCTATCTATCTATCTATCTATCAGACTGTCAATCTATCAACATATTTAGCCACTTAAAAACTATGAATTCAAAGCAGTGATAAAGTATCTAATACACTAGTTCTCAACCTGGGAGCCGGGGACCCCTGGAGGGCCATGATGTCATCACAGGGGGGTCCATGAAGGACGGAAGAAATATTATGATGTCTTGCAGTTAAATCTGAATGAAAGAATAAGTGAGTGAATGAAGGCAAGAAGAAAAGTAAAATAGGATAAAATCTTAATTTTCTATGCTTCTTTTGGAAAACTTGGCCTTTTTAACCTATTAAAAACAGTCAGAAGTTGAAATCAGCTATAAGAGTAGCTGCGTGGGAAATGTACCATATTAACTCGAATCTATGGTGCTTCTTTTTTATTAAATTAAGTCATCAAAAGTAGCATACTCATTAGAACTGAGTATGTATAAGGTGGAGCCGCCTCCTTGCCTGCAATGCTTCCATGAGAGTGCCCTAAATCTTGTCTTAAGTCTTGGGGTCCACGTAAAACTGGATTAGACGAACCTAATGCTAGGTGCTGTGAAGAATAACATGTATTGCATACTTTTTTTAAAAAAAGCATAAAACAGACATGGAAATTGCATGGTTCTCCAGATGTTGTTAGGTGGCATCTTGCAGCAGTTGCATTGGCTGCAATTGTTGGGAGCGGCAATTCAGCAACATCTGGAAGGCCCCACATTGCCTGCCCCTGATATAAAAAGTGTAAAAGACAAAAACCATGAAATGATTTGACAAAGGACCCTTTCACACAGCAATGTAACCCAGAATATCAAGGCAGATAATCCACAATATCTGCTTTGAATCGGATTATCTGAGTCCACACTGCCATATAATCCAGTTCAATGTGGATTTTATACAGCTGTGTAGAAGGGGCCAAAGTCATTGAAAGGAGGGACTTAATGTAGCTCATTGCTGCAGGTATTTGTAGACACAGGGTATTAATCAGCTGAAGCCAATGCACATTTTGATATCGGTCAAATAATTTATTTCCTGTAAAGTGTTCTCTTAAATCCTGGCACTGAATGCATTTCTGAATGCACAACCAAAGATGAAAACAGACATAGTGTTCTTCACATTGGCTCCAAGAACAGATCTATCTATCTATCTATCTATCTATCTATCTATCTATCTAATCTATCAACATATTTAACTACTTAAATACTAAGAACTGAAAGCAATGATAAAATATCTAATATACACTATGCAGAATATATGCTTTATATGTACACTATAAGCAAATTATATATTTCCATACATACAATATTACACTAGCAGATATACCCAAAAATACCCAGGTGTCATTGGGACACCTGCCTACCTTCTCCCTTCTCCAGCTTTGATATGCCCTGCCTCACAATGTCTCCGTCACCGTGGCACTACTCTGGCAACAGTGGGCAAGCACTCTTTGTGGCTCTTTCTTTCTCTCCACTCTCTTCCTCATACACCTTCTTCCTGTCCCTTTTCTTTCTTTTTTCTTCTTATCTTGCTTTCCCTTCATATACCTCCCCTTCTTCTTCTTTTGTTGCCTTTCTCTTCCTTCTTCTTCTTCTTCTCCCTCCCCATCCTTCTTTGTTCCCTTCTTTCTCTTTCTTTCCTCCCCTCTGCTCCCCTCTCCTTTCCTGTCCTCCATTCCTTCACTCACCCCATCCTTTTTCTTTCTTATTCCTCTTCTTTTTCTCTTTCTTTCCTTCTTTCCCCTCGTGCACATGTCACCTAAGTTATCATCAATATATTGGAGTTCTATAATGTAAGTTGTTGTGATCTTGATTTTGGCTTTCAGTCTGCTGAGGTTAAACAGCTTGCCATCTGTCTGATAGATGATTTCCACTCCGGTGGGAAGCTTCCCATCAACAAGATGAAGTATCATAGCGATGAAGATGGAGAATAAAGTTGGGGCAATAACACATCCCTGTTTGACATCTGGTTCCACCTTAAATGGGTCACTTTGGGAGCCATTGCTATCCAAGTCTGTTGCCATCATGTAGGAGCTGATGTCACCTAGCAGCAGCCAAGCTGCTTCACTCCCTTTCTTTCCCAGTGACATCATAAAGAGCTACTTCACACAGCAACAGCCAGTCCTTCACCTAGGCACACCTAACCCACTTTGATTCATTTTTTTACCCTTTGCTCTGAGCCAGAAAGGGGTAGTTATTTTAGTTGAAGTTGGATAATGACGGATATGTGTGCAAAGTTTGGACCAGATCCATCAAGCCATGTAGGAGCCTCCATGGTACAAACGGACAAACATATGTACGTACATACTTTGACTACATTATTATTATTGTCTGAAACACAACAAGGCTGATTGCATTTTATGGTTTGTGCGTTTGGCATCTCTATGTCCTCACTGTGAGTCATTTTCCCTTTCTTTAATGCCACTGTGGCACATTTGTCTAGGTTGAACTCCATACTGATGTCAGTGCTGAAGATTCTGACTGTGTTGGTCAGTGACTGGATTTCTGTTTCTGTTTCTGTTTCTGATTATTATTATTATTATTATTATTATTATTATTATTATTATTATTTGTAAAGCTGTATTCAACTAACCTAACCACTAGAAGGGGAAGGTTCTGTGAAGAAGACCATCAAAAGGGTAAAAGAACAATACATGGCATGAAGGAGGGAGTTTATTTAGCTCATTGCTGCGGGTGTTTGCTGACACAGATCACAGAGCATTAAACTGCTGGAGCCAATGCACATATTGCAAGTTGCCAAATATTTGTGGTAGGGGAGAACTGTGATGAAATAATGGCTTTCTTAACGGACAACTATGGTGTTTGGATCTCTCTGGCATCAAATGCACAAGAGCGCTGCAATAGACAGTGCAGTCAACTGATTGATGGTGGATCTCAAATACCTCTGAGCTCCACTACTAAAACACTGTGTTTTGCTGCCACTCTCAGGGCACCACGCTCCACTACAACCATGCTCCCAATTGAGTCTTAGAGGCTGCTGTGGTCTCTGGGCAGAGTTTGGAAAAAATTATGCAGTTGCGCAGAGGCAGAGCTTGGGGAAAGTTACCTTTTGGACTACACTCCTAGTATCCTCCAGGGGGATCCCAAGAACTATAGTCCAAAAAGTAACTTTCCTCAAGCTCTGTCTCTGCCACAACTAAACACACATGAAAGAGAACTAATTACACTTGAGAGTTACTGGGGTACACATATTTTAGACAGTTCAAGACAAGTGAAAATTGGCAAGGAAAGGCAAAGCTGCCATACTTTTAGAAAGTTACTCAGAACAACGTAACTCTCAAATCATAAATTTTCTTACATTTTACAGCAGGTTGAACTTCCATTATTCTCTCTTTGCCATACCATTATATCTTTGCTTTTATTCTTGCCCACCTTTCCTGCAGGGAACTGAAAGTCATGCCTGTGGCAACGCATTCCTATGTTTATCCTCTCAAGGTACATTAATTTGTAAGCTAGTGGTCCAATATCTCTCAGTGAACGTCTTGCCTGAATAGTGCCCAGTGCTCTAACCCTTACGCTCTAACAGGAGCTCTTTTCTCAGCCCTTAAATTTCTATCCTCCAGGTAGCAGCAAGGAAAAGGAAGAGCTACATGCAGAAAAGATGTCTTGCAAAATGTTTTGCTTCTTCTAAGTAGCAAAAGTACCAGAAGTTCCTGCCCTGTTTGATACTGGAAAAGTGGTGTCACTAGAATTAGTGTCATTTACACAGACGTCTTTCTGTACTATATAGAATCAATTTTTGTACTAATGTTACGGTATTTGTAAATCGTATTTCCCACACATCACTGAATGTAATGAGAAAACCAACGATGAATACTAGCTTGTAGCACATACAGATGAAGCCACGTGATTCAAAGAATCAGTGTAACTGGGTAATAATAACAGCTGTGACGTTCTCCAGCACTGCCTTTTTCTTGATATTTTTGTTGTGCCAGATCTGGATGGAAGATAGTCCAAAGGAACATTCTCATTCTTGTCTGGCTGCCTATTGAAATCTGGAATACTGGAGCAAAAACTGCCCCATTTTCTTTCCATTCTCCAGGGATAGGTTTGGGCCAGCTTCCTTCTTTTGTGAGGAAAAGAAAGTTTCACTAGGTGGAGCTACTTTCTCAGTGTAAAACACTCAGTGGCTGGATATCAATAATCTACTTTAGCGTGACACTTAAATCACTACATTAGAGTGTTAGTCAATATGGTATCGTGATTTGAATGTTGGATTAGGACTCGGGGAGACCAAAGTTGGAATCTCCACTCAACCTCTTGGAGACAATGGACAAGTTCATTCTCTCAGTCTCAAGAAGAAGGCAATAGCAAACCTCTTCTGAATAAATCTGACCAAGAAAACCTTAGAAGATTGAGATACAAGGATTCCAAAGGTATTTGTAGATCAGGGATGGAAACCCAGGAATGTAGGCAGTTCTCTGGTCTTTCTCCTCTTCTTTCAGGTTTCCCTGTTTCCACTGAGTTCAGCAACAGTCCTCACAAGTAGTGGAGGGATAGAAGAGAAGCGAATGGATTTATCCATGTTATAAGCCAATGTAGCGTAGTAGTGTTGGACTACGACTCTGGAGTCCACAGTTTGAATTTCCACTCAGCCATGGAAATCCACAAGTGACCTTGGACAGGTTGCGCTCTCTCAGACTCAGAAGTCGATGACAACTCCCCTCTGAACAGATCTTGCCAAGAAAGCCCTATTATAGTGTTGCCTTAGAGTTGGCATAAGTCTAAAATCACTTGAAGTCACACCACGAATGGCCTTAAATGGACAACTAAGATCCATTGGCCTGAGAACAAACTGGCTCCTGGGGTGTGATAGGAACTGCAACCCTGATGGTTGCTATAGTGGTTCCCAACTTTTTTTTTATACTAGGAACCACTTCAACCAGGGACCACTTCAACCAGGGACCACTCTATAACAGTACCAAAGGGGTTATGAATTGGTTTTTGATCAACTTTAGATTTGGTTTGGTTATTTGGGGTGCTGATTCAGAAAACTGTATTGGATAGACCTCATCAGCTCTAGTTTCTGATACAGAACATATGCCATCCAGTAGCCACCATCTGCTCACCCACAGAAAACCATATTTAATAAGCCTCGGTACTATGAGATGGTTTTGCGAGACCTATCACTCTCGTTGTAATGATGTAGTAACGGTGAAGCCGCAGATCACATTTTAGTTCTTGTGGACCACATTCAGTTATTCTCCCAAGAAGTTCAGGTCAGCATACATGTTTTCGCTCTCTCTCTCTCTCATCTACAAAATTTCACCTGTGGAATAAAGCAGTCTGAGAGTGAGTGACTGGCCCAGGCTGACCCCATGGTGCTTTGTGACTGGAGGGATTTGAATCTAGATAATCCTAGACTGCATCTACACTGTAGAATGAATGCAGTTTGACACCACTTTAATTGACTTGGCTCGGTGCTGTGTAATCATGGGAGTTGTAGTTTGGAAAGGCACCAGCACACTTTGGCAGAGAAGACTAAAAACTTTGTCCAGAGCATTGAGGCATGGTAGTTAAAGTGATATCAAACTGCATTAATTCTACAGTATAAATGCACCCCTGGTCTGACATTTCTAGCATTGAGGGCTTAACTATGCTACAGCTTTGGGGAAAAGTTGACATATGTATGTACAAGAAATACATAGGGAGCTTGTTCTGCTAATCTGATATGGGAGCACTTCCAAACATGTTTGTTTCAAACATCTCTCAGTTGGTCAGAAGCCATTTTCACATCTTAAGGATGAGATGACTCTTTTCCGTTTTTCTCCCTAGATAGTCCGCCCTTCAGCTTTCAACTCCTGCTTTTGATCAAATTGTAAATATACAGATTTGTAGCATCTGCTATCGGGTTTTTCGGCAGGTGCTCTTGAATTGCTGAAGCCGCTTGTTAAAAGGATTTGCTGCCAACAAGTGACTCCTTCAAGAAAGCTTCAGAAGAAAGGCAGACTTGGCTTTGGAATGGTCTGGATGACCTTTCAGATTTTCCAAACAGCACGAAGATGCAGTTGAAATTCACGACTTGCAGGGTTGACAGTCAGGAAGTAGCAATTAACACATTTGTGCTCTACCTAAAGACTAAATAAAAGTGTTGATTTCAGTTCACATCCAAATACCTCAGACTCTATACCAGAATCAAAGTGTGGTTGTTTCTCTGTTTGCACCACAAAGAATGTTGCTAGATGAATTGGTCCTCTGTGAGATCACTGGAAAGGCTGTTGCTAGGTGAAAGATTAGCTATTTCTGGGTGAAGTGACGCTCTGTGACATCACTAGGAAAGGTGACATGTGTATGAGGGAAAAGAAAGAGGAAAAGAGGGAAAAGAAAGAGGAAAAGAAAGGGAAAAGAAAGAGGAGAAGGAAAGAAGGGGGAGAAAGAAGGAGGATGAAGGGGAGAAGGAAAAGGAAAGGTGAAAAGGCATGAGAGGAAGAAAGGGAAAGAAGGGAAGAGAAAAGAAGGAATGAAAGATGGAATGAAGGAAAGAAGGGGAGAGAGAGAAAAGGGGGGAGAAAAAAGAAAAGAAAGATAGAAGAGGGGGAAAGTAAATGAGTGAAAGCAAGCAAGAAAGAAAAGAGATTGTGAGAAGGCGTATGCGGCAAAAGGTTCTGGCCCAACTTACCTGTCCGAACGTATCTTTCCTTATGAACCTTCCAGGACTTTAAGATCGCCTGGGGAGGCCCTGCTCTTGGTCCCGTCTTCATCATAAGCACGGCTGATGGGGACGAGAGACAGGGCCTTCTCAGTGGTGGCCCCTTGGCTATGGAACGCCCTCCCCAAGGACATCAGATTGGCCCCCGGAAGAGAGCTAAAACTTGGCTTTTTGAGCAGGCATTTGCAAATACAGTGTAACAGACGTAGGAAAATAGAATGGTTTGATGATGTGATTGGACAATATAAATAAAGGAGGAAGGAACGAAAGAACCACAAATAGTCTGCTCATGATTGCCAGAGTGTTGATATGGAAACATGATCAGGTAGGTCTTCTCAGAGCTGGAGAAGGAAGAAAGTAGAGGGGCAGTGGTCTGAACAGCACCCGAGCAATGTCAGGTATATACGCTGGTTTCTCTGTAAAATTAATATGTTGCCCACATTCATAAATTATACGGTGCATGCATTTCTGTCCTTATAAAGAGCTCACATCCATATATACAGGATTTTTGTCACTCTGTTTAGTCCATACAAAAGAAAAAGGATTCCAACTCTCAAACAGGCAACATTCCTTATAATTAGGAACATTTTCCAGATCTCAGTTAAAGGATATCTCTCATAATAAGGGTCACCAGGCAAATCTATGTGTGCATGTACCTTCAAGTTGCCTGTCAACTTATGGTGACCTCCATGAATTCCATGGGATTTTCTTAGGCAAGCAATACTCAGAGGTGGTTATACTTGTGAAAAATACAGTTAGCCTTCTACATATAGAGGCTTGACTAATGCAGAACTGAATATTTGCAGATTTGATTAAAATGTTCTCTCCAGGAACCTTTAGGTCCTCCAATCATCATCAACTTAGCAGTAGAAATTGGCCCCTGGTCATGTTGGAAGACTTCCAAACAGCCATATAACTAGACTCAGTTATTACAGAGATGAATTATGCTTGGCTATGCGGGCTTGGGAAAAGTGGGAATTATAGTTCAACAAGTCTTCAGATTTACCAGGTTTATAAAGGGCCCTTCCATACAGCCAGAATATCAAGGCAGAAAATCCCACAATATCTGCTTTGAACTGGGTTATCTGAGTCCACACTGCCATATATTCCAGTTCAAAGCAAATAATGTGGGATTTTATTCAGCTGTGTGGAAGGGGCCTTTTTGCTTTCTAGAGAGGTGTTACCTCATGTTAAAAATGGGGCAGAACTCCAAGTACCATGGCACTTAAAGTCGTGTCAAATTGCATTAATTCTTCAGTGTAGATGCACCTTTTTCTTTTCTGATGGTTCATTTTTTACAAACTTTGTTTGACGCACAAAATCATTTACAGTATTATATAAAATTACCTTCAGACTAAGTGTAAAGGTAAAGTTTTCCCCTGACATTAAGTCTAGCCATGTCCGACTCTGGGGGGTGGTGCTCATCTCCATTTCTAAGCTGAAGTACCGGCATTGTCCATAGACACCTCCAAGGTCATGTGGCCAGCATGACTGCATGGAGCGCTGTTATCTCCCCGTGGAAGCAGTACCTATTGATATACTCACAGTTGAATGTTTTCAAACTGCTAGGTTGGCAGAAGCTGGAGCTAACAGCAGGAGCTCACCCCACTCCCTGGATTTGAACCACCGACCTTTCAATCAGCATGTTTAGCAGCTCAGCTGTTTAACCCACTGCTCCACCAGGGGGGCCTATATTTGTGTATAATTCATATATGATGATGGGACTTCAGTCCCATCTTAAAGATAACATGATGTATGTACATGTAAATAACATGATGTATGTACATGTAAATACTGATGTTCTGAAATCCAGATAAATCCAAAACACTTCTGGTCCTAAGCATTTTGGATAATGAATTCTCAACCTGTAGCTGCTGTTATTTGGTCTTTGCAGGAAGAATAAAATCCTGCCTGCATTCTATCCTGCTCACATTTACTTGGAGGTAAACTACAATGAGAACATGGAGGACATTCCTAAGTCTATATTGTGTTGCAAGAGATTTAAGGCCATTTCATTGGTAATGGATGGGAAAAATAATTTGCTCTTCCTCTTCAAATAAACAAAATTAATAACAACCTGACTGCTATTGACTTCGACCCCTTCTACACTGCCAATAAAATCCAGATTATCTGCTTTGAGCTGGATTATATGGCAATGTAAAGTAATATAATCAAGTTCAAAACAAATAATGTGAATTATCTGCTTAGGTATCTGCTACGTGGGGCTGCCCTTGAAGACGGCTCGGAAATTTCAATTGGTACAACGGGTGGCACCCAGGTTACTAACTGGAGCGACTTACAGGGAGCGGTTAACCCTCCTGTTTAAGGAGCTCCACTGGCTGCTGTTCATTTTCTGGTCCCAATTCAAGGTGCAGGTTCTTACATACAAAGCCCTGAATGGTTTGGGACCCACCTAACTGCGTGACCGCATTTCTGTGTATGAATCCACGCGATCTCTTTGATCATCTGGAGAGGCACTGCTCTCGCTCCCGCCCCCTTCTCAGGTGTGATTAGTGGGGATGAGGGAGAGGGCCTTCTCTGTGGTGCCCCCCCCCCCCGACTCTGGAACTCACTTCCTAAGGATATCAGGCAAGCCCCGACATTGGCAGTCTTTAGGAGGAGCTTGAAAACGTGGCTGTTCCAGTGCGTCTTCCCTGAATAAGGAAATAATTCCCAGCAAAATGTCCTGAGAAGCACTTTAACTACTCATTGGATTGCTCTCCCTTTATTTCTTTTAAAACCCTCTTACCAGATACATCCTACCTCTGTTCATGCCCAGCGTTTATTTTTTAAATTTTAAACTTTTTCATTTGGCCTGGCCATAGGTCTTTAAATCCTTGCGTGTTATTGTTTATATGTGGTTTATATTAATTGTATTGTTTTATTTGCTTATTGCTTTTTTATTGATGTGTTGTCGGGCTTGGCCACATGTGAGCCGCTCTGAGTCCCCTCGGGGAGATGGTGGCAGGGTATAAATAAAGTATTATTATTATTATTATTATTATTATTATTATTATATGGCAGTATAGAAAGGGCCTTCACCCCCCCCCCCCAAAAGGTCCAGTGTCTCCTGATGATGGTTATCCTTGTGTGTTCCTGCTGAAAGTGGTGATGCAGAAGATTGGCAAAAGGACACCAATAATTGTAAACCCTTGCATGTGTCCCGGCCTTTGGCCAGCATGACAGGCCAACAAGGCGCTCTTCTGAGAGGTTAAGAGGAGCAACCACCTGCTTGCTGCCCCATGTGCCTTGGAAGCCTCCCGTCCTGCTCTGCTCGCATCTTCTGGCGAGGGATCAAGGGACCTCTTGTGCAGCCTCTCTCCTCATCTGGAAGATAATTGGATTTCAGCAAAAGGAAAAAGCATTGGCGACGCAGCAGAGAGAGACGCTGCCCCTGGCGCTGAACCTGCTTGTGCTGCCTGGGCGGGCAGCAAATTATCAGCTGCCCAGAGGACCCTCGGCTCTCTTGTACTCGATCCAATCTCCTTCTCTCTCGCTCTGTCTTTCTGTGAACCAGAGAGTCCATTAAGTTGAGTCGGTTTCTGTCTCTTCAATTTCCAGGCAGTGCAGCTTGATGAGGGGGAGATAATAGCACCATAATTTAATCGTCTCCCTTACCCCTTCCTCTCTCACCCTCCTCCTCACTTGTAGCGGTGGGAAACCAGGAGCAAACAGTGGCAACAGGGAAGGAGATGCTGACCTAGATCTGCCACCAGATCCAGGAGGTATTTCAGATGCCTCTGAAGATGGGGCAAAGCTGGTTCACTTGCAGAAACAACAGCTGTCCAAGGCAGGAAAGGCCTGGAAAGCCACAGAAGATGCTTGGCTGCAAGGGCTCCCTCTCCCCCATCCACCCCCATTGTATGCACTCTTGACCTTTTCCTCCCTAAATATCAGAAAATATTCACCTAATTTTTGAGGAATGTCCTCTCTCACCTTATGGTTTTGTGATCAGTTTTCCCATTTGGTCTTTGTTGGTTTTCCTTAAGCCCATTCCACACAGCTGAATAAAATCCCACATTATCTGCTTTGAAGTGGAATATAAGGCTATGTGGACTCAGATAACCCAGTTCAAAGCAGGTAATTGTGGGATTTTCTGCTTTATTATTCTGGGTTATAGGGCAATACGTCAACAGGTGACTTGAAGGCTCAAAGAGCTGCCAAAGCCTCTCATAGGGCCCTTCCACATAGCCTTATATTCCACTTCAAAGCAGATAATGTAGGATTTTATTCAGCTGTGTGGAATGGGCCTAAAGAAAGCAAAGGAAGGGCCCTTTGAAAGGCTTTGGCAGCTCTTTGAGCCTTCAAGTCACCTGTTGACGTATTGCAACCGAATGAATTTCTTAGGGTTTTCTACTTCCTTCCTCTTAGATATAGTCCACCACATCTGCTATAAATGGTCCAGGACCTGCCTAACTTCATGACTGCATCCTCCCCTACGAGCCCACATGGTCCTTAAGATCTTCTGGGGATGCTCTTCTCTCTCTCCCACCCCCGTCTCAGGCATGGTTGGTGGGTATGAGAGAAAGGGCATTCTCAGTGGTGGCCCCTCATCTCTGGATGTCAAGGGACTGAGGCCTTCTTCAAACAAGAATGTCTCAAACTATGCTTCAGAGGACCCGGATAATTCAAGCAATTGTAATTGCAATGGTAGGTGTGGAGTTAGGCCAAAAGAGTTTTCTCAGAAACTCTGGGAGCTCTTCTTTCGCTCCCACCCCCATCTCAGGCACGGTTGGTGGGGATGAGAGAGAGAGCCTTCTCAGTGGTGGCCCCTTGTCTTTGGAACTCCCTCCCCAGGGAGATTAGGCTAGCACCCTCCCTATCCACATTCTGTAAGGAATTAACGATGTAGATGTTTCGTTGTGCATTTGATTGACAACTCCTGTAACAGATAATCTGAATCATGACCCAAATCATGACCTGAATCCAAATTCCTATATTTGATTACTACATTTTTAAGTTAAGTTGAATTGATCCTGTTAAATTGCTCTAACTCTATGCTACCATTCCTATGCTACTACATGGTACTATCCACCTTATTGGCCACCTTATTCTTTAACTAGTTTTGCATATTGCCCCCCCCCCCCCAACAATGAGTCTGTTGTTGCTTATGATGTTTGTTTATTATTGTCTATGCTGTTTTTATGCTATTTTAATATTTTATTGTTTTGTTTTAACTGTATGTTGCTTTGGGCTCGGCCCCATGTAAGCTACCCCGAGTCCCCTTGGGGAGATGGCGGTGGGGTAGAAAAATAGAGTAGCAGCAGCAGCAGCAGTAGTTCTTCTCCTTCTCCTTCTCCTTCTCCTTCTCCTTCTTCTCCTTCTATTGGTTAGCCACCTCTCATCCTGCTTGGCTTCCAAAATCTGTGCGTTGAGTGTATTTCAGCCCTGTGCCATATTAGGTGTAAACGTGCCTTCAGGTTGATTGGTGTCCTACAGCAACCCCTATGTATTTGATATGGGTTTCTTAGGCAAGTGGTTTGCCAATTCCTTTCTCTGAAATATAGCTGATAGCAGAGGTATTCATTGGCGGCCTCCCATACAGGTTCTAACTAGGGCTACAATGCTTATCTTTCAAAATGAGATAGAATTGCTAGGCTAACAGAAGTGGCTGCCACCGAACTCCACAGGAATGTGGGAGATGAGTACGAGGAACGCCATGGAAAGCTCTTGCTTTCAAGGGGGTGGTTGCAGAATGAGCTGGAGCTGAATCAGCCCAGGTGGATTTCTCGCCATCTGTTGCTCCTTGTTACTGAGGGAAAGAACCAATCAGAGAAGGGAAGCAAGGACAGGTATCTTGTGTTTGTCCAAATGCTTCATTACAGAAGAACCAGAACACACTTTGATATATAAACCCTTTTTCCTAGTTCCAACAGATCTCACTACCTCTGAGGATGCTTACCATAAATGCAGACGAAACGTCAGGAGAGAATGCCTCTAGAACATGGCTATATAGCCTGAAAAAACCTACAACAACCCACACTTTGATTACTTCTCTCTCTACACAATCTACATCAGGGGTCCTCAAACTTTTTAAACAGAGGGCCAGATCACAGTCCCTCAAACTGTTGGAGGGCCGGATTTGTTGTGGCTCAGTGTGATGAGAGTGATGGGATTCAGATTCCTGGCTGTTTTTCTGTGCCTCAGCTCGAGGCTCTCACAGACAGGAATGCCAATAAGGGAGTTAGCACCTAGGTGTCTTCCCACACTGATAGGGAAGGCCTTGATCTGTAGACGAGAGGCCAGGTTGGGGAAAGGTCATGGGACCACTGTGAGAGCAGGATATTTTCATGATTAGAAAATGCTATTTAGGGTTTGCACAAAGGAAGCGAAACTGTCAGTTCAACATAGCTTATTAGCCTGAAAGCTTCATGGAATAATATTAGCCTGGAGCGGGACGCTTGGGACTTCTTGCATTGGGATTCTTGGGGCAAATGTTTCCTTGCTTGTACCTGGGACTCTGGTTTGAACTTTGCCAATAGGATTATGTCTCCTGCTTTTACCTGAAGATCTTTGGAACTGTATCCTGCTTTTAACCTTAATCTTTGGAACTTTGCAATGCTTACTCTTTATTTTGTCTTGGATTTTTCCCCCTCAATGAACTATAAAACTACAGCTCTTGTGTGGTGGTATTTGGAAGCAAAGTGAAGCCTACCCTGAGTTGCAACAGGATTATAATTTGGAAAAAGGATGAATGAATTCCTATACACACGGCACATATCTTATTTGTAGAGCAAAAAACACTTTAAACAATACAATAATTAAAATGAAGAACAATTTTAACAAATATAAACTTTTTAGTATTTCAATGGGAAATGTGGGCCTGCTTTTGGCTGATGAGATAGGATTGCTGTTATTGTTGTGTGCTGTCAAGTCGTTTCAGACTTAGGTTGACCCTGAGCGAGGGCCGGGCAAATGACCTTGGAGGGCCATATCCGGACCCCGGGTCATAGTTTGAGGACCCCTGATCTACATCATTTGGACAGATTGGGTGGTGAAGTCCAGTAGATTTGGGAGTCTGCTTAACAGTTTCCCCTATGGTTCTTAGCCATTTCAAGGAGTATGGCCTAATTCGACTGAAGGAGAAATCAGTACCAAAATAGGGTTATTCGTTACGTTAAATTCTGTGTGAGGTTTTTCGAGACCCATAGGAATCTCCAAAGCACACCAAAAATTTCCTAGACTTTAGAAGATGAGGACATACTATTCTTTATGCCATCTTTTTTTCAGATTGCCACTCTCCTGATCACATACCCCTCAATAATTGCCAGCCAGAATGGGAAATCATTGTGCTGCCTGGGGATGATAGGAGTCAAAATCATAGTCATCTGGGGATACCAGGTTAGCAAAAAAACAGAAAACTGGAGTGGGGAGGGGAGATGCATGAGGGGTGATGTACCCCAGTTGTGTGTTTCTTTTTGCTGTTTTATGTGAATAGAATCCTCCATAAAGTCTGATTTCTGCTACAAAGATTTCATTAACTTATCTACACAATTGGACTGTGTCCCAGAATTATAATTATTTATTATTTCCTATATTTATAACCCGCCATTCTCTCTTTTTTAAATTTTATACGCCCCCTTCTCACCCCCCCCCTCCAGTATTGCTTTTTAATGTATTGCTCTTGACCATGTTAATTGTTGTGCTCTCTTTCCTTTCAGCATCTGTGTTGTTCATTCGTTCAGTCACTTCTGACTCTTTGTGACCTCATGGACCAGCCCACACTAGAACTCCGTGTTGGCCATCATCCCCCTCCAGCTCCTTCAAGCTCAAGCCAGTCACTTCAAGGATACCATCCATCCACCTTGCCTTTGGTCGGCCCCTCTTCCTTTTTCCTTCCATTTTCCCCAGCATCATTGTCTTCTCCTCAGCATAATTGCCAGCATCTAACGACTGCAAATTGTAAGCTGTCCTGAGTCCCCCTTCAGGGGTTGAGAAGGACGGGATACAAATACTCTAAATAAATAAATAAATACATAAAGAGACTGACCTCGGATAGAGGTATTAATTGAAACCATGTATACTAATTTTGGACAATGATATGGGATAATTTTCTAATGACTATTTGTTCACTGATGTACCTATGGACTGTAATAAATTGTATTATTATTATTACCCCAGAAACTTTGCTGTATTGGGGTTTTGTTTTTGTTTTTTTGTCATGTCAGGAGCGACTTGAGAAACTGCAAGCAGCTTCTGGTGTGAGAGAACTGGTCATCTGCAAGGACGTTGCCCAGGGGACGCCCGGATATTTTGATGTTTTTATCATCCTTGTAGGAGGCTTTTCTCCTGTCCCTGCATGAGGAGCTGGAGCTGATGGAGGAAGCTCATCCACCTCTCCCCAGATTCAAACCCGCGACCTGTCGGCCTTCAGTCCTGCCGGCACAGGGCTTTAACCCACTGAGCCACCGCAGTGTTGATTGAGACTCTATGATATTCATTGGAAAAACTATGTTGAATTAGTTGAGACTCTATGAGATATTCATTGGTAAAACTATGGCAAAATGTGCTGCAGGATGTCCCGCAACGACGATTTTTTACAGTTTAATAAACTTTTTCCATGTTTTAATAATATAACCAATTAGGGAATTTATTTATGTATTTATTTACTGTATTTGTATACCGCCTTTCTCAGCCTATTGGCGACTCAAGGCGGAAATGACATTTATAACCCAGGAACAAAAATCAAGGGACATAGTGTTATGGGGAAGAGTGGTTCAACCATAGCTGAAGGGTCTTAAATCCTTACATCATTCACAGATTGAATTCTACTTGAATATAGAGTTGTGAGTGGGTGTTTTTGTTTTCCTTTCTTTTCACGCTAAGGATCAAGATGATAAACTTTCTTGGAGAGAGTGAAGCATGAACTGCTCTGGTTATCAGAGCAGGTGGGAAGGATCTACTATCCTGCAGCCTGGTAAAGAGTTTGTCTCAGGTATTAGATTTGCAAGAGACAAATGTGTGCCACTCTGTTTTGCCTCCATGTTGTTGGAAATGTGTACCAGTAAAGCCCTGTGTCATGCTTTGCAATGTCATTTCATAGAATCATAAGATTGGATGAGACCTCAAGGGCCATACAGTCCAAAATCAATACTGTCTCCTATGTTGTTTAACATCTACATGAAGCCGTTGGGGGAGATCATCCGGAGTTTCGGGGTGCGGTGTCATCTGTATGCGGATGATGTCCAACCCTGTCACTCCTTTCCACCTGCTACTAAGGAGGCTGTTCAGGTCCTGAACCGGTGCTTGGCCGCTGTGACGGTCCGAATGAGGGCGAACAAATTGAAATTGAATCCAGACAAGACAGAGGTACTCCTGGTCAGTCACAAGGCCAAACAGGGTATAGGGTTACAGCCTATGCTGGATGGGGGTCACACTCGCCCTGAAGATGCAGGTTCGCAGCTTGGGTGTGATCTTGGATTCATCGCTGAGCCTGGAACCCCAGGTCTTAGCAGTGACCAGGGGAGCATTTGCACAGTTAAAACTTGTGCGCCAGCTGCGCCCATACCTTGGGAAGTCTGACTTCGCCATGGTAGTCCACGCTCCGGTTTCATCCCGTATAGACTACTGCAATGCTCTCTACGTGGGGTTGCCTTTGAAGACTGTCCGGAAGCTTCAAATGGTCCAACGCTCGGCAGCCAGGTTATTAACAGGAGCGGCACTCAGGGAGCATACAACTCCTCTGTTGCGCCAGCTCTACTGGCTGCCAGTTTGCTACCGGGCACAATTCAAAGTGCTGGCTTTAGCCTATAAAGCCCTAAACAGTTCTGCCCCAACTTACCTATCTGAACGGATCTCCTCCTATGAACCACCTAGGACATTCAGATCATCTGGGGAGGCCCTGCTCTCAGTCCTGCCTGCATCACAAGTACGGTTGGCGGGGATGAGAGACAGGGCCTCCTCAGTGGTGGCCCCTTGGTTGTGGAACGCCCTTCCTACAGAAATTAGATCGCCCCCCTCCCTGTTAGCATTTCGGAGGAAATTGGGTTGTTTGAGTAGGCATTTGAATAGGCAGTGTAACTAATATAGAAATATGGAACAATTTGATGATGAGACTGGATCTTGATTTTAACTATGGGACAATATGAGATGTTTGATGCTTATTGATTGTTATTCTTTTAAATTGTTCTCAACTGTTTTTATCATGTTTTGACTATTTGTTGTTGTGAACCGCTCTGAGTCACCCTGAGGGCTGAGAAGAGCGGTATAAAACTGTAGTAAATAAATAAATAAATAACTCAATTCTGCCAAGCAGGAATCAAAGCATTCCTGGCAGATGGCCATCCAGCCTTGACTTTAAAACATCCAGAGAAGGAAATTCCATCACGCTCCAAGGCAGCATATTCTATTGCCAAACAGATGTACTTCCTAATGTGGAAGTTTGAATGCAATTTGAATCCATTGCTCTAGTCCTAATCTCCGAGGCAGCAGAAAATAAGCCTACTCCATCTTCAATATTCAAATATGAAAACATGACTATTATGTCACCTCTTAACCATCTTTTTTTTCCATGCTAAACACCCACCTCCCTAAGCCACTCCTCATATGGTATTTACATCTCTGGACCAACCCACAGATCAATACATCCTGGGTGTTTCTGACGGCTGATATTTGAAGAGATTATAGCAGTGTCCTCCTCAATTTGCTAGATTCCCTCTCCTATTAGCCCCAGCCAGCATGCATAGTGATACTGGGAAATGGAGTCCAGTCAGTGGGAGAACTGAGTGACCTACCCTTGCTGTAGCTGAACTAGGACAGTCCAGAAGCATCCACTTTTGTAAGGCATGTTAGTGATTGTCTGCTATCTTCTAAACTCTCAAATACGTTTCTTTCAGCTCAGATTGCTTGTGAAATTGCCATCTGTCCTTCAGTACTCATTTTCACTTGCCTAAAGCATTTAGAATCACCTGCGTTGCCACTTGCTCTTCAGCAAGGCATTTGAGGGGTTTTTTAAAATGCTGATCCACAGCTTGGAAATGGTTCTGTTTTGGATGCCAGCTTCCAAAATGCTCAGCCAACATGACCGGTGTCAGAATTATTTCTTTATGGGGGTGTTGGGGAACAGTGATGGGAGCTGGCAGGATATCCCTTTGGCTTTTTTTCATGTATGTGTGATTAAGAGCAGGAATTTGAAGGAGTTGACTCATGCCAGTGCTGAATCTAATGGACTGATTCACCAAATGCCTCGCTTGTACATGCCATGTGTGTGCCAGTATTTTCCATGGATGAGCACCATCACGTGTCACAAGGGAAAATGTGAAGAAACAGACAATGGACACTCAGCAGGATAATCACAGTTTTCTGACAAACATGCCTTGAACATTGCGTGTATCTTTAAGCCAGTGGTTCTCAACCTGGGGTCCCCAGATGTTTTTGGCCTTCAACTCCCAGAAATCCTAACAGCTGGTAAACTGGCTGGGATTTCTGGGAGTTGTAGGCCAAAACACCTGGGGACCCACAGGTTGAGAACCACTGCTTTAAGCCATCTGCTAACTTTTGGTGAACCCATTATTTTTATAGGGTTTTCTTAAACAAGGAATAGGTAAAGGTAAAGGTTTTCCCTTGACATTAAGTCTAGTCATGTCCAACTCTGGGGGGTGGTGCTCATCTCCATTTCTAAGCTGAAGAGCCAGTGTTGTCCATAGACACCTCCTGGTCATGTGGCTGGCATGACTGCATGGAGCACTGTTACCTTCCTGCCAAAGCGGTGCATAATGATCTACTCACATTTGCATGTTTTTGAACTGCTGGGTTGGCAGAAGCTGGGGCTAACAATGGGAGCTCACCCCATCCATGGATTAGAACTGCCAACCTTTTGATTGGCAAGTTCAGCAGCTCAGTGGTTTAACCCATTACTCAGAAGTAATTTTGAGTTTTTTACTCTGAAAAAAACCCTCAAAAAATAGCCAAGAGGACCTAGTGTTCCTTGGCTGTCTCCCATTAAAATCCTAACCAAAGCTGACCCTGTTTGGCTACCAATATCAGAAAGGATCTGATATTGGAAGGCTTTCAGGTTTTCATTACTGTGGATTTATTCAGGTTCCTGAAAGTGGTCCTTTCCCATCTCCATGGGAAAGATAAAAAAATATAATAAAAAAAGTAGTCACTTCAAACTATTTATGGTTGTACTTCTTCATTTTGTGAAATCCAAACCAACCCTCTTCACAAATATAAACTAGTTCATTCAGAAGAATGACTTCATCTGAATCTTTTACACTTCCTGTGACGAGGGGGTTTGTTGTTTATTTTCTGCCAGCATTAAGGCAGAGGTGTTGCTGTGGTTTCTTTCAGCCTGATGGAACCTTTCATCATATGACCTACCTAGATTTAGGACTTTATCACCTGAGACAAACAAACCAGCTTTGCAGCTGGACTGTTACCTTTGATGACAATCCCTATCACATGAAGCCATCTGTATCCCACTGCCAGTTTGCTTTCTTTGCTCCATGTAAAACCTGGTAATAGCTCCCAATTCTGAAACGGTCCCCTCACCAACCTCAGTGAGATGGGTCCCTTCTGCTTCTGTGCAGTAAAGCGATATCTGGGGATGAGATGCTCCTCTTTTTCCTCCCCCTTGTTATTCTCAAGCTGGCTGGTTTCCTTTTTCTACATATCTTTGCTTTTTCGGTTTTTAGACATGCTGTTGCACAGTTGCAGTACAACAACAACAAAAATAAGAAACTATTGTAGTGTAGGAAGGTGGGGTTCCAATGAGACATGGAAGTAAGGTCACAGGACCACAAAATGGCAAATCAGGGCTATTGCAGAGGAGCAATATCAAGAGTGTGTAACACATATATATCCACTACCAACAGCAACACAATTATAGTGAAGTAGTGGGCTCATGTGATAAAATCTGAAGATATATTCAGGATGCATTGTACTCTATGTTTCTCTATCATGTTGGATCAATTTGTCCCACCAAAGTCAATCTATCCATCAGCCAGACAAATACAGAGCAAGGTGTAGAGAAGAGACAGCCATTCCCAGAATAAGTGTATATATATGTGTCACTTTTGCCAGTGATCCTTGACCATAACTATTATAGAGCTATGATTCCACGTTAACTGTCATAGTAGCATCCTATGGAACCCTGGGATTGGCACTTGATCCTCATCCAGGGAGCACTTCAGAATTGCATAAGATGCAGCCACAAATCTCAGGATTTCATAAGATGCAGCCATGTGAGTTAAAATGACATCAAAGTGCTATAAGTGTGCAGAATGAAAGGGCCCCAGAGTGCAGCTTTCATTACATTTCAACACCAATCACACTATTGCTGACATTAAATATTTAAAGGCCTACTCAGTCTATATTTTGTAAAAAAAAAAAATCAAGTCAGTACCGACTAGAAATCGTACAATTCCCTGTAAGCGAGGGTATAGTACAGGCACGGGCAAACTTTCTAACTTGGGGGCCACATGCTAGAACTTCCTGCTCAGAGGACTGGCTTCCACAGTGATGGACAGAAGGAAGGAAGGAAGGAAGGAAGGAAGGAAGGAAGGAAGGAAGGAAGGAAGGAGAAAGAGGAAGAGAGGGAAGGAGGGAGGAAAGAGGGAAGGAAAGACAAAAGGGAAGGAAGGAAGGATGACATGGTGGAAGGGAAGGACAGAAGGAAGGAAGGGAAAGAGGAAAGAAAAAGGAAAGGAAGAAAGGGAGGAAGAGAAGGATGGAAGGATAAAGGAAAGGCAGAGGAAAGGAAAGACAAAAGGGAAGGAGAACGACGGAGAGGGAGGAAAGGGGGAAGGAAGGATGAAAGGATGGAAAGGAACGATGGACTGAAGGGAAGGATAAAGGAAAGACAGAGGGAAGGAAAGACAAAAGAGAAGGAAGGAAGGAGAATGAGGGAGAGAGGGGGTAAAGAGGGAAGGAGGGATGAAAGGGTGGAAGGGAACGATGGACGGAAGGGAAGGATAAAGAAAAGACAGAGGGAGGGAAGGACAAAAGGGTGGAAGGGAAGGATGGAAGGAGAATGAGGGAGGGAGGGAGGTAAAAAGGAAGGAAAGATAAAAGGGAGGGAAGGATGAAAGGGTGGAAGGAAAGGATGGAAGGGAGGGAGGGAGGGGAGGGAAGGGAAGGGAAGGGAAGGGAGGGGAGGGAAGGGAGGGAGGAAAGAAAGAAAGAGAAGGAAGGAAAGAAGGGAAGGAGGGATGGATGAAAGGGTGGAAGAAGAAAGAGGGAGGGAAGGAGGAAGGAAAGAGAGAAGGAAGAAAGGATAGGATGGTGAGAGAGGAGGGCCTGAGAAAAGAGCCCAAGCTACATGTGGCCCCTGGGCCTGGGTTTACCCATACCTGGTATAGTAGATTTGGAAAAGTTGCTTTTTCAGTCTTTCAGCTCACATAATCTTCAACCTGGCAGTTCTGTGAGTTCTGGGATTCTTTTCAGCTAGTGATTGGCTAGGGAAGCATTCTGCACATATGCAAAGGCACTCTCTATAGCTTCCTATCTTCCAGGCCCTGATATTTGAAAGACATCCCAGCAGGATCTGAAGGATCTTAGCTCCACTTAAACTCTGCCATCACCACCTCCATTTCTCAGGCTTTCCTCTGTGCTCATACCTCAGGGGCAATATCCATAACCTTGTTCTTTTTGGGCAACAGTAAATCTTCCTTCCTGGGTGAATGGCTCAGTCTCAGCACCTGCCTTTGCAATAACTTAAGACTGGTTGGTAGATGAGCCATCCATCTGTTTCTAATGAGACTGTCTGGCCTTACTTCATTCAGCCACCTGCTGCCTCCCCCATCAGCTGATTCCTGCCTCTCTGCTACCAGGTGACTCCATCCTACGCTGCTGGCATCTCCCCCAGCATTACATCAGTTTCTGGATGTAGATGCCTCTGGGCCTCTTGTTGTGACACAAAGCTGCCTGGGACACTAAAGGCCAGACAGAGGACAAAAAATGTGCCAAAAAAGGGAGAGGGGGCATTTTTACATGCACAAAGCAAGCCAGGAATTAGAATTTTGCAGTGTTGGTGAGACTTTGATCAGGAAGGTCTTGGGCTCTTGCAAGAAATAAACACATACCACAGAAAGAAAGAAAAAACCCAGCAGGGGAAGGCTTTCCAGTGAAATCAGTGCATTTATGTAGCATTGGATTGGGCGCATAACCTTTCCAGACTTGAGGCTGAAAGTGGATTTTTGTTGTAAGCACCGGTGATGAATCACCACATTATTTTTCTTTCCTGTTCTTTCTAGTGCTTCCATCTAGAATAATTTCTTCCATCCACAGATTGCCTGGTTCCTCTGCGCTCTAAAAAATAACAGGTGTTTTGACCTGTAGAAATGCTGCCTGTGACTTTTGGCCTGTAAATTGAGGGAACTGAATGAGGGTTTTGGATCTGGGATGCTGTGGAAAGAGCAACCAAAGATGAAAATGCACTTCCTTTTTGAACCTGGAGAATGAAGCAGGAGGATCATGGCAAAGGTCAGTATGTTAACAACCCACCTATTAAATGTGATGTGCTTTTTGAAAGGCTAGGATGGCTTGCTATTTTGTATGCTGTGGTTTCTGATGGTACTTATTCGCCATTTTACTGCTGTTTTGGCATTATGTTTCTGTTGTCATTGCTAGCTTGCAAGTACCGGAGAGACTTACAGACAGTGCTTGAACCAGTGGTTCCCAACTTGTGGTCCGTGGACCACCAGTGCTCCGCAAGAACTAAATATGGTCCACGGCTTCATTGTTACCACACTGTTGGAACAAGAGCGACTGGTCTCATGAAACCCTCTTATAGTGCAGAGGCTTATTAAATATGGTTTATGGGTGTGCAGGTGGTGACTACTGGATGGCTTATGTTCTGTATCGGAAACTAGAGCTGATGTGGTCTATCTAATGCAATTTTCTGAATCAACACACCAAAGTCTTCTTATGGGAGCCCAGTCCAGCTCCCCCCCCCCCCCATTTTTTGTCTTCCATCTTGATGGAAGTGTGTTTGTTTTCAGCATTGGCATTGGTAAGATAGTGAATGAAAGTTAGAAAAAGCAAATTTATATAGTTGGGTTTGCAGCAGTATGTAGTAAACAATGTAATGAAGCCTGATCTGGAAAAGAATGGGATTCTTTGCTATATGATCCTATTGTAAGTATGTGTGCAGACAAGGTATATACAGCAGCTGCCTCCAGAATCACTTACTGAGAATATGCCAAGAGCAAAACAGGAAGAAAAAGCAGATTAGTCTGTCGCACCAGCTACTCTGCTATATTGAGTATAAGAAAATCTGGAAGTTGTTGCATGGGGAAACAAGAAATCCTGGGATACATTTTGGAAGAAGCTTTCAAAGTTGTCTCCAGAAGAGCTGACATGTTTTTGTTCAGCTATACAAAGCCTACTTGACCTGATTTTTTCATTTCACGTGTGTACAATGGAATAAAAGGTTTACTGAAACATGTTGAATTTCTGTTATTTTTTGTGGTATGGGAACCTATCATTACTCTTACTATGTTATTTCTATCCCTGATATCAATGCTTTTGTTAAAGAAATAAAGTTGAAGAAATAATTCTGCCAATTGGAAGGTCACCAGTTTGAGTTCGGATCAAAAGCAGATCAAAAGCAGAAATGCAAGTAGATAAAATAGGCACCACTTTTAGTGGGGAGATAATAAAGGCGCCCTTAAGGACATCGATAAGAGGAAAGCTCCTCGGCATGGAAGGTGGAGCGACAGCACCCCCTGTGGTCGGAGTCGAGTACAGCCTCCAAGATGCCAGAAATAAGATGGGAAAAACTGCCTTTACCTCTGTGAGTGTTATCTGCCCTTGTTCATTGTATAATTGGCATTGAATATTTGCAGTATGTGTGTTCTGTAAAGCCGGTTTGAGTTCCCTTCGGGGTGAGAAGTGTGGTGTATAAATACTGTAAATAAATAAATACATCTGCTACTTTACCTTAGGTATGGCTGTATTAGATTTTTTTTAAAGAGAAATTGTGATGTATTTCAGATTACTGCTCCCATTCCAAACTGATGTCTTCCGAAGAAAGTCCTGTTGATATCTTATAGAGCCAACTTCCAAATAAGCATGTTTAGGATAGCAGCCTAAACTTCCATTTCATGATTCACACACCATGTGGGCAAACTGTAGCCCTCTAGGTGTTTTGTACTTCAACTCCCAGAAATCTCAGCTTACTGGCTGTTAGGAATTGTGGGAATTAAAATCCAAAACACCTGGAGGGCCAAAGTTTGCCCATGCCTAATGTAGATGAAGCCCCTTTTTGTCAAACAACTATAGTGGTACAGCAATTGGTAGGCTGTTGAAACAGAGTTGTTGGAAAGATAGCTCTCCTCATCTAAATTGTAGTGAAAGCTTTAAAATTGTTTCTCCCTCTTTTTCAATATACAGTAGAGTCTTGCTTATTCAACATAAATGGGCCAGCAGAACGTTGGATAAGTGAAAATGCTGGATAATAAGGTGGGATTAAGGAAAAGCCTATTAAATATCAATTACAATTTTACCAAAACATCATGTTTTACAACAAATCAACAGAAAAAGCAGTTCAATACATGGTAATGTTATGTTGTAATGATTGTATTTACAATTTTAGCACCAAAAGATGGCAATGTATTGAAACAGCTGTGGATCCGGGCAGGAGGCAGACTGCGTTGGATAATACAGAATGTTGGATGGGCGAAGGTTGGATAAGCGAGACTCTACTGTACTCCAAAACACAGTTAGAGGTACTTCATTAAGAAGAGCTTGAGAAAGGTGACTTCCTAAAATCTGGCAATCATCATGGCCAGTGACTATGCTGGCTAAGGGATTCTGAGACTCCCCAAAGCAAAATTTCCAGGCTCTGTAATGAAGCATTATCTTTAAGGTACTTGTTATTGCTAGCCAGTAAACAAAGGTTGGGATCAGCAGTCTTATAGAGGATCTAATGCTGTTTTGGATCACAGCCATGTAATTCATCTATAAAACCCAGGACTAGATTCATTGAGGGTGTGCTGCAAGCTGGATAGATCCAAGAAGAGAAATCCCTCCCTTACTGAGCAGACATAACATGGGTATCATGACCCGAGCAAAGCTCCCCATCTTGGTCCTTGAGGATGCCTCCCTACCAGCCACCCAATTATCCAGCACTTGTCGCTACTGGGACAGTCATTCATGGAGAAAGCCTTGCATTTTGCCTCGGAGCTTTTTCCCAAGCTACATTCTCACAATCACAGCTGCTATTTCAGCACCATGGACAGCGCTGACCCATTATTGCCAAGAACAACTCTTTTGTGCAAAAAAGCTTCAATCCCTGTTGACGTTGGAAACGGGCCCGTTGGGTAAAGAATGCAGATTTTCTTTTAAAACGTCCAAATATGTTTTTGCACTGAAGCTTTGAATGGCCTCAGAGCAGCCTTGCGCTTCTCTGAACGGAAACATTCAAAACCCTGGGTCGTATTTGTCTGCCTTTTTAAAGGGATTCTCAAAAGCACAAGGAGAAAGAAACCTGCAGGGCCAGGGTGAGGAGAGTAATAATCCAACCCTTGGGCTTCGGATATTAAAAGCCACATAAAATGCAAAGCTCCCCATGATGTTGTGGGGATAAGATTAAAAGGGGGAAATTAAGACCTGCCAGACCCAATCAATTCTCTGCGCCATTCAGCCCTTGAGTGTAGTTTATTTGAAGACCCTCCTGCCCCCCAAAAACCTTTCCCTCTCTGGATTATCTTGCCAGCCAGAGGCACTGCCAGGAACCAGTTTGCCAAGACGTGTGCCACCAAAGGGCACACAGTGGCTTGATGTATGTCATAACACAAAGCATAAATCTCAGCAATAATGGAAGCAAAAGAGGTCACAGCAAGCAATGGTGGTGAAGATCTAATCCAAAACACACAGATTAGAATACCATTACTTGCTCATTAGTCCCGTGTCTATCTACAGAATGTTTCAAGGACTTGCTTTATATCCAGAAAGGAAAGAGGCATCAAATGGCAATATGGTGGGCCCCTTTTAATTGGATTGGGTTAGGGCTCTATGATAATTAACCAGGGCTCTTCAACTTCAGGCCTACAACAAAGTCTGCTGGTCCAGTTTGGCTGATCTTCTGTGACCATCATATATTCCAGTCATTTTTTTTTTGTCATATCAGGAGCGACTTGAGAAGCTGCAAGTCGCTTCTGGTGTGAGAGAATTGACCGTCTGCAAGGACGTTGCCCAGGGGACGCCCGGATGATTTTTGATGTTTTTATCATCCTTGTGGAAGGCTTCTCTCATGTCCCCGCATGAGGAGCTGGAGCTGATAGAGGGAGCTCATCCACCTCTCCCCGGATTCGAACCTTCGACCTGTCGGTCTTCAGTCCTACAGGTACGTGGGTTTAACCCACTGCGCCACCAGGGGCTCCTATTCCAGTCATGGGACCAGTATATAGGAAAATGCTCCCAAAGTATTGCAAATAGTTGGCAGCCTTAAAAAAAATCCAAACCAACCTATATAACATTTAAAAATAAAACTGAATTGTTTACACCTGGTGAAGATAGTAGCCAGTGGCCTGAAAACATAAGGGCCATTTCCCCCAAAAAGTTTCTATGCCCAGAGATTAGTCCTGTGCAGTGCTAAGCAAATTTGTGAAGCAGCTATTCTTCAAAACCTAACACAACTGTGAAGAGGTTCACTCCTTCGAGTGCAGCTAAAGAAAATTTCCTGTCCTGAGTTGAAATTGAGTGGTTGGCCATTCTGAACAAACTCAAGGAAGAATTTGCTCAAGTAACATAGTTAAACTTAGGCTTGTGCATTTCAGCTGAACCTTGATCCATTTCTGCTGGCTGGATTTTGGGGACCCTTGGATCAAATTTCATGCGCATCCTGAAAACAGGCGGGTAGCTGAATAACGGTTTTTGGTCTGCAGCTGAAAAATGTGGCTATATCCGGCTTATTGGCAGCCAATGGGGATGATACAAACATTTTCAAACTTGGTGGGCTAACAGTGGTAGATGTGTCCTTCAAGTGTGATCATTTTAATCTCAATAGCCCAAAAAATGACGGGAAGCAGAGCCTGGGAAGCCCTCGCAGGCTCATCTCCCACTGTTAGCCCACCAAGTTTCATAACATTTGGGTCATCCCCTGATATTTAGGAATTTCTTTTCTTTTCAGAGCACAAGAGAGAAATATAAACAGAGAATTTGTTTGCAAAGGAATGAAAATGTAGGTAGGTAACTTGGTAGTCATTTTTTGAGAATGAGGCTTTTCTGTTTGTTTGCTAGGATTATTATTATTTTAATAATAATCATCATTTCAAAGTATTTTCTGAAGGAGAGAAGGGGAAGAGAAAAAGAAGCTAAAGGGTGACTCACGGCTCTCAGAGCCACCCAAATATTTTTAAAGAAAAGCACACAAAAGCAAAGAGATGCTATTTCTTTCTCTCAAGTCTCCAAATGCACGCACCTACCCTATCCACCCGTCCTGCATTTTCCCAACTCCCAGTCCCACAAAATAAAAAGAATAAAATAAAGGAAAATAAAATATTCAATGTTAGAGAGAGGACAAGTTAAGCCAAGCCAAAAAATAAAACTGAGAGCAAGCAGCAAGGCAGACTGAATCACCTTTCTAGAGCCAGGACGCAACTGAGAGCAATGGAGGTGCTCGTCCCATTAAGCATAAACAATTTGCATAAGACACATCACAGCATTCTTCTGTTTTGATTGGCCCAACAGGCAGGACTCACAGAGAAACCCCATGCGAGCACTCGGCAGCCTCTTCATGCACTATGTGATGCCGAATAGGAGAGGAGGAGCTGTGACCAGCTGCCACATGGACTGTTTCGGCTGAAAAAAACCATGGTGGCTGAGCCTTTACTGTTATGGCCAGTCGAACAAGCCAGATTGGCCAAAGGGAGCCGACCAAGCCGAATCTATGCACAAGCCTAGTTAAACTTTGGAACTTGTGACCACAATGTACAATAATGGCATCTGCTGAAAAGGATTAAGATAGATTCAGAGATGATAAGAGTAGAAAGTACATTTTCATTCATGCCGTGTGCTTATCTGGTTGGCCCCTTAGGAAACAGAAACCCAGACCAGAACTTTGGTCTGATCCAGACTGGTTCTTATTACGTTCATAACATCACCATGCAAGATTCCTTTTCTATGCATGAAACTTCAGAAACCCATCATACCATCAAATGTTGGAATAAAGCCCAGACCATATGTAGAAATGGAAAAAACAGCGTACTTCCTTCCCTGCTGCTTTTCCTCTGCTACAAATATCATCTCAGCATTTTCTGCACATTCCATCAGCAAGGTCCCGAGAGGGAGTATTGACCGTTTGCTCCAAGCTGAGTGAGAGCTGTGCAATAGGCCTCCACAGACCTCAAGTCCTTTCCCGTCTCTTGTTAAGTGCCTTGGTGTTGAGCAGGTATTTTTTTTAAAGGGCAATATTGATTCAAAGTGGGTCACTATCTGGTCGTCCATTTTCCATCCCTTCCTCTCTGATTGCAGGAAGAAATATCCATGGCTGTATTCACATGGATGAAACAACTATTCCAAATTTCCGTTAAAGGAGGTGGAGGCATAAAGCAACTGAAAAGACTGTGGAACATGTGGACTGCTTAGTAAAATTATGGATTATTTTCAGATGAGGATCATAAGGTGCATTTTCAAGGTAGTAAACAGAAAGCCACAGATCAGCCCAGTAAGAAACTAAATGAAGCCAGAAGGTTGGACAAAGTGGTCCTATGACCCTAGACAATAGTATTCCCCAGCGCTACTGATTTGACTTCGGCACCTTCCATGGGCTCCTTTAGGGATTACTGCAATCACTGAGCCTGAACTCGGCTATGTTTCCTTTATCTCAGCCATATTGCTTTTATGATGTTGTTATGACTGTGTTTTATTGTGTTATTCATTTATTTTAATTGTGCCTTTGTTTTTATTTGTATTTTTGGGCTTGTCCCTTTGTAAGCCACCACGAGTCCCTTGGAGAGATGGTTCGTGGGGTATAAAAATAAAATCCTTAGGGATCGCCTCTCCTTCTCCCATCATCGGAGGTCGCAAAGACCAGCCTAATGTGACTTACTCCATATACCGGGTCCTAGAGAAGTGCACTTGGAAAGGACCAGGCGCAGGGCTTTTTCTATTTCTGCACCTGCCTTGTGGAATTCCTTGCCACCCTACATGAGAGCCATGCGTGACTTAGGGCCTTTTACTCTCGCACTTAAGACCTGGCTTTTTACTAAAGCATTCGATCTCTGTTAATTTTTAATTTTTGTATGTATGTATTTTATCTTTTATAATTTAGCTGTAAATCGCCTAGAGCATTCTCGGATGGAGGGCTATTAATAAGTTATTAAATGATGATGATGATGATGATGATGATGATCAACATCATCATCATCACAGCCACTTTTCAGCTCCATCCACACTGACAGTTTAACACAGTAGATCACATTCATTGGCAGTAGAGCATAGCTGGAAAAAATCATTGGAAGGCCTCTTGAAGGTGTCAAGTTAGAGAGACATGACTAAGATTAATAGGACATGACTAAGGTTTGAACAGTAGTCAACAGCAAGCGTTTCAGTGGTGGCTGGTGGCTTACATGTAATTCATTCTGGTTTTAGTCCAAACTTCAAGGAAGTGATCCAAGATGTTAACCCCTACTCCAGAAATAGGTTTAGTTTCTTTAAAGTTTGGAGTAGATTCACTGTCCCAATGTCATAAAAATCAGTGGTGTCTGGCTTGTTTTCTTTTGCATCAACCCCAGGCCCCATGTTTGCAGTGAGGGATTATGGCGGCTGTAGTTCAACCACATAAGGTGGACCAGAGACTCAATTCCGTAATTACTGTAGCTATTTTTTCAATCACATCTGA
Source organism: Anolis sagrei (assembly GCF_037176765.1). NCBI lineage: Eukaryota > Metazoa > Chordata > Lepidosauria > Squamata > Anolidae > Anolis > Anolis sagrei. Next base: position 191,557,149 of record NC_090022.1, on the reverse strand, counting down.
TCTTACTAGCCACACTTCTCAAGGGCTCGTCCAAGCAGGCCTAGCTCCAAGTCTGAAGGAACTTCTGGCAAATTGAAACCACTGCCCCATGCCACCCTTGGACCTGTCTAATGGTGACAGAAAGTGGTAATGGCGCCACAAAGTAGTGAACATTTTAATTCCTTAGAGTGTTTTGAAATTGAGTTTGAAAATGTTATTTTTTAAAATTGCAACTCAATGAATCTCACACTGGGAATTACTGACTCAAAATAACACTTTCAATGCTCTGTCCTGGACTGATACTGCATCCAAAACTGGAGATATTGAAATACCAGCTCTAATGCCCTTTGGGATTTAGGATTGGAGAACCAGGGTGGCCCAGAGGAGACTCAGCATGTGGAGGTTTCTTATAGGATCTGACAGCTACCTAAGATTTCCATGTGCTGACGCCAGCCCAGTCTGACTCTTGTTGCATTGTTCTAACTTCCTTTACTTAGTACATATAATTCTCCCAATGTGTGTTTTAGTGTTTGTAGAGTCCCCTGGGTACAGTGTAGGAATGAGAGCGTTCTTCTCGGTGGAGAAGAACTGTCTCCAAGTCACACCCCAGGAGGATTAGCTCTGTCAAAACTTTCTCACACAGGTACTGATATCTCCTACTTTTAAAAACTTTCAGTGATAGTGGTTTTGGCATGCTGCTTTGTTTTGCTCTCTGATTCTCTCCTCACCACTACCACCCTCTGACTGTTTCCCTCATATTCTTCTTTGAAAACTCCTTCCTGGGGTTCTGTGAAGCTCTGAACCCAACAGCTCTGTGAAGAGACATTTGCATTTGTTGCTACAGAATGGAGTCAAATTTACAGATTCCAGAAGCTACAGACTCCTTGAAGAAACCAATCTATGACCAAAGGATGATCAAGGAGGAAGATCAAGGACCATTTTACCTGTGATCTCTCATTTGGCTCAATAATATAGATAATCATGCCTATTTTGTATTTCAAGCCCAAATATACAAGGTGTAAAATGCAAAGACAACACTCAGAACTAAGACATAATCATGTCATACTGATGATCACCAATTCCTACCATGTAAAGATTTTGTTTTTACAACAACTCTGGGGAATGGTTTATAGGTTGGCTTTAGAATTAAAGAAGGCATTGGGGGAGTGTGTGTCACATTTTAACATTTTATAATACAGGGTTTACATCTTGTTCTGTTCTTTCCCAAATTTGGTAGTTTTTGTGGTGCTGAAAACCCATACTCCAATTTTTCTAGATATATATATCTTACAAAACTTTGTTCTAAGCAGTGTCTTCCTGACCTTCAACAGGGACAAATGCAAGATACTCTGTTTAGGAAGAAAAAGTGAAATGCAAAGATACAGAATGGGGGACGTCTGGCTCAACAGCAGTATGTGTGAAAAAGGTCTTAGAGTCCTTGTGGAAAACATGAGCCAACAATGTCATGCAACAGCTTAAAAAGCCAATGGGATTTTGGCCTGCATCAATAGTAGTTCTAGTGTCTAGATCCAGGGAAGTCATGCTACCCCTCTATTCTGCCTTGGTCAGACCACACCTGGAATCACACTGTGTCCAATTCTGGGCATCACAATCAAAGGAAGATGTTGACAAGCTGGAATGTGTCCAAAGGAGGGTGACTAAAATGATCAAGGGTCTGGAGAACAAGCCCTATGAGGAGTGGCTTAAAGAGCTGGTCATATCTAGCCTGCAGAAGAGAAGGCTGAGAGGACACATGATGGCCATGTATAAATATGTGAGGAGAGGTCATAAGGAAGAGGGAGCAGGCTTGTTTTTTGCTGCCATGGAGACTATGGTGCGGAACAATGGCTTCAAACTACAGGAAAAGAGATTCCAACTGAACATTAGGAAGAACTTCCTGACTGTGAGAGCTGTTCAGCAGTCCCTGAGTGTGGCGGAAGCTCCTTCTTTGGAGGCTTTTAAGCAGAGGCTGGATGGCCATCTGTTGGAGGTGCTTTGAATGCGATTTTCCTGCTTCTTGGCAGGAGGTTGGACTGGATGGCCCACACAGTCTCTTCCAACTCTACAATTCTGTGATTCTATGACCATACCACCAAATTATTTGTATAGTATGCTTAATTTGCACAAATGTTTTCAGATTGCAGAATCTGGATCTCAGTGAGTAAATAATACCCCAAGTAGAAAGGAAGGGCTGGATGGGTAGTCTGTGTCTAAAATAGGCCATGTCAACTTTGCACAGATGCTTCTAAATCTCATAGTTTCAAAGAATTTGGGGGATTTCGGAAACAGCACACACAGATATGATAATATTATCTTGGGATCATGAAATACTAGAAGGAAACATTGCTGTGTTGCTGTTGTTTTAAATAACTGAAATCATAGAAATTAGCCTGGAATCCCTATGCTTTTCTATAATGGAAATATGGAAATAAGGTCTTCAACGGAGATGAGAGGTAAGGCTATTGGGATGATGTGTTTAGAAGGAAGTTTGATCATTGTGGCCACTCTTCCTTACACTCTCATACAGAACAGCAGGAAAAAGATGGTACGGTAATTAAATGTCTGTGGCTATTAAGCCTGGAATCCCACATGCTGTTCCTGAAATGCTGAATTTAAAGAGATTTCCTTCCAAGTTGACAATCGGGCTATCAATGTATCTTAAGTTTAAACTAAACTATAGTAAAACTTTGTATAAATAAGGTTGTACAGTCCAGTCTTACAGATGCTAAAGCATAAGCAAAAGTTTACTCTCAACTAAAGGGACAAAGTCTGGCACCCTTATTCCCCCCCCCCCAAAGTATTTTCATTTAAGATAAGTGTTCTTACTGCTACAGAAATTCTCCCAATCAGAATTTCAAAAGCTGGGGTGGGAAAAATGGATCTCAGCCCCAAGAAAGGAAGGGGAAAAGGAAAAAGGAAAGGAGAAGAGGAGTGGGAATGTGTCTGTTGTGCCCCATCATGTTCAAGACCTGCATCTTGGGAATGGTGTGAACCAGCATGGCACAGAGGTTTGAGTGCTGGACAGAGGCCCCATTTTACACTGCCACACAATACAGTTTTTGTATGGCAAGATAGATAGGGCCCGAGGCTCTGGGATACCAGAGTTTGAATCCTTACTAAGCCATGGAAACCCACGGGGTTACTTGAACAAGTGATACTCTTTAAACCGAAAAGGAAGGAAATGACAATGGCAAACCTCCTCTGATTAATACATTTTGCCAATAAAAAACTAAGATAAGGTCATAATAAATTCATTTTTAAAGTTATGGGCCTCCAAATTCGGATGGGCGTTCTTAGACTTCAGAAAGTTACTCAACTCTAAATATACCATTGATAAAAGGTAAAGGTTTCCCCTTGACATGAAGTCTAGTTGAGTCTCACTCTGGGGGGTGGTGCTCAGCTCCATTTCTAAACCGAAGAGCCAGAGTTGTCCATAGACGCCTCCAAGGTCACATGGCAAGTATGACTGCGTGGAGCGCCGTTACCTTCCTGCAGAAGCAGTACCTATCTATCAACTCACATTTGCAGAAGCTGGGCCTAACAGCAGGAGCTCACACCGCTCCCTGGATTCGAACTGCCAACCTTTTGGTCAACAAGTTCAGCAGCTCAGTGGTTTAACCCGCTGAGCCACTGAGGGCTCCTCTACACGGATCCCCTACATTGCCCTGTTTCCCAGGATTTGATTCCAGATTATCTTCTTATCCCAGATTATCCGGCAGTGTAGACTCATAAAATCCAGTTTGAAGCAGAGATAATTTGGATTCAAAAACCAGATTAAATGGCAGTGCAGATGGAGCCTGAGTTATGCAAACTACATTTGCACTTTGAGATCAATTTGCAGCAAATGAAGAAATCAAGGACCCAGGCCGCATCTACACTGCCACATAAAATGCAGATCATCTGCTTCGAATTGGACTCAAAATAACTCCTAATTGACTGGAATTGTTTTTTTTTAAAAGGAAACTTCACAATGCAGTTGAAAGACACCTATTTGTAGTACATAAATGATTATTTCTCCTTCCTCAGGAGAGAGAAAACACTGGGGAGGGCAAGAAGAAAACTAATTTTCATGCATGAAATTAAAGACGAAGTGTACAGGTATCTTATTGCGAAATGCCGTTTTGCTTTAAGAAACATGTTTATTGCACCATAATTTTTTTTGGATGGGTAAAAGTTCAAAATTTCTCTGGTTGGCGTCTCCTGGGCAGAGAGAAACCAATGGGATGGGTGGAAAGGCATGGGTCATCTGGCAGAATTTCCATCGAAAGATGAGGTAAAAATGTTTTCAAATTTCTGGGCCAGTTGGCACCACAACGCATCCAGAAGGACCCCTAAGAAGGGGCTTTTAAAAAAACCCCAAATAAATAAAACCCCGTCACACTTCCAAGGAATCTAGTCATAACAAGGCGAGCTGGGAGGAGGGGGGTCTCTCCTTTCACCACAAGCCTGGATGGAGAGGGGAAAAAATAATTCACATTGATGGGAGGGAAGGAAGGTGCAACCCAGTTGAGGCACTCCCCACGCACAATGAGGAAGAGGCGGGCGGCGGGGTCTGCGGCAACACCACCGATCCAGGGACCTCCTGCGTCGGATAGTATACAGCGTGTGGCCAACCCCGTAGGGGCTCGAAACGGAGTCTGGGCAGAAGGGAAGAAACGGGCTTCTTCCTTCCCTGGGCGCCGTGGGGCCTCTCCCGCTCGGCAAAGGCCCCGTAGGCTGTTATTATACAGTCGTCACCCTCATGACAACCTCGCGGCTGGAGCCGGAGCCCCCGCGATGTTCGTTTGGCCGCAGGTGGCTGAGAATGTGCAGAATCGTGTAGCCACAGTGATGGTTCAAAATAGTCCTAACCCGCTGGCCCCGCTGGGAGGTCCGCTCACTCCCTGAGGAAGGGTTCGTCCGTGAATTCCGCCCGCCGGGCTTTGTGCTCCCACCAAGGGGCTCCCCCAGGTCCTTGGCCTTGTCGTAGTTCAGCACCTTCCACTGCTGGTTCACCGCCTGCCAGCGCTTGAATATTCGATACACCGAGGAGCCCTCGTGGATAATCAGACCTGAGGAGGGAAAGAAAGAGAAGTCAAGTCGTTGCCAGGGGACAAGCAACATCATGGATGACTGGATGAGAGTGCTTAAACATGTGAAACGCCCAATGTAGGACCCCGGTTGCACAGCGAGTTAAACCCCTGTGCTGGCAGGACTGAAGACCGACAGATCGCAGGTTCGAATCTAAGGAGAGTGCGGATGAGCTCCCTCTATCAGCTCCAGCTCCTCATGCGGGGACATGAGAGAAGCCTCCCACAAGAATGATAAAACATCAAAAACATCTGGGCATCCCCTGGGCAATATCCTTGCAGACGGCCAATTCTATCACACCAAAAGCGACTTGCAGTTTCTCAAGTCGCTCCTGACATGACCAAAAAAACAAACAAACACATGGCTGTTTTGATTCTTTTCAAAAAATATATTGAGATTTTTTTTCATAAATGAATAAATTAAATAGTTAAATGAGGGGAGAAAGTGATATAGGATAGGATGGTGTGGGGATAGAGGGAGAAAGAAAAATAAAATAAAATTAATAACATTAAAAATGGCTGTTTTAGTTCTTTTGAACTTACAAGGAATTCAGACAAAGCTATGAGAACTCTGGGAACGAAATGTATCAGTAAGGCTTCAGTTTCATTCAACATTTCAAAACACCAACTTGGTCACTCTTCAGTTCCCAAATATTCAATAAGTCACCAAGAATGCATCCACATTGCAGAATTATAGCAGTTTCACACCATTTTGTTATTACAGAGCAGTGTTATGGAATCATGTTTATTTGGAATTGAGCAAAGTATTTGCCTTCTCTACCAAAAGGGTGCTCAAATGATAAATTCTATGGTTGCATAGAACTGAGCCATGGCAGTTAAAGTGATATCAACCTGCATTAATTCTACAGTGTAGATGTACCCAAAGGTGTCTGCAACCCTGCAAAAATAAAGACCATCCTCTCTAGCACATCAGCTTAAAACACACTGATCTTTAACTTGTTGGCCATCTCTCAACTACTGTAATCTTCCCCTCTCTCATCTTCCATCATCTTAACTCCATTCAGTGCTTTGGCTCCAAAACCAACCTTTTGAAACCCCTTAACCAGCCTGGGGAGTAATGTTCACAGTATTTTCAGTTTAAAATACAGATACGTATTGGGTCTTTTTTGTTTTGTTTTGGGGTGAAGTGGCTGAAGACTACTTTCTTACATCTGATCTGATTTCTTGTCTCATTCAAAAGCCCTCCCCTTCTCTTCTGTAGTGTCCCTCCCCTTGTTTCTGTTGTTTCTGAGGGCATAAGCCATACTTCACTCTTTTGGACTATGTTGTATGTCTAATGGCACTGAATGTTTGCCATGTATATGTGCATTATAATCTGTCTTGAGTCCCCTGCTGGGTGAAAAGGGCAGAATATAAATACTGTAAATAATAAATAATTAATAAATATATCTCCCAGAATCCCACCACGAGCTGCAGGGTCCAAAACCATGATCTCACACATGCCTGTCCTTCATCCTTGTTGGACTGCCTCCCAGAGCCCCTGTGTGATGCTATTCTCTTGGCTTCCTTCAAATCCTTTCCAAAATCTTTATGGGCATAACCTTATGGTTCCAGCGCCCTAGTCTTAACCTGTAAACAAGTTTTCAAGACCATGTAATGGAAATCGTGGCATATATTCTCCTCCTTTGAACTTCAGCCTGTAAGCTCCTTAGGGGAAATGATCCGTCCTCTTGCATGTCTTGCATGCCATGAACACTGTTGTACAATACAGCTAAATGAAAGAATGAACAAATAAATTAGACAGGGTGAAAGGTTGATCGACTGGGATGCATGTCCTTCCATTTCCACCTCCAGCTGGAATTTATCACTCTGACACTAAGCACCCACAACACCAGAGTCATTTATCTTCTGCAAGTGTGTGTATCCATGCTATTTCCACACAGAGCCAGCATGTTGCATTTGGATATGGCAATCCAAACTGATGTGCCTCGCTCAGCCATAAAGCTTATTCACAAGGTCACACTACCAGACCACCAAATCTATTTTTCAGACCTCTTAAATGAGAAAACAACATGAATACTCTGCAACACATACTAATTATAATAGGAAAGGAATTCAATTAAAAATAATCAATAAACCCAGTGCTTGCCAGAACCAATGATACAGTAATCCTTCCAAATTCCCTCCAATGATATAGCCATCTATAAAGGATCCCCATATAATCTAACACTAAATATCAATATATATCACACCGCTGCCACCACTATAAATGAATACGCGATATCAATCCCGCCACTGGCACCAATTATAACGTATATAATATAATATATCCCTCAGCTGATCACCACTGTAAAGGATTATACGTAATGTCACACCACTGGACACCAGTACGAAGGAGATATCACAACCAGTGACACGAGGCTAGAGGCTTATTGATAATATGTCTGGGCAGGATGGTTCTTCCCCCAAAGATTCACTTTTTCCTCAAAAATCCTACTCCTGTGCCTCCAATTTGGTAGTGAGATGTATATAGATGTGTGTAATGGTAGAGTGAACACTGCTTGTCTTTTAGTCTTCTTTTGGTTTAAAGCTGCCACCAACCCAAGTTGCCTTAGGATTTTTAAAATGAGTTTTTGAGGTAAACTTTTCCCACTTCTGCCAACATTAGTCTTCCCCTAGCTCCCAGAATGACTGTTTGGATAAGAGGCCTTTCTGTACTGTCAGGATGTTGCAGATGCTGGAATTATCACAAAGGATTAATAATGGATTGAGGAATGATAGAGACCTTTTTGAAAGTTAAATAGAAAAAGATTTATTTATAAAAACAGACAACTAACTACTTCTGAGAGGTACAAAACGCTTGACCTGTTACAAAAATACTTTAGCTTGATGGTTGCTAGAATGAGTTTCTTCAATTAGTTACATACAGAGCTAATCAAACAGATCTAGCTGCTAGTAACAAATATTCCTCACCCTACTTCAGAGAAATAGTAATGAATTTCTGACTAACCTATCCTAGGTAGTCCCCTGAGTTATCAGCTAACTCTCCCCAGAGTTCTTCCTGCTAACTAACTCAGCTTAGAGAGCTAATCTCTTGTGTTATCTCCCACAAGAAATCAAGTTGCAGCCTGACCTTTCCTGTCAGCTAATTAGCCCCTGTCTGACACAGACACTCTCTCCCTGAAAACCTAGTTTCAAAAACACTTCTTCTCCCGCCAGCTCCCAGTTCTCAACTCCACAGAAGCTGAAATCTTTCCCCTCCTAAGACTTGGCTCCTCCCATCTGCTCTAACCAATCCCAGGAGACCTCAAACTCCTCCCATCTTCAATCTATCCTCACTCAAGATGGCTGCTTCCCCGGCATACACTCCCAAAATGGAGGTTTGCCATACTGTTATCCAGACTTCCTTTCCGGCCTACTAGGTAAGGTTCACTACATCAGGGGTCCTCAAACTTTTTAAACAGAGGGCCAGGTCACAGTTCCTCAAACTGTTGGAGGACCGGATAGTAATTTGAAAAATACACGAATGAATTCCTATGCACACTGCACATATCTTATTTGTAGTGTTCAAAAAACCACTTAAAAACAATACAATAATTAAAATGAAGAACAATTTTAACAAATATAAACTTATTAGTATTTCAATGGGAAGTGTGGGCCTGCTTTTGGCTGATGAGGTAGGATTGTTGTTGTTGTTGATGTGTGCTTTCAAGTAATTTCAGACTTATGTTGACCCTGAGCGAGGGCAAGGTAAATGACCTTGGAGGGCCGGATCCGGACCTCGGGCCTTAGTTTGAGGACCCCTGCACTACACCATCCCTCCACATTCATTGGGTTTGGGGTCGCAAGATCTTCATGAAAGTAGAATAATAGATTCTTAGAGTTGGAAGAGATCTTGTGGGTCATCCAGTCCAACCCCCTGCCAAGAAGCATGAAAATTGCATTAAAAGCAACCCCCGACAGATGGCCATCCAGCCTCTGTTTGAAAGCCTCCAAAGAAGGAGCCTCCATCACACTCCGAGGCAGAGAGTTCCACTGCTGAACAGCTCTCACAGTCAGGAAGTCCTTTCTAATGTTCAGGTGGAATCTCCTTTCCTGTAGTTTGCAGCCAGCAACAGAAAACAATCTCACTCTCTCCTCCCTATGACTGGCCCTCAAAACAATAGCATGAAAACACAAAATACACCATATATTTTTTTAAAATCTGAACTAATCAATAGCTGCCAGTTTGAGCAATAGGCAGATAACCTTTTGTATGAGGATATCTATTCATGTGATGGTCTGCATAGATTATGTCTGTAATGGATTTTTTTAAAACGGTGGATGTGTTTTGCAAAATTAATAAAAGAAAGCCTACTGAAAAAAAGGACTTCTACATCCAAACCTCTTTGCATGCTAAAACTCTGCATGCCCCAATGTGTTATAAATATCATCTTCCACCTGGTCACCACCCAAATGACAATCAATTGAGCTCCTGCCATCCCCTACCGCGGGTCATTACCATGCGCCACGTGTCCCTCCTGAATCAATGGGAAATGGAAAAGTCATTCATTCATTTCCCAATGACAGCACGCGGCCCTCTTCCCATAAGAGCCTGGCTGTTATCATTCCGTCTCGCCAGAGCTCGTTTGTCAGTGCCACAAAGGCGATTCGCTCTCTTTAGTGAATGTCATCAGCCACATATATATATATGGGTAAAAAAACAATGTTTCCAGTCCAATTGAGAGTGTGTAGCTAAGAGGTAAAATTTCCAGCCAACTTCTCAACAGCCCTCCAGCAAAGACAACCACAATTAACCAAGCCTTAATTATGCATCCTCCCAGGCAACCATGTATGACACCACTGACACAAACATGTGACATGAAAGATGCCAGCAGTCCTCTTACTCGGACACACAATAAGGGAAATGAACAAGATCACCTGCCCACTGACTGGTGGGTTCAACAGTTAGTCATATTTTGTAATCTAAGGTATTATGCTGGTAGGGACTCAAGTCAGGTTTGTGCTTTTTAAAAACTGGTTTTGGATTTTTGTTGCATTTTTGCATGTTTTAATTGTTACGGTGCATAAGGAGACTTTGTTCATGGGGCATTAAAAAGAAAACAGGCAGAGTGAAATACACCTATGAAATGATGACATAACATAGGTGTAGAGCTGGAATATTATTTTAAGAAACCAATTTGTTATTCATTGTTTATTTATACATTTGAAGTTGTTTATTTGAAGAGCAATATGTTATTCACTAGTGTATTACTGCAAGGCAGATGCTCTATTATATGTCTTTCAAAGTAGCATGCTACAGGTTCGGAGGCTGCTTCGAAAGCCTTCCTTCCAAGCTCCAGGTAGCTGTCCAGGGACTTTTGTTCCTAGAAGCTGAGGACCCTTTTTACAGCTCTATATCACAGAATATCAAGGCAGAAAATCCCACATTATCTGAGATAACCCAGTTCAAAACAGATATTGTGGGATTTTCTGCCTTGATATTCTGGGATATAGGGCTGCGTGGAAGGGCCCTAAGAGTCCTTTGCAGTTGTGCTTTGAATGCAAAGGAATACATCTGCATGTCCTTTGGGAGAGCCACTACCAGCAACTGTCTCTAGTCAAGGACCACCAAATATATACCTCTTTGGGTGGTACTGAACTCTAGTTCCCAGTTAAGCAGCCTAGCCAAGGGGCCAGCATTGGATTTTATAGATTCTTGACCTGGGACAGATTTGCCAGCGCTGTTCTATTCAAGTAGATGGACCTGTCCTTGTTGGAAATCGCAACCTTCTACAAGCCTCCTCTGCAATAATAATAATAATAATAATAATCATCATCATCATCATCATCTATATAAATAAAAATGTAATGTTCGTTTGTGGGATTAATAGAACTCAAAAACCACTAGACGAATTGACACCAAATTTGGACACAAGACACCTAACAACCCAATGTATGTCCTTCACTCATAAAAACACTGAAAAACACAGCAGAAGGGACTTAAAAGCCCCCAAAAGCTAAATGGCAATACAGTAAAAAGGGAAGGAAGAGGGAGGGAAGGGAGAAAAAAAATGAATGAATGAATGACAGAAAGAAATAAAGTAAGAAAGAAAGAAAGAAAGAAAGAAAGGGGGGAAAAGAAGGAAAGAGAGAAGGAAGCATGGAAGTAAAGAGAGAAAGAAGGAAGGAAGGAAGGAAGGAAGGAAGGAAGGAAGGAAGGAAGGAAGGAAGGAGAGAAAGAGGGAGGGAAGTTAGAGAAAGAAGGAAGGAGAGAAGGAAAGAAAAAAGGGAAAGAAGGAAGGAAATAGAGAGCAAAGGAAGGAGGGAGGAAAGAGGGAGGGAAGGAAAGAGGGAGGGAAAGGAAAAAAGGAAAGAGAGAAGGAAGAAAAGAGAGACAGCAGAAGAGAAAGAAAAGGGGGAAAGAAGAAACGAGATAGAGAAGGAAGGAAGAAGAGAAGGAAAGACGGGAAGGAAGGAAAGAGGGAGTGAAGGTTGGAGTGAAAGAAGGAGAGAAAGAGGGAAGATTGGCCACAGCAACGCGTGGCGGGTACAGCTAGTAATAATAATAATAATCTTTATTTAATACCCCGCTACCATCTCCCCAATGGGGACTTGGGGTGGCTTACATGAGCCAAGCCCAACAGCATATTACAATAAAGTAAAACCAAAACAGAATAACAACACAGCAAAATACATACAACATATGAGTACAAAAACAATAAGCTAAATCATACACAGTAAGATAAAATAACATAACATAACAATGAGTGGGCCACATGTGCAAGATAAAAACTAAAATACTAAAAATACTTAAATCAGGATGAGATAGGGATGGAGCAGATTGCTTGTGGGGAAGAAACTCTTAAAGGAACGGGGTCATAAATATAGACCTTCATACAGGTGGGGAAACATACTCTGGACAAAAACCGTTGAGGGGGAGCAACTGTGTATGATAATATGGCTACTCTCCAAAAGCGCTAGTTATTTCCTATGTACTTAAATTGTGATTGCTTACTATATTGTATGTATATATGTTGATACGCAGTTTCCCCTTAACTCTATGTTGTTTGGGGTTGTGGGAGGGACTACAGACCACATGACCAGATCTGGGACTATTCAGACTGAGACTCCATTTTAGAAGCCAGTTTGCATCAGAAGCTGTACAGTTTATGAAGTCAGCAGTGTTGGTGTGCAGTTGGCAGTGTCAGTATGCTGCAGTGTATAGTCAGTCTTTACTGAATCAATGTTCAGTAATGTATTAGAGCAGTGGTTCTCAACTCTCCTAATGCCACGTCCCCTTAATACAGTTCCTCATGTTGTTGTGACCCCCAACCATAAAATTATTTTCATTGCTACTTCATAAGTGTAATTTTGCTACTTATGAATCATAATGTAAATATTTGATATGCAAGGTGTATTTTTATCCACTGGACCAAGTTTGGCACAAATATCCGATACACCCACATTTTAATACTGGTGGGGTTGGGGGAAATTGATTTTGTCATTTGGGAGCTGTAGTTGCTGGGATTTATAGTTCACCTACAATCAAAGAGCATTCTGAATTCCATCAACTATGGAACTGAACCAAATTTGGCACACAGAATTCCCATGACCAACAGAAAATAATACAAGGGTTTGGTGAACATTGACCTTGAGTTTTGGAGTTGTAGTTCACCTACATCCAATGAGCACTGAGGACTCAAACAATGATTGATCTGGACCAAACTTGGCACGAATACTCAATAAGCCTAAATGTGAACACTGGTGGAGTTTGGGGAAAACAGACCTTGGCATTTCGGATTTGTAGTTGCAGGGATTTAAAGTTCACCTACAATCAAAGAGCACTCTGAACACCACCAACAATATAATTGAATCAAACTTCCCACACAGAACCTCCATGACCAACAAAAAATACTGTTTTCTGATGGTCTTTGGCAACTCCTCTGACAACCCCTCACGAGCCCCCAGGGGTCCTGACCCCCAGGTTGTGAAACACTGTATTACACTGAAGAGAGTGTTAGTCTGTATGCAACAAAAAAGAGACTGAAACAGAACGCTTTAAACTATCAACCAATAAGAAATGTACCTCTATGCTTATGTGAAATTTGTAAGTAAATCAACTATCTTACTTTTAACAAAAACTACTTATTTTGCTATCTTGAGAGCATGATTTAAAAACTAATATATTTATGGGAGAGTAGATTTTTTGGAGCAACAGAACTAATACTCCTGAAGATCTGCTATATATTTTGTGTATTGGCATATCTTTGTTCCTAACAGTTCAGAGAGATAACAAGATATATCAGTCTAACAACTGAGAAGCCTAATTTGCCTTGCATGAATACTAGTGGATATTTACCACTAAGGAGAAGATTCACTTGAATGAGTATTCAACTCTTCTCAGAAAGATCATACTTTACAAAAAGGTTATGATTATTCCAAATAGTGTAGATGCCAATTAATCTCCAAAAAGGGTCATGCTTCCAAAAGGCTATGGAGATTCCTGTTTTTCCAAAAGGTTAAGATATAAAAGGTCAGGCCTTTCCACAAGTCCTCAGTTTCTTTCTAGAACAGGCTTCTCCAGCCTATAGCCCATAGGCCACATGTGTCCCAGGATGCCTATGAATGCAACCCAACACAAAATTGTAAACTGTTCTGGTTCACTCGATTGTACTGTTCTTGAGTGCAAGCTTCATAGATAACAACAGAATGGAATGAAATAATCAGAATACGTTACGTCTACAATATCAATGTATTATTCGTAATTCGCATTATAATTGCAAACAGTTCAGCCAGAAGACTTGTTTGATGATTTTGGAAGACCCTTTGAATGGGGTGGCACATAATTTGGATTATTATGCAAGGATATTTTTTTTTTTTGCTTATCTGTGGCAGATACCATGAAAATTATGCTCAGACCCCCCCTCCCCCCCTTGGTATTAGTGTATTTTATGTGTAACCCAAGGCAATTCTTCTTCCAGTGTAGCTCAGGGAAGCCAAAAGGTTGGACACCCCTGTTTTAGACTCTATAGTTCTCAAGGGGACTTGGTTCTGCAGCACTTTAACATGTCTCACTCTCTAGAAATCATTTAGGCCCTGAGAAATTGGTATGTTTACTTGTAGAGGATGAACAGAATGACAAACCTAACTTTGTTCAGACAGAATGAAGATGAACCTGCAAGTTAAATAAGTCATAAAATCAGGCAAAGCCAAGCTAAATGTAAATAATACCAGGACCCATCCCTCCCCCTACTTTGAGAAAAATGCAAGTACACACTTATTTTATCCTGTCATTGTTACTGAAACTTCCAAGTCTGATTGGGTTGTAAATAGTGATGAAAATAATGGCTATCACCATCATCATCATCATCATCATCATCATCATCATCATCATCATCATCATCTCCTCATTTTGCCTGCAGTGAAGTATCAAATGACACATCCCCCCTAAGTCAAAGTGCATTATTTTATATGTTTAGGATGCCGCTTCTTAAATTCCTATTCAGGAAATGGAGATGTGTTAGTAAGGAAATTAACCCACTCGGCAAATGGATAATCTCTGAAATTGTTGCCTTTTTTTCTTCATGCTAATAGGGCCAAACTGGATGCGATGGAAGAAGACTTGCTTGTTCAAATTTGGGTGTATATGCAGAATAGAGTAGGAGCATTTTCCCATATATTTGGGTGGGCTTCAGTATAGCCATAAATCTTCAGTACAGCCCTAAGTATATTTACTCAGAAGTCCCTCTGAGCTTTCTTGGGCTCACTTAGGGCCCTTCCACACAGCCATATAACCCAGAATATCAAGGCAGGAAATCCCACACTATCTGCTTTGAACTGGAACATATGGCAGTGTGGACTCAGATAACCCAGTCCAAAGCAGATATTGTGGGATTTCCTGCCATGATGTTCTGGTTTATATGTATGTGTGGAAGGACCCTTACTAGTTACTTACTAAATCTGATTAGGACTGTACCAATAGCAGAAGGAGCAAATCAATATTCAAGGCAGCCACACTAGCTCTTTCATAGAAAAGGTGACCTAGCTTTTTATGGCTCATTAGTGTCCCAATGGATTAGAACAATAAATAAATACCAAAAAATGGCCTGGAGCATTGCGATGGAGTAACACATAGCCATTGCTCCTCTTGCTATATTTGGTTCAAAGGGCTCAGGTGGACACGCACATAGGCATTCATGTACTTGAAAAATAAGAGATTTAATAGACTTTAAAACACTTTTCAAAATTGCTCCAGGCCTTCAGGGAAAGGGTAGCATATCTACGTTGTGCATTTGGTTGAATATCTGCCCCTCATTCATAGTGTCAACAAAACACAGCCATGGATAGTTTATCAGTACTGGCCATGCTTCTGATGCAAGATAATTTTTTTAAAAAATTAGAACCCTACAATTGCCTAGCTAGCATGCCTGGGGATTCTAGGGGTTGTACTCTCCCCCCCCCCCCAAAATAGCTCTTGTTCTGAGTCTTGGTGAGTTTTCCGGGCTGTATGGCTATGTTCCAGAAGCATTCCCTCCTGATGTTTCTCCCACATCTATGGCAGGCACCCTCAGAGGTTGTAAGGTCTGTTGGGAACTAGGCAAATGAGGTTTATATATCTGTGGAGTGCCCAGGTTAGGAGAAAGAACTCTTGTCTGTTTGAGGCAAGTGTGAATGTTGCAGTTGGCCACCTTGATTCGCATTTAATGGCCTTGCAGATTCAAAGACTGGCTGGTTGCTGCCTGGGGAATTCTTTGTTGGGAGGTGTTAGCTGGCCCCAATTGATTCAGCTCTGGTTCTGATAATTAACAGGATTTTGTGATGACCCAGTGGAAGAAAGTATGGCATTAAAGGGGATTAGCCAAATATAGTCTTACTGATGCTAACTAGTTGTCAAGTCTATTTCGTACCTTTCAGGTTCAGTTTCCTTTTCTATAAGGAACTAGCTGTGCCCTGCCACGCGTTGCTGTGGCCTATAGTAAAACTTATCAAAGTTGAGGTAGATATCTGGGCTATTATGAAAGAGAGGTCCCTACCTATTCCTTCCCCCTTTTCCTCCTCCTTTCTCTCCTTTCTTCCTTCTCTACCTCTTTCTTTCTTTCCTTCTTTCACTACTTGGTTTCATCCTTCTCTCTTTCCTTCATTCCCTCCCCCTTTCTTCCTTTGCCTTTCTTCCCTCCCTGTTTGCTTCCTTCTTTCACTTTTTATTTCCTTTTATTTCACCACCATCATAACAATAACAATAATGCTATGCATTGCCTCCGGGACCTGACACCTCTCCCATTCCCCCTAAAAGGGTCTCATAGGAACAATAGCATCATCATCATAATAATAGAGATAACAACCTTTACCCGCCACGTGTTGCTGTGGCCAATCTTCCCTCTTTCTCTCCTTCTTTCCCTCCATCCCTCCCTCCTTCCTTCCTTCCTTCCCATCTTTCCTTCTCCTCTTCTTTCTCTATCTCTTTCCTTCCTTCCCCCTTTTTCTTTCTCTTCTGCTGTCTCTCTTTTCTTTCCTTCCATCTTTCCTTTTCTTTCCTTTTCTTCTTCCTCTAACTTTCCTTCCTTCCCCCTTTTTCTTTACCTCCCTTTCTCTTTCTTCCTTCTTTCCTTCCTTCCTGTCTTTCCTAGATTTTGACAGGGCGGGAAGGGACGGGGTGGGGTTTGGAGGTGGCGTGAAGTAAAAGGAGGTAAGATTGGGGCAGGGGAGTGATGGAGCGTGGGGTTGCGTGTGTGTGTGCGGCAGTGGGGGGAGTGATGGAGCGTGGGGTTGCGTGTGTGTGTGCGGCGGCGGGGGGAGTGGGGTTGCGTGTGTGTGTGCGGCAGCGGGGGGAGTGGGGTTGCATGTGTGTGCGGCGGTGGGGGGAGTGATGGAGCGTGGGGTTGCGTGTGTGTGTGTGGCGGCGGGGGGAGTGGGGTTGTGTGTGTGTGTGCGGCAGGGTGTGTGTGTGTGCAGGAAGCGGTGCAGCGGGGCTTGGAGTGGGCATGGTTTCCGCAGAGGGAACGTTGGCCGGAAAGCCATGTGCGCGCGCCAGGGAACTTGCGGCTGGGCGCCAATGCGCATGCTCAGTTGTTTTGCCATTTTGTGAGCGAGTTGTTGTGTTGTTTTTCATTTTGAGTAGATATGTTTGTACCTTGTGGGTTGTGTTATGGATATGGGAATTTTGGTTAAGTTTCGTTGGGGTTTTTTTGAGTTTTGTTCTTTTGCCATTTTGTGAGTGTGTTGCTGTGTTGTTTTTCATTTTGAGTAGATATGTTTGTACCTTGTGGGTTGTGTTATGGGCACGGGGATTTTGGTTAAGTTTCGTTGGGGGATTTTTGAGTTTTGTTGTTTTGCCATTTTGTGAGTGTGTTGTTGTGTTGTTTTTCATTTTGAGTAGATATGTTTGTACCTTGTGGGTTGTGTTATGGGCACGGGGATTTTAGTTAAGTTTTGTTGGGGGATTTTTGACTTTTGTTGTTTTGCCGTTTTGTGAGTGTGTTGTTGTGTTGTTTTTCATTTTGAGTAGGTATGTTTGTACCTTGTGGGTTGTGTTATGGGCACGGGGATTTTGGTTAAGTTTTGTTGGGGGATTTTTGACTTTTGTTGTTTTGCCGTTTTGTGAGTGTGTTGTTGTGTTGTTTTTCATTTTGAGTAGGTATGTTTGTACCTTGTGGGTTGTGTTATGGGCATGGGGATTTTGGTTAAGTTTTATTGGGGGATTTTTGACTTTTGTTGTTTTGCCGTTTTGTGAGTGTGTTGTTGTGTTGTTTTTCATTTTGAGTAGATATGTTTGTACCTTGTGGGTTGTGTTATGGGCATGGGAATTTTGGTTAAGTTTCGTTGGGGGGTTTTTGAGTTTTGTTTCCTCGTTGGATGCCCCTAACAAATTTATATATATAGATATGAAATAAGGGAAGGAGATTCCATCTGAACATGAGGAAGAACTTCCTGACTGTGAGAGCTGTTCAGCAGTGGAACTCTCTGCCCTGGAATGTGGTGGAGGCTCCTTCTTTGGAAGCTTTTAAACAGAGGCTGGATGGCCATCTGTCAGGGGTGCTTTGAATGCAATATTCCTTCTGCTTGGCAGGGGGTTGGACTGGATGGCCCATGAGGTCTCTTCTAACTCTATGATAGTAAGGAGCCTAAAAAGCAGTATCACGTAGTCCATTGTTGGAAGCAGGATTACCTGTATCCCCCTTTCCCCTGAATTTTTAGACTATGGTTTCCATTACTCCTGCTCCTGACTAGGGATGATTCAGGTTATAATAAAAGTGTCTTGGGGCCCTTTCACACAGCCCTATATCCCAGAATATGAAGGCAGGAAATTCCACAATATCTGCTTTGAACTGGGTTATCTCAGTCCAATTGCCATAGATTCCAGTTCAATGTAGATAATGTGGGACTGTATTCAGCTGTGTGGAAGGGGCCTTTTTGGGAAAGTTGGGTAGAACCTTTGGTCCAAGCAAGCAGGTTTCTCCTTTTGCTGCTTTTGGCCAGAACCTGGTACATAGTGGGTCCTTCCACACAGTCATATAACTCAGAATATTAAGGCAGATAATCCACGATATCTGCTTTGAACTGGATTATCTAAATCCACACTGCTATATAATCCTGTTCAATGATTTTATACAGCTCTGTGGAAGGAGCCAGCTAAGAAGGAGCTTCAAAGTGTTACAGCAACCAAATCATGAGGAAAACACCAGCTTCCGCTATGAATACTTCCCCTTCTGCTCAAGAGGAGTCTTTTGCCAGCCCCTGTCCCCCAAATACCATCTATCTACCATCTTCTTCATCTTTAATGGAAGGAAGCCATGGGAGGAGAAAAAAACCAGAAGGAGTGTAAAAGTAGTACATGTATGAATGTCTTCATCCAAGAATGGTCAGAGACTGTAGGAGGACACAATAATGGGATTGTGAGCACAAAAGCAGTGGATGGCCTGAGAACATCTAAGGCTGAAAGATTGCTGAAGCTAAGAGAGGGAAGGTTGACCTGTGCTTTGGATGGGGGACTCCAAGCAGTGCTACAAGAGAAGGTAATTTTTCCCATTGTTTCACTGTTTAAATTGTTCTATATTTTTAATTGATTTTAATATGTGCTGCCCCCAAGATATAGGAAGATACAGGACCTTCCAAAAAGTAGAAAAAGCACAAATAAAACAATGCTTTGTTTCTTTTATTTCAATTTCTCTTGGAATTTCGAAGTCCTTCAGTGTGGTTTTGTGGCTAACTTCCAGCAGACATTGCCCACAGAGTCGCATTAAGAGGACCTAGAGATCCATGGAGAGACCATATTAATGAAAACAGCTAATAACACTATGTAACACAATTTTTGTTCCTGGGTCATAAATGCCATTTTCTAATTGATTCTGTCATATAAACATGGAAAAGTTTATTAAAATGCAAAAATTTTGTTTGTGTAGGACAACCTACAGTGTATTTTGTTACAGTTTTTCAATGAATATCTCATAGAGTCAACCAATTCAACATAGTTTGTGACAGACACAAAAAACAAAGTTTCTTGGGAAGTGTCCGACGTGTGATCCAATTCAACAGCCAGCAGAGTGTCTGCTGTGGGCTTATCTTGTTGTGTTTCTAATGATAATAATAATAATAATAATAATAATAATACCCCAAGTAGAATAGATTTAGTATCTGTGCTGATCTATGACCGAAATAAAATGATTTGATTTTTAGATTTAGTACTACTAATCCTATGTTGTTGTTATTTACAGGTAGCATGGTACAGTAGGTTAGTGTTGGATAAGGACTCAGGGAGACCAGGATTCCGATCTTTACTTAGCCACAAAAACTCACTGGAAGAGCTTAGACAACTCAAGATCTCAGCTTTGGAGGAAGCCCCTCTGAATAAACCTTGTCACAAAAATCCCATGACAGGGTTGCCACTTGAAGGCCCATATCAATAGTATTATTACAGCAATAATATTGATATCATAATAGGTTGTAACAATATCTATGGTATCTTTACAATAATAATGATTTAATAGAATATACTGAATATTTGTATGTTGCTTGTATATTGTTTGATGTAGTTTGTTTTGCTGTAACTTGTTTATATGTTATTTGTAAGCATTGAATGTTTGCCATATGTATTGGAAACCACCCCGAGTCCATTTGAGGAGACAGAGCGGTCTACAAATAAATTATTATTATTATTATTATTATTATTATTATTATTACACAACAGAAGTGACTTGCAGTTTCTCAAGTTGCTCCTGACACAAATTTATTATTATTATTATTATTATTATTATTATTATTATTATTTTGCTAGCAAAAACCAAACAAGCCCTAAGATGTTCATCATAAAATTAAACCTTAGTGTCAATCTCAGCAATGGAATCGAAGCATCAAATCTAGGTCGACAACTAAATCAATGAGTCTCCTCTAGTAATCAATAGGACTGAATCCTTGGTTTTTAGCCTCTCATTGCTCTGTAGCCCTAGACAGGCCATCCTTACAGCAGGGCAGGGTGAGTTCACAGTGGCCAGGGTTACTTGAAATTGTTCAGGAGTTTTTTGTTTTGTCCTCTGATGCTGTCACTCACCGCACTCAGCCAAATGCTGCATACTTTACTAGTTTAGAAGGACTGGAATTGAGGCATGTGAATCAGACAGGGATTTCAAAGGAGGTAACTGGCTTACTTATGCTTGAGATCATAATGGATGCTTGGCATCTGGGAGGCAAACAGAAGTGAGGGGGAAGAGGGAACCAGAAGGTTGTGCGATGGATGGGAGTGGGAAGGGGCGGAGGCCGGGATGGTTTGTAAACTATACAACGACATGCCAGCCTAGCGGACAGATGGATGCTTCTCCCTCCAAGGATTGGCCATGTGTTCAGCTCCAAGAGTCATGTCAGAAACACTTTGCAATCTAGAAACCTGTGACTAAGTTATATACATTATGGAATAATGTCGTGAATACAGCTTCTGTTACCACTTTCCTGATGGGCCCTGAACTCCCAATTTCTCATTATTTGGTTTGGGTTGGTTTTGGTTTCACAAAACCATGCATCCTGGACATTCCACAGGTATGTAAACCTCACTTGCTTAGTTTCCAACAAACCTCACAACCTCTGAGGATGCCTGCCACAGATGTGGGTGAAACATCAGGAGAGAATGCTTCTGGAACATGGCCATACAAACCGGAAAACTCACAGCAACTCAGTGATTCTGGCCATGAAAGCCTTCGACAACATATTGAACGGGGAGAAACTGTTACTATCAGAACCAGAGTTGAATCAATCAGGGCCAGCTAACACCTCCCAACAAAGGATCCCCCAGGCAGCACCCAGCCAGGCTTTGAGGCTGCAAGGCCATAGAATGCTAATCAAGGTGGCCAATTGCAACATTCACATTTTCTCTTTTTCCCACTCTGGACATTATTCCACAGATATATAAACCTCACTTTCCTAGTTTCCAACAAACCTCACAACCTCTGAGGATGCTGGCCATAGATGTGGGCAAACATGGTGATACAGCCCAGAAAATTCACAGCAACCCAGAAAACATGCATAGTTTTGCTGGAACAATAAATGAAACAAAACTAACGACATGACGGTTCTGAGTTTTATTCACTTCTTAGCTTCAGGTACCTCAGTTTTTGTGCCATTGTAGTTCCAAGATTTATTTCTGCCATGTGAGGTCCAGAAAGATAAGAAAACAAAAGCTGACATTCTAAGGATTATATTGAGAGCCTCTGAATTCCTGAAATGGTTTGTGTCTTTTATGACTGGTCTGCTGATTGATTCCTGATGTTATATTTACCTATTTGGATCTGAAGACCCATTCCCTTAGTTTGGGAAGGGAGAGAACACGCGAGTGTGTCCAAATATTGGACTTCACCTCCTATTAATGACAGCCAACATTGCCAAGGAAAAGAGATGATGTGAGTTCTCATCAAACCTCTGGAGAATGACACACTCCTCATTCCTCATTAGGTCTTTCTTTCATCTTAATGTGGGTTTCTTCTACACAGCTGAATAAAATCTTGCATTATCTGCTTTGAACAGGCATATTTGGCAATGTGGACTCAGATAACCCAGTTCAAAGCAGATACTGTGGGTTTTCCTGTCTTGATATTCTGGGTTATATGGCTGTGTGGAAGGGTCCATAGATGCAAATCTCACAGATACACTATCATTCAGAATAGAATTGATATAAGGAAAACAAAAGACAACCTCAAAAGCTGGTTCAGGCTGAGGAGAAACTTATTTTCAAAACTGCACATGGATTCTGGTTCATGTCAAGCCTTTTGAAAATGGCGTCTTGTGTCACTAATACAGACCGGGGCCAAAAACATGGCATACATTCTCTCATCACCCTTGTATTTAAATGAAATAATACAATTGACACATTCTTTCAAGGTCCAAGGAGGAGCCCTTGTAGCCGCCAGACACCCAGAAATTGCTCTGGGCTAAATCCAGATATAATGTCAGGCAAAGAGTTGTGTAAATACTGACAAAGAACTCCCATTATGACTGAGAGAAAATCCCTGACACCTGAGTATTTTTCTCATAGTAAAGGTAATGGTGTCCCCTTGACATTAAGTCCAGTCATGTCCGACTCTGGGGGGTGGTGCTCATTTCTATTTCTAAGATGAAGAGCCAGCGTTGTCAGTAGATACCTCCAAGGTCACATGGCCAGCATGACTGCATGGAGCGGCATTACCTTCCTGCTGGAGCAATAACCATTGATTTACTCACATTCACATGTTTTCAAACTGCTAGGTTGGAAGAAGCTGGGGCTAATAGAGGGAGCTCACCCTGCTTCCTGGATTCAGACTGCCGACCTTTCAGTCAGCAAGTTCAGCAGCAGTTTAATCTGCTGCACCACTGGAGCCTTTCATAGGCTGACTATAATTTTCATTCACTATCCAAATAGCTAAATTCTGTGCCCTGTATGAATGACATAACTGAAGCTGATTTCTGTGATTTTTTTTTAAATTTAAAAATCTGCATATTTTATTTTCTAGGGAGGAGACAGGAGCTACATGAAGTAGTGGAGCTACCTAATGGAAAACTTGTTCAATCTTCTTGCCACTGAACTTCTAGGATTTAATCAAGCATTGTTATTACTTGCTGTCTCCACATCCATGTGGGCAAGGACATGTATTTCTCGTATATTAAAAAGGGCTTAGAGACTCAGGAAGCTGAATTCTGAAAGCAATGCACAATTTGGTGCTTGCATCAAGCCCAGGGTTACAAATAATTCTGCAGCATCAAGACTATTGGTAGAGCTATTTTTAAAAAAATGCCCAGAGGGGGTAGAAAAGAAAGAGTGAGAGGAAGGGAGAGGTACCTAACAAACGGGAGCAAATTGTTACAATCTCCAGCAAAACCAGGACGCAATAAAACATGCCTAGAGAGAAGTGCTTTCTGACCTCAATGGAAACACATATACTACCGATCCTAATTTCAGCCGGTGTGTTAGCAAGCTCCTACGACTATTCCTCGGAGGCAGTGCTTGGGAATTGGGCCCCTCTAATGCCTAGAAATCTTCAGAAATCCACCGTCACATTCCTCCGCATTGAGTTCCACAGAGGCATCACAAAGTGAGTGAAAAATTGCTTTCCATTTCTCTGCCTCTGGCATCCTGCCGGTTCATGCTAACTGGGAGGAGAAGTAAGGCACCGAAAAGCGGGAGGGAAGCTCTCACCTATGCACACAATGTCCATAAAACCGTACATCCCATAGCAGATCTGGAAAAGGAGGTCCTGCCGCTGCCACTTGGCCGAAGGGCTGAGGGACGACCAGATGAGCCACGAGATGCTGGCGATGAGGAACAGTGAACCCAAGATGATGGCTGCGATTTGCACCTTTTCAATCACCGTCAGGGAAATGGCCTGCCACTGCAGAGGAAAAAAAATCACAACAGTGGTTAACTGTGGCTGGAGGAGATTTGGCTGCACGGTGGAGAAATTGGGGTTATAATAGTTATGGACTCATCTACACATGTCTAGCAAAATATGTCCTCTCTTGGCATTTTCAGGGCCCTCTATTATTTGCTTCCACCCAAATTTGACAGAGTTGTACTGGAGGACCTAGTGATGCCTAGGGAGATATCCTCTAAGCATTTCAAAGGTTTTCCAGCGCCAGTCCATGGCAGGGCTTCTTCAACTTTTCCACTTGGGACTTCATTTGGTCAAAGACATTTTTACCTGACCCTAGGTATAAAGTAAAGGTAAAGGTTTCCCCTCGACATTAAGTCTAGTCGAGTCCGACTTTGGGGGGGGGGGGGGGGGAGTGCTCATCTCCATTTTTAATCCAAAGAGCCGATGTTGTCCATAGACACCTTCTAGGTCATGTGGCCAGCATGACTGCATGGAGCGCCGTTACCTTCCCGCAGAAACGGTACCTATTGATCTACTCACATTTGCTTGTTTTTGAAATGTTAGGTTGGCAGAAACTGGGGCTAACAGCGGGAGCTCACCCGGATTCAAACTGCCAACATTTCAGTCAGCAAGTTCAGCAGGTCAGTGGTTTAACCTGCTGCGCCACCAGGTGGCCTCAACCGCATGTATATAGGTATATAAATATTTGATTTTTATACGTATGTTCTATACCTATAGACTCCAGGTGTATAGGTATATAAAATATATATAAAGATCAATATTTACTGATAACAAATCAGCATTTGCAAGGCTTGCTCATCAAGCTAATTTCCCTTTTTATGAAGGACAGCTGAAGCATCTTCTACAGAGTCGACTATAAACACAGCAGATTTGTGTAAATGTCTAAAACAGGCACTAGGAGACATTTAGAAAAAGTTTCAGGACCACAACACAAAGATAAGAGGACTCCATTTGGGGTTAGGATCCATAGTTCAAGAAGCAGTGATCTATAATATGCTTCCACCAGAAGCCATTCATTCAATAAGATTTTGCATATTAATGCAAAGTACTGGGACATATTCCCGACAGACATGGGATCATTCTGTGCTTTAGGAGGAGTGCAGAATCTCAGGAAATCAATGCACCAGAGATGCAGGATACACAACTTTGATACTAACTGGCACTCTAAAATACTGCATGCTCTGTTTCTGTTTCTCCTTTGCACTGCACAACCTACAACCAAAATAAGATTACTGGAATGCTACAGGAAGAATGTCCCAAGAACCAGGCTGCATAAGCTATGTTTCAAGTTCTCTTGGGGTATCAAGTGCTCCTTAATAAAGAAATCAACCATGGCAGATGGACTGCATTCCTACTATTTATTTATTTACTGTATTTGTACCCCACCCTTCTCACACTGAAGAGGACTCAAAATAGCCTTACAATAGGCAACAATTCAAAGCCATACATATATAATATCCACAAAATAAACAAAAACATTAAAATTCAAAGCAGTTATAACATCAATTATTAAAACATCAATTAAAACCACACAATCCAAATCATAATCCAGGGCCATTCCATTTGTCAATCATATTAACTAGTAATCTCCCCATGCAATGACTACTAGCAGGAAGAATGCATTCTAGGTCAGCTTGCCAAATGTTGGCCCTCCAGATATTTTAAGACCTCCAAGTGCCCAAGGTTTATCCATGCTGTCTTCAGCTTCAAAGGCTATTGCCACATAATCCAGATTATCAAAGTAGATAATCCCCATTATCTGCTTTATATGAGTCTACATTGTCATATAATCCAGTTCGAAGCAGATAATCTGGATTTTATATGGCATTTTATAAGGAGCATTTATTCCAGTTCCTTACCATGTAGGAACACACAACGAAAGAATTCCTGAAAGATGCCCATCCAGTTAAAAACCTCCAAAGAAGGAAGGTCCACCATCATTCAAAGCAATCTATTCCTACTACTAGCTATGCTGTCTGGGGATGATGAAGGCTATAGTCCAACATACTCTGAGAATGCTCTGTGAAAGCTGCCACAGATTATACTGTAGGTATCATTGTGATGTATTAAGGTTTTGTGGCAAATGAATTCGCATCTTCTATAAACAGATTGGTGAATCAGCTGTCCTGCAGATATGCTGTGATATGACTCCCATAAGTCACAGATAATGTATGTGAAGTTGGGGTGGAGTATAGGGAAATACTACTTGTTTACCTCTGGCAACAAAACATTTGGGGTCAGCCCTGTTCAAAGATGCTACAAGGTGCAGCCCTAATTCAGGAAATCTGGCATGATTATTTCCTGGTGTTGTGCTTGTGTGCACACAGAGATGTGTGAATGCAAACCTATGAGTCTTTGCACCCCTAATTCCACAAAGGCTTATAGCTGCGCTGTCATTCATCTCCGCATAATTTTTGCCATATGTGCTGGTTACATTTCTCAATTTTGGCAGCTCAAGTCAGAACGGAAATCTGATGGGGCAATCATATCAGGACTGCATTCAAATCTAATCAGACCTTGAAAAAGTTACCATATATTCCGGCATATAGGACGACAGGGTGTATAAGACGACCCCCAACTTTTCCAGTTAAAATATAGAGTTTGGGATATACTCGCCGTATAAGACTACCCCTCTTCCAACACACACCAAATAAAAATTTTAAAAGTATCAGATTTGATTTCAATATGGTAATTTTCCTATTACTGTACCTCCTTCTCTGCCTCTCAGATCTCGCACATGTGCACCTGCACCACTTCACTGCAGTCTTCAGGAGCGAGATGTGAGAGGCAGAGGAGGAGGTACAGTAATAGGATACAAGGGCAGGCCAGACAGGTAAAAGAGGTGTGTTTTTCTGGGCCCAGAGCCACTCTATCTCTTTTTTCCATACCCCGGGTGCCCCGGATGCCTGCAGCTTGCTCCTCCCTTCACTTACACCTTCCCGGTGAGGCGCCCCTTCACCTCACCATCAAGATTGCATTAAGTCCACGAATCCTGATGAATGGATGTTCTTCTACCATACTTGTACAGTGTCGCCTTTAATGCTTTCATACAGTCGCTGCATATGGCAGGGTCGCGGCCATTGCCATTTTTGAGCTCCCCCCACAATATGCAGCAACCACAGAATCTCCAGTCTGGATTGGATGTTTCAGCACCCGCTCTATAAGACGACTCCCAATGTATAAGACTACTCCCGCATGTAAGACAACTCCCATGCATAAGGCTACTCCAGCGTGTAAGACTACTCCCGCACATAAGACGACCCCTGACTTTTGAGAAGATTTTCTTGGGTTAAAAAGTAGTCTTATACGCCAGAATATACAGTACTTTTGGGCACAATGACTTACAGAATCTCCCAGCTATTATGACTGCAGGAGGTGGGGGTGGGTTTACACTTCAAATAGCAACTTTTCTGGTTGCAATTCCTGTATACCTTGAAGGTTCCCTCTAAGAGGAGTAGGGAACATATGGTATTATGTGTCCCTCCAGATGATGTTGTACTGCAGCACCAAACACTCTTCACATTGGGACTATGTTCACTAGTGGGAGCTGCAGGGCTACAACATCTAGAGGGGCATATGATTCCTACTCCTGGAGGGATGGAGCTGTTTAGTTGCTTTTCTCAGAACAACGTGTACCCTGTGTTGAGGACAATGACTGATGTTGCCAAACTATCCATCTGCACATGAATCAGGATCGATTCATTTTCCCCCCTACTACAAAATCACCATGATGACAATTTTTGCGTGTCACTTTTCATATGGTGAACATTCTCCTCACCATATCTGGTAAATCATGGAACTTAACACAATACAATACAATAGATTTAAAAAAACACCATAATTCACATGTTAGGGCCAGATAGCACCATAACATGGTAATATAAGAGTACAAAATTCAGCCCTAAAAGCAAACTGATTTGTTCATGAACATATAAGTGTCAAAACACAGAACTTGCTTGGTAAGCAGAACATACCCTTCTAGTATGGGCTAAAGTGCAGCCTTTTACCTACACTGGTAGCTGACTCTCTATATCTGGCATAAAACATGGGAATTTGGCTTTTTCTAATCTAAAACTCCCAAGAATACCCAGCCAGCATGACAAATAACCATGTTGCATGGATAACTCTGAGAACGGGAGTTCAACAAAATTAACCTTTCCAAACTCTGAACATTTGTGAGACACATTGTCTGTTTGCTCTTGATGTGCTCCACTTAAAATAGCCAGGGTTGCCCCCAAAATGCCTGAGGTGAAGAAGCAGTATTTCTCCATATTCCACCCCAATGTCACATACAAAGTCCAAATGGACTGGCTTGACATCTGATTCTTTTTAGTTGCTTTGAGTCTCCTTGTGGAGAGAAAAAGCAGGGCATAAATAAACATAATAATAATAATAATAATAATAATAATTATTATTATTATTATTATTATTATTCAACACAATGGCAGTAGGCTAAGATTGCATTGGAAGGCTGCAGGATCAGCTAGGGATACATATGGGAGGCCCTGAACAGTCTGCGCTCTGGCACCATGACATGCAGAGTCAACCTTAAGAAATGGGGCCACAAAGTGGAGTCCACGACATGTAAGTGTGGAGAAGAGCAAACCACAGACCAACTATTACAATGCACCCTGAGCCCTGCCACATGGCACAATGGAGGACCTTCTTATAGCAACACCAGAGGCACTCCAAGTGTCCAGCTACTGATCAAAGGAAATTTAATATAATGTCAAGTTTGCAAACTTTGTGTTTCTTAAATACATTACAACTGTACCTTTGGTTCTCTCCTAATATGGTAAATAATAAATAATATGGGAGTGTATTTGGCACCATCTCTTCATTTTGTATAATGAATAGTCCTGCCCACAACTCAAGAGAGTGGGAAGAAAAGCAAAAAAAAGCAGTTGGCAGACTTTGCTAGTAGGCCACCACATGGACATGAATATGCCCAGATATGTATTTTGCCTAGTATCGTCTGCAGCTAATCTTCCTCCCTCCACCCACTCAAACAGTTCAACTGATAGGTTGCTACCCTGGGCTTACCTGCAAGGGGTTCTTTGTGCTGATAGCTAAGACCTGGTACTTGAAATAGCACAGCTCACAACTCCAGGAGCCCCTCTCACTGATCCATCGAATCAGGCAGGGCTGGTGGGTGCAGCGGACAGACCCCGCACATCGACATGGGCTCAACAACTCCCCCTGTGAGGAAAAAAAAAGACAATGGGAAAGTCAGAACATTAAGTAAGCATTCATCAATCATCTGTATAGCTTGTCTTTCCAAGAGACAGAAAAGCAGATTGGGTTCTCTTAGGAGACCTCCAGGTGATTTTCAGCAAAACAGATTTTTTTTCAGGCTCAGAATGGTTTCACACTGAGAATACGAGTCTCTTTCCCTCCCTAAATTCAGAGCTTAGTAGGTTTTCTGTTTTGAATTACCATTCCCAAAATTCCCTCCCCAGTTATGATGTCTGGAAGATTCTGTGAGTCATACTAAAAATAAAAACCCTATTTCATGCCTTACCTAAATTAGTCTGATAAAATCAAGACTTCAGTTGGTGTGGGGAAAATTAAGAAGTGTGTCACTGTACGTGCGCGCCTGTGGGACTCTTGTATGTGCAAGTTTCTGTTGTGTTACTTAGAACATATTCCTCAACTGTGTGTGTGCTCCGAAGTATCTTGCTCTGAAATTAGGGTTGCTAGACTGAACTACAGGGCTCCTATGACTTTAACTCTAAAAGATCTTTTAATAAGACACTGTCATCATGCTAGATGACAGTATCTGTTTCAACCCCCAACATCTGTCCACAGCCATTGTCTTCCAACAGAGAATGGAAAATGGAAAGGACACAAAGGACTGTAGGGCCACAAGTGCTCCCTTCTTCCACCTGATCTCTACCAATAAGGCAATAACCATGTCAGCTTCCCTTTTTTGATCACTTCAGAATAAAAGCTTATCTCACAGACCTATAAAGTATTGTCAGTTCTCCGGACCCTGTATCCCCAGCTTCTATGGGTTATCTCAAGGCAGAAGATCGAGGAAGGGATTCTCCCATTTTGGTGGCCTTGGTTCCAGCCAAGAGGAAACAGCTATGTACAATTCTCCAGCGATTAAAGCAGCAGCTTGCTACAATTTGTAAGCCTTAATCCATGGCTTTAGCTTGCAAAGACACTCCAAAGGGCCTGTGTATTTACATAGTTATGTAGTTTTCTCTTTCCCTCCCAGTCATTTTAGTGCCAGGGCTCACCCTCTTCTTCGCTCAGCAATGCATCCAGTTTCTGACTGCAGGCAAGTAGCTAAAGTAAAGGTTCCTTATCCAATCTCCCTGAGTAAGTGAGAAGATATAATCTCCTCAATTCACCTAGCTCTGGGAAATTATGCCTTGATTTCCAAACAGTAAAATACAGATAGCCCTCAACATTTTCCTGTGGTTTGGGACCCACGAATCAAGAAATTACTTTTTTCCCCTTGAGAAGACAACTCTCTATGAATTTCTAGGTCTTTCAGCATTATTCTGGATCTACAGATTCCTGGAGAGAATGTTTTTAATAAACCTGGTGAGTAATGAAATCCACAAAAGTTAAAACTGCAAATGTGGAGGGACAATGGTATTTCTCCCTGGGTAGTTGTGCATTTGAACAGCAAGCTGTGAGCAACTGTGCTTAGTAATTAATGGATAATGCTCAAATGACACCATTAGGAGCTTAGGTTTCAGATTTCGGTTTGGAAACATCAGTTCCTGGGCTAATGCTGAACTGGCATGACAAGGCCTAAAGTCTGCCCATTCCAGTCCTAGTCTTTGTGTGCCTCTTGATTGGCATCACTCTCAAGGAAGCCACCCATCCTTGTAGATCTCTCCATAACACAGCCAAACAAAACAAATATTTTTTTCTTGGTGTCTTGTTATTTAGGCATGTTCCTGGGGTTATTTGGGGCACTGATTCAGAAAATTGCATTGGAAAGACAGAATCAGCTCTAATTTCTTAGATATGCTTATCATGGTTTTCTATGGGTCAGCAGATGAAGACTGATATATGGCAAATAATAATAATAATAATAATAATAATAATAATAATAATAATCTTTATTTATACCCCACTACCATCTTCCCGAGGGACTCGGAGCAGCTTACATGAGGCCAAGTCCAATAACACATCAAAACAGAAAAGCAATAAACAAAACAATACAATGCAATGCAAAATAATATAAATCACATATATCAATAACACACAGGATTTAAAAGCCTATGGCCAGGCCAGATGTAATAATTTACAATTTAAAAAATAATGCTGGGCACGACAAGATAGGATATATCTTGTAGGAAGGTTTTAAAAAAGTGAGGGGCACAGTCCAACGCAATCCAGTGGTTAAAGTGCATTTGTAAGGACATTTTGCTGGGAATTATTCCTTTATTCCAGGAAGGCATATGCTCCGCATCTCAAAAACTAGAGCTGATAAGCAAAAACATGTGCCCTTTTTGGAATCAGTGGGTCAGACAGACACAGGGCCCTTCCACACAGCCATATAACCCAGAATATCAGTGCAGAAAATCCCACAATATTTGCTTTGAACTTGGTTATCTGAGTCCACACTGCCATATATTCCAGTTCAAAGCAGAAATGTGAGATATTATTCAGCTGTGTATGAAAGGGCCCAAGAAACATATCTAACATTTGATCCACTAACATGTGTGTTGCCCAATGTTAGACCGGGTCAAATAATGTCCCTTTGAAAGCCACCCAGAGGAAGATTCTGGGCACCTGGGCTTCTCTAGGTCTGTCGACTATTAATCCCCCTCTACTTTAAAAAGGAAACACAGCTTGTTAGTTTTACCTGCTTAATGTGCTACCATGAGAACAGGAGGAGCAATTAGCATCAATATTTCAAATCCACTTGCAGGAAGTATTAGCAACGGGTAATAGATATATATGACCTGAACAAGGAAATTGCTCTGGATTTCCTGTCAGATGGAGTACCAGGCGCACAGGGCTAGTGCTGCGTCTCTCTCATCAAATTCCTGATATGACCAATCAACTTCACAAACCCAATTATAGCAACAAGAGAGAACAGTGACAGAATGGATTGCAAAGGAAGTACAGAAAAATCACACACAATATTGCAGAAGTTTACCATTTTTATTGAGAACTCCCCAACTCCCCCAACCAGCATGACAACCTCAATCAAGGAAGTTATGGCCCTGAGTTTGCAAGACCTGAGCAAAGTGACTTGGAGGTCTCTCATTCATAGGAACACTGTAAGCCAAGACTTGATGACAACTAATGAAAAGAACAATATGCCCACAACAGTGAGAGTTTTATTAGGGTAGCCAAAAGATGCAAACATAGTAGATTATAATAGCCACTGTTTGGGAGGATCTAAAAGAACTGATTGTGGATGGGAACATCCGTGGTTTCCCTTACTTTTCTCATATCCATGTCTACACCATCTCCAAGACTTGTTATATTTGTTTCTAAATTAGTATTTGGGTGGAAGACTGCTGAGAGCAGGGCCTCCCTGGACGATCTTAAACTGCGAGGTGGGACGTTGAGGGAGATACATTCGGACAGGTAAGCTGGGCTTTATAAATCAAGGGCTTTATAAATCAAGACCAGCACTTTGAATTGTGCTCAGAAGTGGACCGGCAGCCAGAGGAGCTGACACAGCAGGGGGGTGGTATGCTCCCTTTATATCGCTCCAATAAGTAACCTGGCTGCCACCCTTTGGACTTACTGAAGTTTCTGAACAGTCTTCAAAGGCAAAGGTTCTCCGTCATCACTGGAAAAATTGACCACAGAGTCACACTGAAGGACCCAGAGTTTCTTAGGCTTCTTCTACACTGGCCTTATATCCCAAGTTCTGATACTAAGTTGTCTGCTTTGAACTGGATTATATAAGTCTCAACTGCTAGATAATCTTAGATAAGCAGATAACCTGGGATCAGATCCTGGGATATAGGGCAGTGTAGAAAGGGGCCTTAGACATAACATTTTAATCACATCTGTGAATAATCAAATCTGCAAAAGTCAAAACTGTTTACTGTGGATCCTACCAGATCACAGATCAGTGAACATGTGGAGTAGGCTGTTTGTGGTCAGTTGCTCTTGCGGCCTCCCACTCAAGAACATGTGTTATTGACTATACATTTGAATATCTCTTGCAGAGTTTGGATATGTTGCATTTGTGATAAGACACTAACGATATGGCCTAAATGCCCCAAAGGCACTAGTTCTCATCTGATCTTCGAAGCTAAGCAGCTTAGTATTTGGGTGGAAGACTGCCAAGAAATAACAGGTGCTGTTGACTATATTTCAGAGGAAGGAATTGGCAGAATAACTTCTGAGTATTCCTTTCCTCAGAAAACCTTATGATTTTCATGGGGTCACCATAAATCAACCAGCAGCTTGAAGAAACATTCATGCACACACATAATAACAATGAAACTAATTCATTGCCTTCAAACCATTTAAGAGACAACTATGTTACTAAGTAGTTATGTTGGTAGTTATCAACATGCTGATAGCATGTTTGTTGTTATTTTCACAAAGAACAATTAAAAATAAACAATTAAAAATAAACCATAGTGATGGTATCTCTTGTACACACAACAAACAAAGTCATAAAAAGCAAGGAACTAATGGTGCAGTGGCTTGAGTAATGGACAAGGACTCTGGAAATCAGGGTTCAAATCCCTGCCTAGTCATGGAAACTCACTGGATGATCATGGTAAATGTATTGTCAAAGGCTTTCATGGCTGGAATCACTACCTCTGAGGATGCTTGACATAGATGCAGGCGAAACGTCAGGAGAGAATGCCTCCAGAACATGGCCATATAGCCCGAAAAAACCTACAACAACCCAGATCATGGTAAAGTCACATTCTCCACCACGGTAAAGTCACATTCACAACACCAAATTGGGAGGGATAGCCAATACTCCAGAGGGCAGGAGCGGAATTCAAAACAATCTTGACGGATTAGAGAGATGATGGGCCAAAACTAACAAAATGAAGTTCAACAGTGACAAATGCAAGATACTCCTCTTAGGCAGAAAAAACAAAATGCAAAGATACAGAATGGGGGACAATGCCTGGCTCGAGAGCAGTACGTGTGAAAAAGATCTTGGAGTCCTCGTGGACAACAAGTTAAATATGAGCCAACAATGTGATGTGGCGGCAAAAAAAGCCAATGGGATTTTGGCCTGCATCAATAGGTGCATAGTGTCTAGATCTAGGGAAGTCATGCTACCCCTCTATTCCGCCTTGGTTAGACCACACCTGGAATATTGTGTCCAATTCTGGGCACCACAATTCAAGAGAGATATTGACAAGCTGGAATGTGTCCAGAGGAGGGCGACTAAAATGATCAAGGGTCTGGAGAACAAGTCCTATGAGGAGCGGCTTAAGGAGCTGGGCATGTTTATCCTGAAGAAGAGAAGGATGAGAGGAGATATGATAGCCATGTATAAATATGTGAGAAGAAGCCACAGGGGGGAGGGAGCAAGCTTGTTTACTGTCTCCATGGAGATTAGGACAAGGAACAATGGCTTCAAACTACAAGAGAGGAGATTCCATCTGAACATGAGGAAGAACTTCCTGACTGTGAGAGCCGTTCAGCAGTGGAACTCTCTGCCTCGGAGTGTGGTGGAAGCTCCTTCTTTGGAAGCTTTTAAACAGGGGCTGGATGGCCATCTGTCAGGGGTGATTTGAATGCAATATTCCTGCTTCTTGGCAGAATGGGGTTGGACTGGATGGTCCATGAGGTCTCTTCCAACTCTTTGATTCGATGATTCCCAGCCTCTGAAGAAGGCAAAGACAAAACTCCCATAAACAAATCCTGCCAAGAAACCCCCATGATAGAGTCACCTTAAGGTTGCCTAAGTTGGAAACAACTTGAAGGTACACAACAACAACAACAACAACAGCCCTACAGTGTACTGGACAGAGTTTCCAATGAGTCCTATGCCAACCTTGGCATCCCTCCTTTACTCTTGAGGGCAGTAAGGTAGCTTGGGCAATGGGTGAGACACACACAACTCCAAACATTTCCCACCTCTCTCTTCCTGATGGTAGAACCAGCCCTGCTTCTGGTGTTACCTCCCTCCTCCTCTCCCTGTTTAGTTGCATCCAAGTAAATACCTAAGGTAAATTTCAGGCAAAAATTGGTATGATAAGAAACAAAGATGGCAGGGACCTAACAGAAGCTGAAGAGATCAAGAGAAGGTGGCGAGACTATACAGAAGATCTGTATAGGAAGGATAATAATATTGAGGATAGCTTTGACGGTGTGGTGAATGAATTAGAACCAGACATCCTGAGGAGTGAGGTTGAATGGGCCTTAAGAAGCATTGCTAACAACAAGGCAGCAGGAGACGACGGGATCCCAGCTGAACTGTTTAAAATCTTAAAAGATGATGCTGTCAAGGTGATGCATGCCATTTGCCAGCAAATATGGAAAACACAAGAATGGCCATCAGACTGGAAAAAATCAACTTATATCCCCATACCAAAAAAGGGAAATGCGAAAGACTGCTCAAACTTCCGTACAGTGGCCCTTATTTCTCATGCCAGTAAGGTAATGCTCAAGATCCTGCAAGGAAGACTCCAGCAATACATGGAACGAGAGTTGCCAGATGTTCAAGCTGGGTTTAGAAAAGGCAGAGGAACGAGAGACCAGATTGCCAATATCCGCTGGATAATGGAGAAAGGCAGGGAGTTTCAGAAAAACATCTACTTCTGCTTCATTGACTATTCTAAAGCCTTTGACTGTGTGGATCATAATAAATTGTGGCAAGTTCTTAGTGGGATGGGCATCCCAAGCCACCTTGTCTCTCTCCTGAGGAATCTGTACAAGGACCAAGTTGCAACAGTAAGAACTGACCACGGAACAACAGACTGGTTCAAGATTGGGAAAGGCGTACGGCAAGGCTGCATCCTCTCACCCAACCTTTTTAACTTGTATGCAGAACACATCATGCGATGCGCGGGGCTGGATGAATGCAAAGCTGGGGTGAAAATTGCTGGAAGAAACATTAACAACCTCAGATATGCAGATGACACCACTCTGATGGCCGAAAGCGAGGAGGAGCTGAGGAGCCTTCTAATCAAGGTGAAAGAAGAAAGCGCAAAAGCCGGGTTGCAGCTAAACATCAAAAAAACCAAGATTATGGCAACAAGAATGATTGACAACTGGAAAATAGAGGGAGAAACCGTGGAGGCCGTGACAGACTTTGTATTTCTAGGTGCAAAGATTACTGCAGATGCAGACTGTAGCCAGGAAATCAGAAGACGCTTACTTCTTGGGAGGAGAGCAATGTCCAGTCTTGATAAAATAGTGAAGAGTAGAGACATCAGACTGGCAACAAAGATCCGCCTAGTCAAAGCCATGGTATTCCCTGTAGTAACCTACGGATGTGAGAGCTGGACCTTAGGGAAGGCTGAGCGAAGGAAGATCGATGCTTTTGAGCTGTGGTGTTGGAGGAAAGTGCTGAGAGTGCCTTGGACTGCGAGAAGATCCAACCAGTCCATCCTCCAGGAAATAAAGCCCGACTGTTCACTGGAGGGAAAGATACTAGAGACAAAGTTGAAGTACTTTGGCCACATCATGAGGAGACAGGAGAGCCTAGAGAAGACAATTATGCTGGGGAAAGTGGAAGGCAAAAGGAAGAGGGGCCGACCAAGGACAAGATGGATGGATGGCATTCTTGAAGTGACTGGACTGACCTTGAGGGAGCTGGGGGTGGTAACGGCCGACAGGGAGCTCTGGCGTGGGCTGGTCCATGAGGTCACGAAGAGTCTGAGACGACTGAACGAATGAACAACAAAATACCTAAGCAAGGCTGCTTGTCACCCAAATCACACATACCGCTTCTCCTGATGCTGAATGGAACTTGTGACTAATAAATCAAATTCGATTGAACGAGAAAGTCAAACAATGTTGCCTGTTTTTCATAATCTATGCTGCTTGTGGTGAAAAATTAGGATTCAGCTTTTGAGGTTGCAGAGGATTGTTTTTCCACCTGGCAGAAAACCAAGATCCCTCAACATATCCTTCCTCTATTTGTCCTCTTGCTGCTCAAGCCATTAAAACCTCTGATATAAATCCTGGAGACAGGGGGACTTTGTGCACATTATTCAGAGGCAAACTCAGGTTTGGCAGCAAAAGATTACTTGACAGGGAGTCACAGCCATTACTGGTTCCCTTACGGAAGGTGCATGACAAGGAGATATTTGCAGACAGAAATCTGTCCCCATTTGTTTTTCATACTACTACAACATCAGGTGTACATTTAGAATATCTTAGGTGTACAAGGAATGTATGAATCAATGCACACACGTGCTGAAATGACTGGTGTTAGGGCTTAACAGATGTTGGTGACGGCAAAGCACTTCACCATCACATATTGACACCCTAATAAGTGAGTTGCCTCATTTCTTTGTAGCCTTACTGTGACAATGATATGTATTTTATTCATGGACAACATCACTTCCGTTTTGGCCTTTGATTATTTCTCAGTCCCCATTTATGGGAGGATTTGAAAAGAGACGCCATGATGTAATGGGTTAACTGGAAAGACATATGTTGGCAGCTGATTGGCTGAGCATGCCAGGGGCCAGAGTTCTGATTGGCCGCTGCTGAGACCAACGGTTCTAACTGCTACTTTCAGTTTGAACAGTGAGGAGAGTGCTGACTGAAAACAGCTAGGTCTGAAGCCTGATAATTTTTAAGGAATTAGGCATATTTTAAAGAATATTTAAAAGGACTGTTTGACCCCCTTCTGTTCTCTGTGTGAGTTCAAAGAGACTGTTGTATATATTGTTGCCCTGTTTGAACTTTTGAACTGAAGTAAAGATACTGTTACTTGTTACACAAGTCTGAGTGACACTTTATTATACTGCAGGGTATATCCTGGTTTAAAAACTGTGGTAATGCTTCTATTTATTTACATTTACCAACTCCCACAATTTACACTTACTATTTAATGCAATTCAAAGTGAGAGTCAAACTGGAACAGCTAGACAACAAACTGTGGTTTCTGTAATTACCATCCTCACACCAGTACTAGGATTTCCTACTTGCAGATAAACCACTTTCTTCAATACTGGTTTGAAACTGCATTAAATGGTCAGTGTAGGGCTTTGAACATGTCATTCTGGAGACCTTTTCAACCTCTTCACATTGAACATGAGCCTTGAAATAGAGGGAGTGGATTGTAGGAGGGACTGAACCTCAAAAGACTTTAACAATATGGAGTACAAAGACTTCTAAGGCCTCCTTAGGAATTACCAATCGGAAAGGTACTAAAATATTAGCAGCTACAGTCACTGCATCCTCCCAGTTGCTACCCTGGATGCAACAAGGGATGATATTATGAATTTGTTCTTCCTGAAGGATGTTTGTAATGCACCCTCCCCTCTTGCAAGTAGGCAAAATCAGCAACCACCTGCTTGCAGAATTGAGACTCCCTCGCCTTAAAAACACCTCCCGGGTTTCTCTTTCCCATTTGTCTAATCTAATTTTAAAGCCGCCCAAGCTCATAGCCAATATGACATCTCGTGGGAGTAAATTCCACCACTGAATTCCACACTGTGTGAAGAAATATTTCCCATTTGGTCACTCCTGAGTCTCCCATTCTTTGACTCCATTAGACGGCCTCTGGTTCTTTTATTACAAGAAAAGGAAGCAGGAATTATATCTCTGTCTGACCCAGAGGTGACCAGTTGCAGAGGGCTAAGAGGCCAGACTGTTTCCCCAGGAGACACATGGTGCAAATATCCTTCTAAGCAAAATCTGGGGTATTTGGTAGGGCTGTGCAATTTTTTGGTTAGTCCTCCTAAGTCAAAACAAATTTGTTAAATTCATACTTATGGGGCAATATCCAACATGTGGACATGCCCAGCTCCAAAAACCTAAGAATCAAAATGTATCCAATACTTTTTTGTTTGCATTTTGTAAATCTTGGGGGCCTCCCGAGGTCAGCTTCATTTTCAGCGCAAGGAAGCCAAGCCAAGCCAAAAAGGTTGCCTTTCCTCTTTAAATTAATGGCTCTTGCTGTTAGGAGAGGGAAGCAGCAGGGAGAAAGCAAAGTTCGCTGGGAAAGAAAGCACAGAATTCTGGGAAATGTCGTTTTGGAAGATGAGGCACCCTATACCAGAGAATTCAAAAGGCCTTGCCCTAAACTACATTTCTCAGAATTCTGCTCAGCATCAGAAATCCTCAATCAGGATAAGGGAGAGATGTTTTCCTCCGCAGAAGCAGCCAGCCAGTGTTCCAAGAAATGGTTGAATCTGCAAAGAGGAGGACTGACTGATACTTCTAGTAAGTAAATCTCAGTGCTGGACTGGGAAGAAATCCCTAAATGGAAGTTCTATTGGTTAATATGAAGGACATTAAATGAGATAACTGTTGTGCCTTTAAAAAAGGTTTCTGTCAAAACTTTAAAAAAAATTCCTAAAATCATTAGATGTATGAATATTTCTGAAAGTTGGGGGGAATTATCCCCTGTTATCTTGTGTCATTGTATAGAAAATTCAAGAGGGTGGCTCTTGGTTTTTTTTTTTTTAAATGTTGTTTATAAAAATTTTGAAAATTCCCCCAAAAATCCATGGATGATGATGATGATGATGATGATGATAATTCTTTATTTATACTTTAGATTTCTCCTTCACAGGAACCAAAGCAGCTTACAACATCTTAAAATCATACAAACAACATACTGAATACATCTTCTGTATAAATAAAAATGTAGTGTTCGTTTGTGGGATTAACATAAATCAAAAACCACTGGACGAATTGTCGCCCAATTTGGCCACAAGACACCTACTAACCCAAGGAGTGACCATGTATAGTTAACCTACAATCAAAGAGCATTCTGAACTCCACCAATGATGGAATTGAACCAAACTTGGCACGCAGGACTCCCACAACCAACAGAAAACATTAGAAAGGTTTGGTGGGCATTGACGTTGAGTTTGGGAGTTGCAGTTCACCTACACCCAGAAAGCACTGTGGACTCAAACAATGATGGATCTGGACCAAACTTGGCATGAATATTCCATATGCCCAAATATGAACACAGATGGAGTTTGGGGGGAACAGACCTTGACATTTGGGAGTTGTAGTTACTGGGATTTAAAGTTCACCTACAACCAAGGAGCATTCTGAACCCCACCAAAGGCAGATTTGGGGCAAACTTCCCACACAGAACCCCCATGACAAACAGAAAATACTTAAAGCCATCAGTCCAACTCCCTTTATTAAGGTAAGAAAATGTAATCAAAGCCCTCCTGACAAAGAGCCATCCAGCCATAGATATAGACAGATATACATGATTCGCACAAACAGAGATATAGTATCATAGATTTGAAAGGGACCCCTAAAGAAGGACAATTTGCATGTTCCAGAGTAGGCAAACTAGACAATCTCCACATCAACACTGACAAAGACACAGCAAGAAATACTATTTACCCACAAGCATAAAGAAATGATATATATTAGAAACCAACACTTTCTCATTACTTTATTTTCCAGATCACTAGACTGGGCCACAGCAACGCATGGCAGGGGACGGCTAGTCAATAATAAATATGAATATCATGTGAGAAGTGAAACATTTTGAAACTTGATGGGCTAGCAGTGGTAAATGTGTTCTACCATTATAGCAAGTTTCATCCCAATAGCTGTAAAAATGACGTGGAAAGGAGCCCCTGAATTTTCCCCTCTTGCACAATTACTGTAATGAAAAAGTAATGAAATTTCATTACTTGCATTATAGTAATGCAGTTACTATACTTTAGAAACACTTTAGAAACAAAACGCCAGTGCCCTCAAATTTTGTAATGACCTTTGAAACTTTTCAATCAATCACACGTGCCTAGTATTTGCACCATGGTTTTTTAATACCAAGACTTGAATGGCAGTCATTGCCTCTTTCTAAATCGATCAACCACTACCTCGAAAAATGTAGTAGAAATGCCTTGCTATAACCTAGAGGGCATTTCAGTGCCAAAAAATTGAAAACTTTCCCTTTTTTTAAACTTCTGGGAGATCTAGATCCACAAACATGATCATAGCCCCCATGTAAATAAATGCCCA
This sequence comes from Anolis sagrei, assembly GCF_037176765.1. NCBI lineage: Eukaryota > Metazoa > Chordata > Lepidosauria > Squamata > Anolidae > Anolis > Anolis sagrei. The sequence continues at coordinate 191,516,222 of NC_090022.1, read as the reverse complement.
CCCCCTGCAGTAACCTTTCTTCATATAGGGTTGCTCAGACTCTTGAGCATTTTGACTATCATTTTTTCTACACCTTTGCCAGGTTGAATTTAAACAAGCCGTTATCTAATTCTTCCCTCCTCAGCCTGGTATGCTCTAGATGCGTTAGATGAAAAATCTTATCTTCCCCAGATATAATATTCTGGATAGAAGTATGGCAGCTGAAGCCCAACACATCTGGAGGCTACCATTTTAGAGACATCTGACCTAGTTTCATCAAGTTCTGGCACAATCCCCAGCAACAATCCCACATTGGCTCATTCAAATGAGGTAGGCTGAGGAGGCAGGTACTGAAAAATAAATGTACTCTATTATGGGCTGCAAATATCATGCATTCAAAAACGATTGGTCTTAAAAGTCAGCTCAAGGCATTTCACTGCTTAAGGTGAATGACAAAATGCTCCATGTTCCCAAACAAACTGGACAGACAGCTGAGTTTCAGCATTACAGTAATTCCTCCACTTGTGCTGGGATTATGAGTGCAAGACTCCTGCAAAAACGGTAAAACTATGTATTGTCGAAGGCTTTCATGGCTGGAATTACTGGGTTGTTGTAGGTTTTTCGGGCTATATGGGCATGTTCTAGAGGCATTCTCTCCTGACATTTCACCTGCATCTATGGCAAGCATCCTCAGAGGTAGTGAGATTGCCCCAGGCACTGCCAGGACACCAAATGCTAATCAAGGTGGTCAGTTGAAACATTCACACCTAGCTCCAGCAGACAAGAGTCCTTTGTCCCACCCTGGTCATTCCACAGATATATAAACCCATTTTCCTAGTTCTATCAGACCTCACTACCTCTGAGGATGCTTGCCATAGAGGCAGGCAAAATGTCAGGAGAGAATGCCTCTAGAATATGGCCATATAGCCCGAAAAAACCTACAGCAACCCGGTAAAACTATGAATTAAAAAATGTGCTATTAGGACTATTTAGAAGACATATTAGAACTGGAGATGAAGAAATTTGTCAATATTGCTTTGTTGCAGCAAGTCTAATAATAGCTAAAACATGGAACGGGGAAAAAGAGACAATTATTAAAGATTGGAAGGATAAATTATTAGATTATAACCAAATAGCTATGCTGACAAATAGTAGTAGAGGAGGAAATAATGAAGAATTTGCAAACAAATGGAGGCTGACACTTGGGTATCTGGAAAAGAAGACCAGGGTAGATTTGATGACTGCCACAAAGGGGATTTAGTGAAAGAAGACATATGGGTAAAAGATAAAGGTAAAGGTTTCCCTGGACATTAAGTCTAGTTGTGTCCAACTCTGGAGGGCGGTGCTCATCTCCATTTCTAAGCCGAAGAGCCAGCGTTGTCCACAGACGTCTCATAGGTCCTGTTGCCAGCATGAGCGCCATTACCTTCCCGCAGAAGCGGTATCAACTGATCTATTCACATTTGTATGTTTTCAAACTGCTAGACTGGCAGAAGCTATGGCCTTGGGATAGAGAGTAGAGGGAGTTGGTGCATCTTTCGGGTTCTCATAGGACGCAAAAAGCTCTAGTTACAATATTATTGTCATAAAAAGAAAGTCATTATTACTTATATATAACTCAGGGCCAGCTAATCGCCTCCCAACAAAAGATTCCCCCAGGCAGGAAGCAGCCAGGCTTTGAAGCAGCAAGGCCATCAAATGCTAATCAAGTTGGCCAGTTGCAACATTCACACTTGCCTCCAGCAGACAAGAGTTCTTTCCCCAACCCTGGACATTCCACAGATATATAAACCTCACTTGCCAAGTTTCCAACAGACCTCACAACCTCTGAGGATGCTTGCCATAGATGCAGGTGAAATATCAGGAGAGAATGCTTCTGGAACATGGAAAACTCACAACAACCTAGTGATTCCGGCCAAGAAAGCCTTCAAGAATACATTATCCGTAACTCATTATTTCTAAGATTTGCCCATACTTCATAGATTAGTTCATTAGATTTAACAGACGTAGGAGAAAGTGACCAGGTTAGAACCATAAACCTAGTAAGAAATGTGAAATTTCAGGGGAAAAACAATATTGAGAAAATCTTTTTCTATTTTTCTAATAATTTTCCCCTAGTTTTCCAAGTGGCAAAAGTACACATTTTGGAGAAATGTAGTAAAAACACACATTAAATATTGTCTCTTTTGGAATGATTGAAATCATTTGCAAGACAAGTTTTCCCACTCAAAATGCCAAGAACTACATAATAAGACAAGTTAAATGACAAACGGTTTGCACAGAATTAGAGAGTAATTCCTGCCACAGTGGTTTTCTGCGCTTGGTATGTGTTGCCATCTTCACGAGAGATCATACAGAAAGGCCTTCCCTGCTTATGCTTAAAATATACTATTAAAGAGTTCACTTTTTCAGTTTTGAGTTAGTTGTATATCTAAAGATGCTAGCTATGTTTGTTCTTAAGACTGACTGTAGCTACTATTTCTGTCTAAATACTGCACTTTATGTTCTTAGTGCTTTATTGCAAAATGTTATTTCTGTTTTTATTTTTCCACTGCAAAAATAAGAAACATAGGTGATAGCACCAATGCAACGTTCTGTGGGATTTCTTTTAGTATAGGCCCTATAGTACTACCCCCTTATCCACGGCCTCACTTACCCATGCTTCGAAAAATATCCTGTTTCTGTCAGAAGAGTTTGTGGGCATCTTTAGGTTCTCCAGTGTGATTCTATGGAATGCTTCTGGACCAAATATAGTCAAAATATAGGCTTCACCATTATCCAGTTTCAACGGTTCGGGCCCCGCCTATCTCCGCAATCGCATCTCCTTCTATGAACCCGCATGAGCTCCAAGATCTTCTGGGAAGATCCTCCTCTCGGTCCCACTACCGTCTCAAGCGCGGTTGGTGGGGACGAGAGAGGGGGCCTTCTCAGTGGTGGCCCCCCATCTCTGGAACGCCCTTCCAAGGGAAATAAGACAGGCCCCATCCCTCCCCTCCTTTCGTAAGAGCTCGAAGACCTGGTGGTTTCAACAAGCCTTTGAAAACGACCAGTTCTAACTCAGTCTTACACATTGTCGAATACGGCCCTATTCTTCCTACTAATTACCCAGATTCTTTCCTCTAATCAGCTCCAGAATGAACAGTCACAGACCCATACCTAATGTCACAGACCCATCCCCAGCTCCTTCAAGGCCAATTCAGTCCCTTCAAGGATGCAATTCATCCATCTTGCCTTCGGTCGGCCCCTCTTCCTTTTTCCTTCCATTTCCCCCAGCATCATCTTCTCTAAGCTTTCCTGTCTTCTCATGATGTAGCCAAAGTACTTCATCTTGGCCTCTAATCTCCTTCCCTCCAGTGAGCAGTCGGGTTTTCTTTCCTGGAATATGGACTGGCTGGATCTTCTGGCGGTCCAAGGCACTCAGAACTTTCCTCCAACACCACAGTTCAAAAGCATCTGTCTTCCTTTGCTCAGCCTTCCCTATGGTCCAGCTCTCACATCCATAGGTGACTATGGGGAATACCATTGCTTTAACTATGCAGATCTTTGTTGCCAGTGTGATGTCTCTACTCTTCACTATTTTATTGAGATTGGTCATTGCTTTCCTCCCAAGAAGTGAACATCTCCTGATTTCCTGGCTGCAGTCTGCGTCTGCAGTAATCTTTGCACCTAGAAATGAAACGTCTGTCACTGCCTCCATGTTTTCTCCCTCTATGCTAAGCTTTAAACCCTTGGTGTGTTTTAGCATCTACATCAAATCCATGATTTCAAAATATTTTTAAAAAATCCAAAATCCAAACTTTGACTTTGTCATTTTATAATGAGCATCATATTACTAAACCACTGTATACAATGGATCTACAGGGAGTTCTGGACCCAAACCCCAACAGATACTAAGGGCCCACTGCATTATAGTACTTTATAAAAAAGCAGCTTGTATAAATGGCATATATTTCTTATGCTGTGATTGGTAGTTATTAATTCCATAGATCATTACTTCACTGTTCACTGCTTATACAATCCTGAGAAAACTTATGAAATCATATATGAAAGTAAAATGTGGAAAATGTAGAAGACTGAAAATATACAAAAGGTCCAAATGTCCTCCCCCACAAATGCAAAATGAAAACAATAACAAAAATATATGATAGGCTGCATCGACACCAGTCAAGATACTCCATTGCATTCTGTTCTGGAGCTTTCCCAGATATAACATGCTTTGCTGGCACCATTGCTTCTGGTGGGGTCACAACAAGACACACAGTTATATGACCCTCAGAAGCAATGTCACCAGCAAGATGTGGTATTACATCTTTTTGATGTGTGAACACTGGATCACCCGGCTCCAGCCCAATCAGTTGTCCACATATCAAAAACACTGGGCTCTTGGAAGCTCTAGAATAATTTGCAGCTCTTCTTGGGAAGGATTTGCAGATGGAAGCATCCTTTTAGCTGAGGAACAAGATGTACATAATATGGACTGCTTGCAATGGGTTTGAGGTAAGATTGTTTAATTTGGCCTAAGTAGATACAGCCATAGTTTAAAAACAAAGCAAGAAAGTCCATACTCCACTAGTATAAGATAGGTAAAGTTTCCCCCTGACATTAAGTCTAGTCGTGTCCAACTCTTGGGGTGGTGCTCATCTCAATTTCTAAGCCAAAGAGCCAGCATGTGGCCAGCATGACTGCATGGCCGTTACCTTCGCGCTGGAGCTGTACCTATTGATCTATTCACATTTGCATGTTTTCGAACAGCTAGGTTGGCAGAAGCTGTGGCTAACAGTGGGAGCTCACCCCGCTCCCTGGATTCAAACCAACCTTTCAGTCAGCAATTTCAGCAGCTCAGCAGTTTAATTCGCTGTGCCACCAGGGCCCCCCCAAGATACCTAGATATAAATTCTAAATTTCAAAACACTTCTAGTCCCAAACATTTCAGATAAGAGATTCTCAAACTGTAATGCAAGTGTTCTGGTAATGTGCATGTGTTCAGGTAATGTGCATGTTTTTGAAACTTGGGAATAATATGAGTGATCAATATAAAATACTGAGCCCCCTCCCACAGATTAAACAGATCTGTCCTGACTATACCAAAGCTTATGCTATCAACTTCTTTCTCTCAGTTAGATGTACACATTAGATGTATACCTTCGTGACCGTATCTCTCTCCACGTACCAACCCGGGCCCTTTGATCTTCGGGGGAGGCCCTCCTTTCGCCCCTACCAATCTCACAAGCTCGTCTTGAGGGCACAAGGGAGAGAGCCTTCTCCTCTGTGGCCCCCTGACTCTGAAACTCATTACCTGGAGAGATCAGGAAAGCCCCTTTACTAGAAACGTTCAAAAAGAACCTTAAGACCTGGCTCTTCCACTGCGCCTTTGGCGAGTAGGTGCATAACATGATACTATTGCTCCCCTCAACACTTCTGTCACTGGAGTACACACCCTCCAAATGGGAAGTTTAGTTTCACAATTCTGTTTGTTTTTATGAGCTCCCTGCAAATAATCTGCTCCTATTTTTATCTCATTTGAGTCTTTAATCGTTTTATCCTGTACAAGTGGCTCACTCATTGTTATTTTGACTGTGTTTATTGAATTTTTTTTCTCCTATGTAATTTTGATGATGTTGCTTGTTGTTTATGTTTTGGTTTTATTTTGCTGTAATATGTTGTCTGGGCTTGGCCCCATGTAGGCCGCTCTGAGTCCCCACTGGGGAGATGGTGGCGGGGTATAAATAAAGATGATGATGATGATTATTATTAGAAAATATGCAAAAGAAGCCAAGTTTGCAGAGGAAAATGTATTGTTTTATACATACCCATACACACACACACACCCATACACACACAGAAAGAAAGTTCAAGACTGTATTTACATAATCATTTCCCTTTGGGGGAAGAGAACATTCATTAGCAATGTATCGTGTCTTCATCATGTACGGGGTGAGCAAGCACAGGGCACAGAAACAACCTCTGGCAGACATTACTGGTTTACATTCTTGGCTCCCAAAATTCATACCAGCAATGTGCCAGCCACAGCAGTTCTTCCGCAACTACTGCTCTTTCTTATATATGATCTACAGACTTATAGTTTAATCTAGACTGGCATCGGCAATCCAAATCCTGGCAATTACCAATGGCTCCTAATTCCCTTCCCAAGAGCCTGGAAAAATCATTAGTATCCATACTCTATGTACAAGCCCAAACTGATGGGAAATGGTTTCCTGACTCACAATAACGTATTCGTATCTTCACTGTGAAAGAAAAATATCTCTCGCCAAATAATCTCTCCCCTTCCCCCAATTATTTCGAACCAGGCAACAGGGAAGGGGAACAAAACATTTCTCCTCTCTCCCCAACAGATATGGAACTGAGATTTTGAAAAGATCAACCTCACAGCAACCACATAATCAGCAGGCAATAGCTGTCGATGGGAGGAAAGCTTTTCGGCGAGGCATTTTATTACAATATAAGCAGGCACCAATTGTTTAGCTGAATGCATTCTCCCGCCGTATGATTACCATGTGATGATAACCACCTTGCTTGGCTTCTCTTGATTTTATATTTCACGGCATGGGCCCCAGCACTATAATGGGAGACTATTTCATACTATAGGAAAAATTGCTAAAATGGGTGTTACTGCCCATTTTGGTTGTTCGCTCCCATTCTTCTTTAGTTTTCTCTCTTGTTCCCATACAGACATCTGGCCACTAGCTCCCTTTGCCCACTCTCATCCTCTGGTCTCAGAAGAAACCAAAACTTCAGATCACAGCTGATGAACCTGTAATTCCTTTAGATGGTGTGAGCAGTGGTTAGAGATGATGGAAGAGGCCATTTTGGAGGGGCACGAGGTCCTCCACCCCTGACCTACTCCTCTGCATTATCAACCAGAACGCAGAATGCAAGCCACAACATTTCTCCCTCGGAAGGCTTGCCAGGAACCTATCTGCAAGCAAAGAGCAGGAATATATACCATTGGCTTGGCTGGATATTGTAATCGGCAATTTCACAGCTGGCTAATTCCCTTTGCTGCTGCCTTGCTTACACTTAGGGCTCTCCCCCTGCAATCCTCCTCCCTCACTTTCTCTCTCTCCTACACAACGTACCCATATTCACAAAGCGACACATGAAATGGGTGAGGCAGCGCTTTGAAAAATCATAGGGACTGCTGGCCCTGCTGAGCTTGGATCCATGCCTCAAATCGAGTTCATCGACACGCACTCCATCTCTCACCCGTCACCTCGCCCTAGAGCTCAATATGGCTAAGAATAATAAAACATGGGTTAAATACAAAAGGCATGTTTAAAATATGACATAAAGAGGAATGCACTGAAAATGCAGCAACAGACAAACCAGCCAGCACCCGACTGCTTAGACATCCTTTGACAGCAGATGAGCCTGCGTGCCAAAAACCCATCTGGAAATAAACAGAATTGATCTTCCCCCTTGAACAACAGGCAAAGTGAGCCAACCAAGCCTCCCTTGGCCAGGAGTGCCAGTGTGAGCCTTTAGAAAGCCTTCTTGGAAGAGCCACTCAGAAGAGTCTCTGTTGCATCCTTGCCAGGCATGCCTTTAGTGGTAGTTGGACAGAGAGAGGGCCCTGCTTGCCACCCCAGAGAGAAAAAGGGAGATTGAGAGAGAAAAGAAACTGGAGAGAACCCAACAGAACCCGTAGGAAAAACCAGAAACATGCCTCAAAGTGCTCAACAGATGGCTGGTTTATTTTTAAAAAGTGTTCAATGTGTTTCGGCCAATATACATATACGGCCTTCTTCAAGGGCTATGTAGAAGTAAAAATAAATATAAATTTAAATGGATGACACATAATTACATTATCACCTCGAAAGCTGCAGGGGATACTTCCCTGGCTTACTGTGGAAAAGCAAAATTATAGGCAACAGAGAACCCTATTGAAACACACAGCTTCTAGGTAGTATAGGTAAAGGTTTCCCATTGACATTTAGTTGTGTCCAACTCTGGGGGTTGATGCTCATCTCCATTTCTAAGCCAAAGAGCCGACGTTGTCTGTAGACACCTCCAAGATCATGTGGCCGACATGACTGCATGGAGCGCCGTTACCTTCCCACAGAAATGGTACCTATTGATCTACTGACATTTGCATGTTTTCAAACTGCTAGATTGGCAGAAGCTGGGCCTAACAATAGGAGCTCACCCCACTCCACAGATTTGAACAGCTGCCCTTTCAGTCAACAAGCTCAGTAGCTCAGCGGTTTAACCTGCTGTACCACCGGGGGCTCCCTAATAGTAGAAGCATATCATATAACCAGCTGGGGAGAACCTGGAAAATGCACAGGGAGAACACTGTTCCAGAATTCCTAGGTCCTCTAGCGCAGTTCTATGATCCACTTCCAACAGAAGCACACAATCAAATCATGCTGGAAGTCCAAGAACATGCTTGAAATAGACATAATTTTTCCGATGGAGATTCCCATCTCACAGATATGGGGTTGTACTGCATATGATGAGACGTATGAAACAGTACGTATATGAAAAAACATATGTAATGTATCATCTATATAAATAAAAATGTAATGTTCATTTGAGGGATTAACATAACTCAAAAACCACTGGACGAATTGACACCAAATTTCGACACAATACACATATCAGGCCAATGAGTGACCATCACTCATAAAAACACTGAAAAGCACAGCAGAAGAGACTTTAAAAGAAAAAAACCCTAAAAAATACATTACAAGACATGTGCAAAACCATATATATATATATATATATATATATATATATATACATACACACACGCACACGCACACGCACACGCAAACACACATATATACAAATACATACACATATATACACACACAAAACACATATACACAGACTGGGCCACAGCAACACATGGCAGGGGATGGCTAGTAACAAATATAATTGTATTCTCGCTGCTTAGAGCCTGTGCATAATAACTAGAAATCCAACGACAGAAATTTCTAAAAGTGAGAATCTCATTCCATCTATTGATCTTACTTATGTGTCGTCTATTTATGTATATATTCATATTTATGATTCCACTTGTAACTGCCATTGCTGTATCCTCTGGAATCCTCAGGTTTGCAAGAAGATCACTCTAGTTGAAAATGCTAATTAAAAATACTTTATTAAATGCTTCAGTGTAAACTCCTGATAGTTTCCAAAACTTGTCAAAGGGTTCATGAACTGGACAAGAATCCTCACCAGTTGGTATCCTCAAAGCACACCAGCTCTCAGCAACTACCAGTGGTATGACACAAAAGTCATTCCTCACTTGCCCTGTTACAGGAGTTCATAACTCTTCCCCCATCTATATCGGAAATTTTGGGAGGAGGTAGTGCTCCCCTTGTATACCCAGAGATAGTCTGGGTGCTTTAGTTCCCCAAATCCTACATGTCTAAGCTGGTTGAGTCCACAAGATCCACCCTTTGCAGTTCTTCTGGCTTAAGTCCTCTCTTTCTGACAATGCTGTGCTTTCCTGTTCTCATTCTCCTGAACTCGGAAACCAATGAATAGTTCACAGGGTCAAGAAAACAAGAGATCCCAGACAGAGAGCTGAATGAATGGGTTCAGAGATCTATAGGTGATGCCCATTTAACTACATCTATTTTGAGTCTCTTGGGGGAAGCAAAAAAGCCACCATGGGTTGTATGTACACTGCAGAAATATATCACTAACTACCATGGCTCAACACTACGGAATAATGGGAGTTGTAGTTTCTCTGCATATGAATGACAATGCCTCACCAAATTACAAACCCGGGATCTCATAGCATTGAAACATGATAATTAACGTATGCCAAGCTGTCTAAATTCTGTTATAATGTCACTTCTGTCACTCATGGGGTGCACACCTCACCAAGTGACACGGACAGAGGGGGTGGCACCAAAACAACTGTCTATAAAAAATTATGTAATATTTCTGCAGAAATTTGTATTTTTAAAATAAAAGTACTCCTGTAGTCAGTTTACAGGCAATGGATCACTGCTGTTTTCATTACTTTACATACTATTGGTTTATTTTGTATTGTATTGGTTCCACAACCCTGCGTTTTTATGAGCTCCCTCTTGCAAATAACTTGCTCCTCTTCTTATCTCATTCGAGTTTTTAAATATTTTATCCTGCACATGTGGCCCGCCCACTGTGACTGTGATTGGGTTTTATTGTAATGTTATATTCTTAATGTATTCATATGTTTTTATGTATCTATGATGTTGTTGCTTGTTGCCTATGTTTTGGTTTCATTTTGCTGTAATATGTTGTCTGGGCTTGGCCTCATGTAAGCTGCCCCAAATCCCCATTGGGGAGATGGTGGCGGGGTATAAACACAGATTATTATTATTATTATTATTGTCGAAGGCTTTCATGGCCGGAATCACTCAGTTCTTGTGGTTTTTTTCGGGCTATATGGCCATGTTCTAGAGGCATTTCTCCTGACGTTTCGCCTGCATCTATGGCAGGCATCCTCAGAGGGTGAGGTCTGGAGCTGGGAAAAAGGGGGTTTATATATCTGTGGAAAGACCAGGGTGAGACAAAAGGCTACTGTAAGATGGGCTAGGTGTGAATCTTTTCAATTGACCACCTTGATTAGCATACAATGGGCTGACTGTGCCTGGAGCAAACTCTTAATGAAAGGTGATTAGATGTCCCTGCCTGTTTTTCTCTCTGTTGTTTTAATTTTAGAATTTTTTAAAACTGGTAGCCAAATTTTGTTCATTTTCATGGTTTCTTCCTTTCTGTTGAAATTGTCCACATGTTTGTGGATTTCAATGGCTTCTCTGTGTAGCCTGACATGGTGGTTGTGAGAGTGGTCCAGCATTTTTGTGTTCTCAAATAGAATGCTGTGTCCAGGTTGGTTCATCAGGTGCTCTGCTATGGCTGATTTCTCTGGTTGGAGTAGTCTGCAGTGCCTTTCATGTTCCTTGATGCGTGTCTGGGCGCTGCGTTTGGTGGTCCCTATGTAGACTTGTCCACAGCTGCATGGTACACGGTAGACTCCTGCAGAGGTGAGAGCTAAACATTTGGAGCCATGGAGAAGAAGAACTCAACAGGTTCCTGGAACATCTTAACAGCATCCACCCTAACATCCAGTTCACTATGGAAATAGAAAAGGAAGGAAGACTGCCTTTTCTAGATGTCCTAGTCATCCGCAAACCAGATCAACAATTGGGTCACACCGTCTACAGAAAACCCACACACACAGATAGATATCTACATAAAAACTCCAACCATCACCCAAGTCAAAAAAGAAGCACCATCAAAGCCTTGGCAGACCGTGCAAAAAGAATCTGTGAACCCCACCTCCTCCAAGATGAACTGAACCACCTCAACTGGGCTCTCCAGGCCAATGGATACTCCACCTCAGACATCAGAAGAGCTGCAAGACCAAGAACAAGCCACAAGAATAAAGATGAAGATCCACCCAGAGGAAAAGTGTCCCTGCCATACATCAAGGGAACCACTGACCGCATAGGGAAGCTGATGAGGAAACACAACATACAAACAATCTACAAACCCACCAAGAAAATTCAACAAATGCTACGTTCAGCAAAGGACAAGAGGGATCCTCTCACCTCTGCAGGAGTCTACCGTGTACCATGCAGCTGTGGACAAGTCTACATAGGGACCACCAAACGCAGCGCCCAGACACGCATCAAGGAACATGAAAGGCACTGCAGACTACTCCAACCAGAGAAATCAGCCATAGCAGAGCACCTGATGAACCAACCTGGACACAGCATTCTATTTGAGAACACAAAAATGCTGGACCACTCTCACAACCACCATGTCAGGCTACACAGAGAAGCCATTGAAATCCACAAACATGTGGACAATTTCAACAGAAAGGAAGAAACCATGAAAATGAACAAAATTTGGCTACCAGTTTTAAAAAATTCTAAAATTAAAACAACAGAGAGAAAAACAGGCAGGGACATCTAATCACCTTTCATTAAGAGTTTGCTCCAGGCACAGTCAGCCCATTGTATGCTAATCAAGGTGGTCAATTGAAAAGATTCACACCTAGCCCATCTTACAGTAGCCTTTTGTCTCACCCTGGTCTTTCCACAGATATATAAACCCCCTTTTTCCCAGCTCCAGACCTCACCCTCTGAGGATGCCTGCCATAGATGCAGGCGAAACGTCAGGAGAAATGCCTCTAGAACATGGCCATATAGCCCGAAAAAACCCACAAGAACTGATTATTATTATTATTATTATTATTATTATTATTATTGTGTTTATTTTATTTTATGTACTGTTTTAGGCACTTTGTGCCATGTATAAGCCGCCCCAAGTCCCTTCGGGGAGATGGAGACAGGGTACAAAAATAAAGTTATTATATTATTATTATATTACTTCTTGGGGTTTTTTAATAGTTGCTCATTTTTCCAAAGTTTCCGGTATTTTACTTCTTATATTGTAACTAGGATGAGATGTTGATGATGATGATGATGTTTTTAGTGTGAGATTATTAGCTGCATTGAGTCCTCACAGGGAGAAAGGCGGGGTATAAATAAAGTAAATGAATAAAATAAAAATATGAGTTACCACACTGAGTGACACCAACTGTAATGATGCCACTGCTTCCAAATACTATATTTTGGGATGGAATGACATAACTGCATAGTTAAACTTAGCCTCATCAATCATTGTCATCATTGTTGTTGTTGTCAGGAATTTTGCTGTTGCAAATGGCCATGGCTGCATCAGTCATGAAAAAAACAAGCATCTGAGAACTTGTATTTAAAGTGAAACAGAGAGCTAAAATGGTGCAATGATTTCAGTGTTGGGCCAAGCTTCTGGGAGACCAGAGTTTGAATCCTTGCTCAGTCATGGAAACCCATTTGAGTGAGCTTGGGCAACTGACACTTTCTCGTCTCAGAGGAGAGCAATGGCAAACTCCTTCTGAACAAATCTTGCCAAGAAAACCCCAAGAGAGTGTTGCCAGAAGGCACATGACACTAACATCAATAAAGGGTGTTTGGAGCTGGCAGATTTTGTCTACTTTCCTTTGCCGTAACTGGAAAAACAGACACCAATAGTTTAGCACACCAACTAGATTCTAGGTATGATTATTACAGATTCTGTACTACACTGTGAGTAAAGCCATGTGTTTACAGAAACTTTTGCCAACCATGTGAATTTCAGATACGTTGGATTGCAATTCTCAGCATCTTTATCCAATCATGTTGGCTGACGATGACAGACACTGCACCTACAACATCTGGAAGGCATCCAGTTTAGGGGCCGGGGGGAGGGAGGGAGAATCGTTAGATATACATTGTCATATAATTTTGTTTCTGAATGTAGATTAGCTGCTTTGAACTGGCTTTCATAGCCTAAATCACTGAGTTGCTGTGAGGGTTCCGGGCTGTATGGCCATGTTTCAGAAACAATCTCTCCTGACATTTCGCCCACATCTAAAGCAGGCATCCTCAGAGGTTGAGGGGTCTGTTGGAAACTAGGCAAGTGAGGTTTATATATCTGTGGAATGTCCAGGGTGGGGAAAAAACTCTTGTCTGTTCAAGGCAAGTGTGAATACTGCAAGGCCATTCAATGCTAATCAAGGTGGACAATTGCAACATTCACACTTGCCTCAAATAGTTCTTTCTCCCACCCTGGACATTATTCCACAGATATATAAACCCCACTTGCCTAGTTTACAACAGAACTCATAACCTCTGAGGATGCCTGCCATAGATGTGGGTGAAACGTCAGGAGAGAATGCTTCTTGAACTTGGCCATACAGGCCAGAAAATGCACAGCAACCCAGTGCTTTGAACAGGATTATAGAACTTACTCTGCCAACTCAATGCAGTTAATCTGCATTCAGAAGCTAGACGACATGGCCGTGTAGATGGGGTGCTAAGCATGATTTCCTCATACTTCTGGGGCAGTTGTTATGTTGACAACCATTCCATAAACAGTTAGTTAATGTTTCTATTTTCTAGGAAAAAAATACATCGACTAAAGAGGAAAGGTGAGGAAAGAGTTGCTGCTGGACTCCCATACCCAGGTTTAGGGATAACTATCTGTCCACCTCAGACTTGTACTTTTTATTGTAACTAGAACTTCCAAGATTCACCAACCACAGCTAGAAACACGCTCCTGACACAGATGGGCAAAGATGCACTAAAATTAAGGAAAGGGTGATTCTGAGCACATGGGCAGTCACTGAATTGATAATAAATCCCATAATCTAGATTACAAGTCCTTCCACTCAAAAAGTCCTCCCTTGTTTTTTCATTGTTGCTGAGTTTTCCAGTTTTGTGACTATCACACAGTACCAAAACAGGAAACTTTGGATAATCTACTACATATAATTCCCCCAAACTACCAGAATACCCCTTTCCATCACATGAGTCCACTAGCAATTTATCATGCTGGTCTCATTCTCCCGCTTTGTCTTTTTATGTAGTGTAGTTACTGGCACAAAATCCATGATATTGTGGTAGGCCACCCGCTACACCAGTATCTTCTGTCAACATTTAATTAATTGCCAACCCCACTAAACACGCATCACATACATACATATAGTTGCCTCTCACACAAAAAACCCCCATTATTCTTAACAATGTTTTGAACAAGCTGTCACCCTGGGCCCCTTCCACACAGCTGAATAAAATCCCACATTATCTGCTTTGATGTATTGACGAAGGCTTTCATGGCCGGAATCACTGGGTTGTTGTAGGTTTTTTTGGGCTACATGGCCATGTTCTAGAGGCATTCTCTCCTGATGTTTCGTCCGCATCCATGACAAGCATCCTCAGAGATAGTGAGGTCTGTTTGAACTAGGAAAATGGGTTTATATATCTGTGGAATGACGGATATATGGCAGTGTGGACTCAGATAACCCAGTTCAAAGCAGATATTGTGGGATTTTCTGCCTTGATATTCTGGGTTATATGGCTATGTGGAAGGGCCCCTGGGTACTATCATTCCCCTAAAATTATATGGGGTTTGGACTAAGAAAACTCCATTTCCATTCAGGCCAAAGTAGAGAAAAAATTAGACCAAGATGTAGAGTCCTACTGCTGCTGTTGTGTGTTTTTCAGAGGCAATTACACTGCAGTGACAGCCTCAGAATCAGGCCACTGTTTGGGACCGTCCAATAGCAATGCGTGATATACCTCACCAAGAATCTGAGTAGCGGTGTGCACACAACCTTAAGACAGTCAGCCCCTTAGGCAAAGAACTGTCACATCAATGTTCTGCAGAGCTCCTAAGCAAGCTGTTGGCACTAAATACATGGTGCAAGGCGGTAAAGCAAGTCCTCACTCGGAGGATGCAGTTCGGCTCCCCAAGCAATGAAGATGGAAGTGGGCCATTTGGTTATCTGGAGAAAAAAGGCATAGGATACTTGGAAGATTTGTGCTCAATGCTTCCTCCTTCCCCTGTTGCACAGACATACATCTACAAAGGCTGCATCTTGTGGAATCCTAGAATGAGTAGTTTGGTCAGAAGCACTAGAGCAGCGGTTCTCAACCTAGGGGTCGAGACCCCCAGGGGGGGTCATTTGGCCAATTTGGAGGGGTCGCGAGGCCGCCTCCTTTGGCCCCACCCTCTTCGCCTGCTCAAAATGGTTGTGCGTAGTCTTCCTTGCCTGCCAGCCAGCGAGCACAAAAACCAGGCAACGGGGGCTCCGCTCGAGGCCTGGCCTCACACGAAGCCTCCCTTGCCTGGTCTCCCCGCTTTCTGGCTGGTGGGATTGCAAGGAAGGCAAAGGAGGCTTCATCCAAGGCCAGGCCTCAACAGGAGCTGCCCTCGCCTGGGTTGCAATCCCGCCGGCCGGCGAGAGCAAGAGCCAGGCAAAGGAGGCTTTGCACGAAGCCTCCCTCTCCTTGCTTGCTGGCCAGCGGGGTTGCGAGGCAGGCAAGGGAGGCTTCATCTCCCCTAAATCGTTGTCAATTCCTCCAAACCCCCTCCAGTATTTTCTGTTTGACATGGGAGTTCTGTGTGCCAAGTTTGATCCAGGTCTGTAATTTGTGAAGATCTTAGTGGTCTGTGGAAGTCAGAGCTGAATTGGTTGAAGGTACTACAAATCCCATCATCTGTTTTCCATATTCCCCCAAATATATTTTTTTTCTGATTAATCACAATGCTTTAATTATGTTGAATTCGTAACAATGAAAACACATTCTGCATATCAGATATTTACATTACGATTCGTAACAGTAGCAAAATTATAGTTCTAAAGGAGCAATGAAAATAATTTTATGGTGGGGGGGGGACCACAACATGAGGAACCCTATTTAGGGGCCACAGCATTGGAAAGGTTGACAACCACTGCACTAGAGCTCTCTGGCAGACCATTGTAAATGCCCCTCTCTAAACTGCAAATCCCGGGATTCTGTAAAATGTTCTGTAACAAGTATATTTTAGCTCTATAATTGTCGTGTATAAAAGGGCCCTGGTATCAGTGCAAAAACAATTGGAGTCAGATATCACTTGGAACTAATACAATATAACCTCCTGTATCCACAGAACTAATACAGTTTCATTCATCCACTTAGTCACTTAGGACCTCATGTTCCAGCTACACCCTCTTCTTTGTACCACTGTTGTTTCTCCCATTGAAAATAATAGGGTTGGCTATTATCTGCGGTTTCACATATCCACTCGAAGTCCGAGAACGCTGTATAAAAAACCCACACAGAATGAAGTCTCATTTGACTAATTGGTTTAAAATCATAACGTTTCTGCTTTATAGCTTTGTGAGTCAACAGCTTTTCAGCTTTTCACAGGAATAGTTTTTATTATTATTTTCGGAAACATTTTGGCTGGAGGTGGCATACAATTTCCACAGTCAAACATAGGTTGCAACAATTTTAAACATAAAACAAATTACAGTTAACAATATCTTAAACACATGGGATTCTGTCTGATCTTGGAAGCTAAGCAGGGTCAGCCCTGGTTAGCTGTTGAATGGGAGGTCACCACTGAATATCATGTGTCATAGGCTATATTTCCGAAGGAGGAACTGGCAAAACTACCTTGCCTATTATTAAATTCATGATGTTGCCATAAGTTGTCTTAAAATTATTGATATAAAGAACACATTAAAACATGTTACATACATTAACATATACGTTTAACACATTTGATTGTCAAGACTGCCTTTTTAACCTAAAAGACCTATCTTTGGATGTATTATTCAAGAGTAAAATACAAATGTGAAACTGAACTGACTCATTTTTACTCATTTTCCAGCATGAATGTTGTAATTGCGAGGCATGTGATAAAGAGGCATCAAAACTGGCAATTTACACCCTTAAAATCCAACATGCCTTATGTGTATGTGAGTTTGTGTGCCTTCAAGCTGCCTCTTGATTTGTGGTGACCCCATACATTTTTCATAGTTTTCTTAGGCAATAAATACTCAGAGGTGGATTTACCAGTCCATTGCTCTGAAATATAAGCTACAGCATCTGATATTTATGGGTGCTCTCCCATCCAAAAGCTAACCAGGGTGTGCTCTGCTTAACTTCCATAATCAGCTTGGACCTTTTAGGTACCTAGGGTCCCTTCCTACATTTTCTGCTTTGAACTGGAATATATGGTAGTGTGGATTCAGATAACCCAGGGCCAGGCATGTAACTGGGGGCAGGGGGGGGGGGGGGCTTAGAGGCTTCAGCCCCCCCCCCCCAAATTCTCATGGTGGTCTGCGAAGCATAGTGATCAGATCATGGTACATTATTTATTTATTTATTTATTTATTTATTTAGTACACTTGTATACCGCTAATATCTCAGCCTGTGCGGCGACTCATTGCGGTTTACAACATATTTAAACTGTTATGTTTATTCATATCATGATCTGATCACTATGCTCAATATATCCCATATGCATGGGGGTATAGGGGAAACAATACAAAAGGTTTGCTAGGGTAGACCCTCTTTCACTCAGACTCAGCCCCCCCCCCCCCCCCCCCCCCGGAATCAAAATCCTGGCTATGGGCCTGCCCAGGGCCATACCACACAGCCATATAACCCAGAATATCAAGGCAGAAAATCCAACAATATCAACTTGGAGCTGAGTTATCTGAGTCCACAGTGCCATATATTTCAGTTCAAAGCAGATAACTTGGGATTTTACTCAGCTGTGTGGAAAGGGCCCCAGTTCAAAGCAGATATTGTGGAATTTTCTGCCCTGGTATTCTCAGTTATATTATATTAATTAATTCTTAATTAAATTTCACAATTTGAGGGAGTCATCAAGTATGCATGAAATTGACTTCCAGTGTTATAACGTCCATAATCCCTGGCTATCCTGCCTATGGCTTATTGGAGAAGTGAGCGAAGTCCACTAATGCGCCACTTTTGTGGGTGGATCAGTCTTGACAGCCCTGTTGGTAAGCCAAGCGTCCCAGAAGGACAGCTCCGCATGGGGTGGGGAATATCTCATTCATTGCCTGAAGCCCACACAGAAGCCAAGCCTACCATTAAAATGACATTTCAGTGTGCGCTGTGCCTTGACAGTGACTCATTCCTTCACTGGACTCCACTCAGTAAAGCCTCTGGTAATTCCAGCCGAGCCAATTCAGTGTGCAAAACGGAAAGGGCCCTTCACTGGGTACACAGCTGCTCCATGTACAACAAGCTGGCCCCCAATGCGCCTATCAGAGGGTTATGACTCTACCTCCACCTGTCAACAGTAATAAAAGTGGCTTAAATACCTAGCTCAGCCATTGTCCATTGTAACAATAACACAAAAAACCCCTGCAAGGATTCATTCCCACACAACAGAAGGCTGGGCTACGTGGACCTTATGGTCTCTTCTAATGATTCTGTATATGTAGCTTTCATAGGCTGCAGGTACACATACACTATAGACGTAATGCAGTTTGACAGAATTTTAACTGTTAGGTCTCAGTGCTATGGCATCATAGGAATTGCCATTTTACAAAGTTCTGACAAAGAATGCAGGTATCTCACCAAACTACAACTCCCAGGATTAAATAACATTGCACCATGGCAATTAAAGTGGTGTCAAACTGTATTAATTCCACAGTGTAGATGCAACCTGGGTGTACTTCATCATATGCAACTGATGTAGGTAGACCCTGGGTACAGAAGTTAAGTTTCAAACTTATTTCTTTCAAGGTGCATTTACACTATATAATTAAAACAGTGCGAGTGCAGCTTTTTTCCGAATGAAGCAGAGAGTGTTTGAGGACTGGGACATCCGTAGGGATACCAAAGTGCTTATTGATAAAGCTATTGTCCTCTCAACCCTGCTATTTGCCTGCAAGACGTGGACAGTCTACCGACATCACATGCAACTCCTAGAACGATTCCACAAGCGCTGCCTCTGGAAAATCTTGCAAATCTCTTGGGAAAACAAGTAGACAAACGTCAGCATGCTGGAAGAAGCAAAAACCACCAGCATTGAAGTGATGGTCCTACGCCATCAACTCCGCTGGACCGGTCACGTTGTCTGGATGCCTGACCACCGTCTCCCAAAGCAGTTGCTCTACTCTGAACTCAAGAACATAAAACGGAATGTTGGTGGGCAGGAAAAGAGATTTAAAGATGGGCTCAAAGCCAACCTTTAAAACTCAGGCATAGACACTGAGAACTGGGAAGCCCTGGCCCTTGAGCGCTCCAGTTGGAGGTCAGCTGTGACCAGCAGTGCTGCAGAATTTGAAGAGGCACGAATGGAGGGTGAAAGAGAGAAATGTGCCAAGAGGAAGGCGCGTCAAGCCAACCCCAACCAGGACCGCCTTCCACCTGGAAACCAATGCCCTCACTGTGGGAGAAGATGCAGATCAAGAATAGGGCTCCACAGTCACCTACGGACCCACCGCCAGGACACTGCACTTGGAGGACAATCATCCTCGGACAACGAGGGATCGTCTAAGTAAGTAAAACAGTTTGACAATACTTTATCTCAATGCCATGGAATCATTGGAGTTGTATAAGTTCTTTAGTCGCCACTGCAAAGAGTTCTGGTGTCTCATCAAACTACAACCCCCAGGATTCCACAGTACTGAACCATGGCAGTTGAATAATTCAATAATGTAGGTGCACTCTCAGTATCAAAAGTGCTATGCAATCCCTTTGCACACTGATACAGACTAACATCATACATCAAAATTCAAAGAGTGGGACTCATCCAAAATGCAGATAAAGCATCATGCAAGCTTTTGAAACTTCACTCGCTTCTTCATCAAGCAAAGATGGCTGAAATCATTCAGAAGGGAAAAATAGAAAATCTGGCCCAACTTATGAAGGACCTCATGAACACTGCGGGATATTTCCACCTCAACATTCTCTGTCTCTTGTGGAGTTGAATTAATAATTCTGATTAACACGCCAAACAGCAAACACTCAGTGATGCCTCAAGAATGTATCTTAAATAATAATACAAAAAGGTGAAATACAGAATCAGAGAATCCTAGAGTTGGAAGAGACCTTGTGAGCCATCCAGTCCAACCCCCTGCTAAGAAGCAAGAAAATCGCACTCAAAGCACCCCCGACAGATGGCTATCCAGCCTCTGTTTTAAAGCCTCCAAAGAAGGTGCCTACACCACACTCCTGGGCAGACAGTTCCACTGCTGAACAGCTCTAGGGCTTTCTTCCTAATGTTCAGGTGGAACCTCCTTTCTTGAAGTTTGAAGCCATTGTTCTGCATCCTAGTCTCCAGGGCAGCAGAAAACAAGTTTGCTCCCTCTTCCCTATGACTTCCTCTCACATATTTATACATGGCCCTCATCATGTCTCCTCTCAGCCTTCTCTTCTGCAGGTTAAATATGCCCAGCTCTTTAATATGGTTTTGTCCTCTCATTGACTTGTCTATACTCTCCTCCTAGGTCATGTTATACATAGAGAAAATCAGTTATGAGCAATTCTGTTCTATGAGCAGAGGCTATGATCTTTCTAACTAAGGAACACTGCTTCAGAAACTCATCCTTTGGCATAATAACCTGTCACTCATGAAGACTGCCGCATGACTGAAGTGTATCAGACTGTAGGGACCAGAACCACTGCAGAGTTCAATTACTGTAGTTAAGAACAAAAAGAATTCCTTTCAGATTGGGGTCGATCTAATCCAGTGGTTCCCAACCTTTGGTCCTCCATGTGTTTTGGACTTCAACTCCCAGAAGTTCCAGCCATCTTACCAGTTGTTAGGAATTGTGAGAGCTGAAGTCCAAAACACCTGGAGGACCAGAGGTTGGGAATCACTGATAATCCATTCTGATATTGTTGTGTGCCTTTCAGTTCTTTCCAACCTATGGGGTCCCAATACACTGGGGTATTTTGGCAAGATTTGTTCACAGGAGGTTTCCCATTGCCTTCATCTGAGGCTGAGAGAGTGTGACTGGCCAAGGTCACCCAATAGGTTTCCAGGTCCAAACCCTGATCTCCAGGATTGTCTAATGCTCAAAACACTATGCTGGGTCGCATCCAGAATTCTGGATGCAATGTTTCAGATCTTTATTAAAAAGCTCACAAAATGGGTATAAACTTATCACAAGATTGCCTTCAATATCTGGTACTCAGAGGCCGCGTGCCTCTTTTGATGCCGTGGGCGTTCATGCATCACCAAACAAAGGAAATGCATAATCACAAGAGACAGCGCAGATATGAATACAAGTGCTAATTTGTATGTATGGATGTGTACTGAGAAGTAATGAGTAAAATTTAAATAGAAATATAATACATCTCACTGTACTAGAAAGACTGTGACCATTAGATGACCCATGTGCCTGCTCAGGCCATTGTTGGGGGCTCTTCCACAGTTATAGTGCTGCAATTCCACTTTACCTGGCTTGATTCTGCCCTATGAAGCCCTGGGATTTGCAGGATGGAAGTTCCTGTGGTGCCTATGACCAACTACAAACCCAAGGATGTCAAATGATAAAGCCATGAGAAGTAAAGTGGAAGCATAAGACTTGTTTGCATAGACAAAAAGGTCCACACTCACTCATTAGCTGCATCAATCCTGACACACAACCTATAATCCCTTTAGCAATGGAAGTGCTTCTTTTATACAATATAACAGCACTTGCTTCTTGCTCTGTATTTTCCAGGATAATCCAACCTATTGCTGGACTTAGCTAGATTGGGGAAGCTTCAGGGAGATCACAGGACAAGTTGAATGCCTCTTGTTACACACTGGGGTGTATGCTTTGCAACATTATAGATCTCTTTCATTTTGTGAATACTACAATCCCTACTCAAAACAGGGGAAAGGTGGTTGACTCATGAGTGAGTGGAGAACCACTCTTCCCGCATATCCTTTGCTGAGGTCTGTTCTTGTTTCACCCATTGTGGCTCCTGTGTGCCTTCCTTTCCAGAGTGACAGGACAGTCATGGTGGGCACAAGGGCTGGCAACAACTGAATCCCATGGTGGCAGAGGCAACTCCACAGCAGCTCTACAGGTTGTCCAGTCACCCAGAAGCCAGATGAGAAGATCACATCACTATTTCCAGATAGGAGCTAACATAAGCAAAGGTGAGAAGGTGGAGTCAACATTTTATTTCCAAGGAAACACCAAACACCAAAGCTGATTCAACTTTGAGGTGTGGATAGCAATACAATATTAGTGAGGTACATTACAGGTAAGTGTGATGCTAACAGAGTGGATTTGGGTCAGCTCTGGTTTTGAATAATATGACTTGCAGGTGTTTTTTTTGTTGGTGTAGGCCAGGCATTGGCAAACTTTGGCCCTCTGGGTGTTTTGGACTTTAACTCCCACAATAGAGGCCCTTTCCTTCTCCCCCTCAGCCACTTAAGCAGCTGAATGGGCCCCGCCCCTGGGCCCCGCCTCTATCACAAGTGAGGCTGGTGGGGACGAGGGACAGAGCCTTCTCGGTGGTGGCCCCTCGCCTGCGGGGAAATTAGGTCATCAACATCCCTCCTCTCCTTCAGAAGGAAGCTGAAAACATGGATATGGGACCAGGCCTTTGGGTAATCTGGCAGACTGACAAGATAATGACAACCAGAAATTGGAAAGGACTATGGTAATGCTGAATGGACTTACGGATATCAGAACTCGGTGAACGTTAGCCACTAGATTGGCTTTTAATTGTTTAATTGTTATTGTTTTAATTGTTTTAACAACTGTGGTTATTACTGTCATGTAATTTATTTGTTGAATTGTTGGCATCGAATTGTGCCGGTGTAAGCCGCCCTGAGTCCCCCCTCGGGGGTTAAGAAGGGCGGGGTAGAAGTGCCCGAAATAAATAAATAAATAAATAAATAAGGGGCCTGAGGCTGTTAGGAATTGAGTGAGTTGGGAGTCCAAAAAAACTGGAGGGCTGAAGTTTGCCCATGCCTGGTATAGACAGATCCACAGTGCTATATAGTTACCCTTCCATATTCACTGGGGTTAGAGGCACTGGATCACCATGAAAAACTGTGAAGAAAGCAACTGCTCTTTCATTACCTCTCTAGGATTTTCCAGTGGCCCTTCCACACAACCATATAACTCAGAATATCAAGGCAGGAAACCCCACAACATCTGCTTTGAACTGGGTTATCTGAGTTCACACTGTCATATATTTTAGTTCAAAGCAGAAAATGTGGGGTTTTATTCAGCTGTGTGGCAGGCCCCTTAATCTTCCAGTATGACTCTACCGTTGACAGCCACTGAAAGCTGATCATAGAACCACACTGGAGGACCTAGAGATTCCTAGAGAAGAAATCTGTGAATAATCACATCCACCAAAGTCAAAATCGCAAATGTAGAGGGGCAACTTTAACTGGGCAAAAGTATGATAGCTAGGACCCTACGCTGGTTGTGCACCATGGGTCAGAATTCATGAAGAGAACACGTACACAAGACAGCGCAGCTGGGAGGGAGGAGGGGGTCTACGGCTCACACGTCCTGCCCTCCAGGAGCCCCAGATCCTCCAGTGTTAGAAAGAGAGTGGGCGGGGGGGGGGAGGAGGAATCCAGTTCCTGCCACTCTGTTCGCACTAGGACCTTGTAAAAACCTTTCCTGGCCGCCAGCACACTTTCCGCCCTTCGAAGAACGCAGCCTCAGCAGCTCGGAGCAGTCCAAGCAGACATCCCTTCATTAATTCTGACATGCGTTATACAACCAGCGTACGGTTTCCAGCTCTGCGTAGGGTCCCAGCTATCATACTTTTGCCTTTAATTGCTCAATGTGAAAAGACTCCAGTACTATTTCCAGGGATCTTTTAAGTATCTGCTATTACATCTCAGTGTAACTGTACCTTTACAGGATCTCAGATAAAAAATACCTTCAAACACAAAACTCTTTAGCAGAACTTTAAATAAAGCAGGAATGGGTATACTTTGGGCTTGCAAAATGTAGTGTAGCTACCTGAATATAATGCTCATGTTTTTTTTGGTTTTTTTTTTGCTAAATTGCTTTCCCGAAATTAGAATGCACATTAGATCCATGCAATATGGTAATCTACGGCCCCTTCCACTCAGCTGAATAAATCCCACATTATCTGCTTTGAACTGGAATGCATGGCAGTGTGGAGTCAGATATCCCAATTCAAAACAGATGTTGTGGGATTTCCTGCCTTGATATTCTGGGTTATATGGTTGTGTGGAAGAGCCTTTGGTAATGAGCCAAAACTAAAGGGGAAGCTCTTTCAGGAGCTGCACCTGGGACTCCTATTTGAGGGATGGCACCTCTAATTTAATTGCCATGGCTCAATGCTATGCAAAGGTGAGATTTGTAATTTGGTGAAACATCAGCATTCTTTGGCAGCCCCTATGATCCCAAATTACAGCCCCCATGACCTCATAGCATAGATCCTGAGAAGTTAAAGTGGATTGATTCTACAGCATGAATGGATACACCCCAAAGGGTGGATCTTTGTCTTTACTCTTGTGACTTGTTCTTGGTCTTGCAGCTCTTCTAATGTCGGAAGTGGAGTATCCATTGGCCTGTAAAGCCCAGTTTAGGTGGTTCAGTTCTTCTTGGAGGAGGTGGGGTTCGCAGATTCTTTTTGCACGGTCTGCCAAGGCTTTAATGGTGCTTCTTTTTTGAGAACAAGCCATGAGAGTCAAGACAAAGATCCACCCAGTGGAAAAGTGTTCTTGCCATACATCAATGTAACCACTGACCGCATAGGGAAGCGGATGAGAAAACACAACACTCGTAACTACAGACCCACCAAGAAAATCCAACAAATGCTACGTTCAGCAAAGGACAAGAGGGATCCTCTCACTTCTGCAGGAGTCTACTGAATACTATGCAGCTGTGGACAAGTCTACATAGGGACCACCAAACGCAGCATTGCCCAAACACGAATCAAGGAACATGAAAGGCACTGCAGACTACTTCAACCAGAGAAATGAGCCAAAGCGGAGCACGTGATGAACCAACCTGGACACAGCATATTATTTGAGAACACAGAAATGGAAGACCTCTCGAACAACCACCATGTCAGACTACACAGAGAAGTCACTGAAATCCACAAGCATGTGGACAATTTCAACAGAAAGGAGGAAACCATGAAAATGAACAAAATCTGGCTACCAGTATTTAAAAAACTCTAAAATTACAACAGCAAAACAGAGAGGAAACAATCTGGGACATCTAATCACTTCTCAACAAATGTTTGCTCTAGGCACTGTCAGGCCATTATATGCTAATCAAGGTGGACAGTTGAAACATTCACACCTAGCTCCAGCAGACAAGAGTCCTTTGTCCCACTATGGTCATTCCACAGATATATAAACCCCTTTTCCTAGTTCCAACAGACCTCACTACCTCTGAGGATGCTTGTCATAGATGCAGGCGAAACGTCAGGAGAGATTGCCTCTAGAACATGGCCATATAGCCAAAAAAATTCCGGCCATAATAATAATAATAATAATAATAATAATAATAATAATAATAATAGTAACACTTTATTTATACTCCGCTACCATCTCTGCAGGGGACTCGGTGCGGCTTACATGAGGCCGAGCCCAAAATACAACAATACAAGCAATAACAATAACAATACAAGCTATTTAAAATAACAAAACAATAAACCAATAACACATACAATATCAATAGGACAACACACTTTAAAAACTATGGGTAGGCCAAATTTAATTAAAATTAAAAGATTAAAAATAATGCTTTGACAATACAGAAAATGGTGGATTTTATTCAGCTGTGGGGAAGGGGCCAAAGATGCTCAGCCTTACATCTCCATCCAAAGTTCAGTATGTTATGTAGATAACTTGTTACGGTACAGGTTAAAACCTGGATTTGATCTATTTTTCACTAACACTGGAGCCACCAACCTCCCCAGCTATAGGATTAATCATCACTGCCAAACTTATCAAGGAGGAAGTTCATCCCTACTGTTCCCCTACAGAAAATTATAGCAATCTTTTATAATGGCCACCATCATAGGCTCTTAGGATAGTAAATCTATATGCTGGTCATCAAATCACTAGAAGATCTGAAGGCACTGCAGTGGCCCTTGTTGTCCACTGGGGTTTGGATACCAAAACCCATGGATGGTCGAATCCATTATACAATGTTATAGTAAAATGGTGTCCCTTAGATAAAATGGTAAAATCAAAGTTTGTTGGGAAAAAATCAAGATACAGATGTTTGAAGCCGTGGATGCAGAATCCATGGTTTTGGAGGGCTGATGATACATTGTTTTGTGCCTAATTGGCTCTGCAGAATGGCAGCACAGAAATTACATGGAAACTGAAGCAATTTGATCTTGGCAGCTGAGTTACTTCTCTTCCCAATCCACAGCTCCCTGCCACCCTTGAAAAGGGTTGGCCCCGCTAGCTTCTGAAAATTGGATTTTCCCGCCCAAGAATCTAAAACATTGTTCCGGCTCCACCTGAGTGAGAAGAGAACCCAGGAATCTTGCCTTTTATTCCATTCTGGAGAGCATTTCTCTTTAGCATGAGAAAAGAAAATGTTTGAAGGTGGCTTTTGACATTAAACCCAGCCCCCTGCAGCTTTGCTAGAATCTCCCATATAAATCAGATGGATGAGTCAGGAAGAGAACTGCAGTGACGCCTGTGCTGCAAATGAGCAGGCCTTCTCCTTAGCTACCACACCATGGATGCTCGCTCTGGTCTTGGGCTCAGGAAAGTATTTTTGTAACACCCCTTGAGAGCACGCGCCTTAAGGCTCCACAGCACAATGAGCAAATATAGTGGCATCAAGGGTCCATTTTCTGCTTTGGGACCCTCGGACCGCAGGGGGGAAGGAAAATAAAACCTAAGGAGCTGAACAAGTTGATTTCTGGTTTCCAAAAATGGAGATTTCTACTATTAAATAAGGCAACCCTTCTGGAATTATTTAAAACCTAAACTGCTAGTCCTAAAAGGTCTTTTCTTTTGTGTCAGACAAAGAGTGGTTTGTCAGGAGACTGTGGCCTACAAATATTACCTTAGACCTGCATACTCCACAAAAGATGCACAGTGTGCTCACCCCCATCTTCATTTTCCAACACTATAGATCCATCTATATGAGCCACATAACTTTGAGCTGATCTAGGGGTATTTTATTTTATTTATTTCATTTCAAATTTTTTCTATCATGCCTTTCTCCGCATGGGGACTTAAGATGGCTTACTATAACATGACACAACCCAAGAAATATAAACACATGGAAAATATAAGAGTTTAAAAACAAATATGTGGATCAAAATACAATAGAAATACTCATACAATTAAAATTACTCTTAAAACTTAATATTCTAACCAACTTCCCTGAAAACCTCCAAGACAATGTGCCCCGCATCCTTCCGCAAATAACTGATGGCAAAGAAAGGCAAGCAGGGATGGGGACATCCTGGTCTCTCTTGGGAGAGAATCCTGAAGTCTGGGAGCAGCCACCAAAAAGGCCCTCTTCCTTATTCCCACCAAACAGGTGGTGGGACAGAAAGAAGGCCCTCCCCAGATAATTATAGTTTTCTTAACAGGCTCTTAGAGAAAGGTACAGCCCTTCAAGTAACCTAAGCACAAGCTGTATAAGGTTTGTTTTTGTTTATGTTTTGTTTTTGTTTTTAAAAACAGCACTTTGAATTGTACTCAGAAATAGGTCAGCGGCCAGTGGAGCTGTCACAACAGCAGAGTTGTACACACCCTGTATCCAGTCCCCGTTAACAGTCTGGATGCTGCCCTTGTACCAACTGAAGTTTCTAAGCACTTTTCAAAGGCAGCCCTATGTAGAGTGCATTGCAGTAGTCCAGGGGTTCTCAACCTGTGGGTCCCCAGGTGTTTTGGCCTACAACTCTCAGAAATCCGAGCCAGTTTACCAGCTGTTAGGATTTCTGGGAGTTGAAGGCCAAAAACATCTGGGGACCCCAGATTGAGAACCACTGCAGTAGTCCAATTAGGATGTAACCAAGTCATGGACCAACCAGGGCCACTTCTCCAGGAATGGGCACAGCTGGCACATGAGCTTGAACTGTGCAAAAACACTCCTGGTCACTGCTGATACCTGGGCCTCCAAGTTCAAAGCCGAATCCTCAAGTATCCTCAAACTGCAAACCTGAGTTTTCAGGAGGAATGTGACACCATCTCACACAGGCTGAATACTGTTCTCAGCTCTGTTTATCAACTGGCCAAGAGCATCTCTGTTGTCTGGATTAGGCTTCAATTTGTTTGACCCCATCCAATCCATTACAGCTGCCAGACATCGGTTTAGCACAGGAACCACTTCCTTGAAATTAGGTGGAAAGGAGTGTAGAGTTGGGCGCCATCTGCATATAGATGTGTCACCACACTTCAAAACTCTAGATCAAACTAAGGGCCAAGGGCCAAATACAGCCCTCCAAGGTCATTTACCCAGCCCTTACTCAGGGTCAACCTAAGGCTGAAACGACTTGAAAGCACACAGCAACATCAACAACAATCCTATCTCATCAACCAAAAGTAGGCCCACACTTCCCATTGAAATACTAATATGTTTATATTTGTTAAAATTGTTCTTCATTTTTATTATTGTATTATTTTAAGTGGGGTTTTTTTGCACTACAAATAAGATATGTGCAGTGTGCATAGGAATTCATTCATGCGTTTTTCAAATTATAATCCATCCCTCTGACAGTTTGAAGGATTTTGACCTGGCCCTCTGTTTAAAAAGTTTGAGGACCCCTGCTCTAGATGATCTCTCCAGTGGTTAAATAGCACGGGGAACAAGACTGGACGCTGAGGACGGCACAGGCCAGGCCAAGGAGTTGAAAAGGAATCCCTCAGCACCACCTTCTGAGACTGTCTTTCCAGGATGGAACAGAGCCACTGAAAACTGTGTCTCCAAGTTCCATCCCAATGAGGCGGCCTAGAAGGAAACCATGGCCGAATGTATCAAAAACCAATGTGTACTCTGAATCACAGCCAGCGCCAAGCGAGCTCAGTGACTTGGCAGATGTCCAGACTGTGTGGCACTAAGCTGGCCAGCAGCTGGAAGAAATCTGCACGATCCAGTGGCATTGAATCTGGATTGGCATTGCTGGATGGTCACCCTTACCATTCCTCTTGTGTCCTTAACTTGATGGCAACTACCGGTAATGAACTGTACTAGTCATCACTCCTTACATCTAGTGATGCTGACTGGACCACCAGAATGACATGGCAGAGGCGAAGGGGGAAAGGAGAAATGCCCGTTCTTTCCCCCTCGCTTCTCCAATCACTCTGGCATTTCAGCCAGCACCAGTAGATGCCACAAACAATGATCATGAGCAATTTCACACCCAGTGATCGCCAATATGTCAAGAACATGAGGAGAAATGGTGCTGTCCCCAGGACACCCGAGCCGGAGGAAAAGTGAGATTGCTGTGCGAACGAACAGCCACAACAGGTTCTGACTCAGAACCAGTCCAACTGTTGACATAACCACAAAGTGTAGGCAAGCATCAGAGCTTCAGCGATGCTTCAGTGTCTAGCCCAATCTTTTTTAAACACAGAACCAGGCTGTTTTGTGGCCTTGGTGGGTGTTGGGGTGAATCAGCCCCGTGCATCATATGGACATCACAGAGTCCATTCACCTCCATCCTGCCTCATTTGACCCATTCGAGGTAGGCTCATTCTGCATTGCCTTTACAATCTATTAACAGTAGCATAAATATCAGCAAAAATAATTATAACAACAAACATCACTATGACGCTGAAGGTTTTAAAAATGTTTCACAAATAGTATCTCATTAATTCATGCACCAACCCTGTAAGGTTAATCCTTCATGTTGTGGGCTGAGGTTAAGAGAAAGTGGCTTGCCTAAGGCAGACTAATGAGGTCATGGCAGGAGAAAGATTCAAATCAGGAAGAGCTCCCTCCTAGTGAACACCATGGCTTGATTCAGACCAGTGTGTGCTGTAAACAAATGTGCAAATGGCTCTATTGCAAAGAGTCACTGATAAGCAAGCAGGTGGCTTACAGATATTTTGGATCACAGCTCCCCCAGTCTCTAGTCCAGGCCTTCACAAATTGTGGTCTTCCATGTTTTTTTGACTTCAGTTCCCATAATTGCTGACCACTGAACAAACTGGCCAGGACTTCTGGGAATTGGAGGCCCAAACACCTGGAGGACCACAGATTGTGCAGACTTGCTCTAGTCAGTGGCCCTGTTGGCTGGAGCTGCTGCAAGTTGCACTGCAGATATCAGAAAGGCACCTTGTTGCATCCTCCTGCTCTTAATCTATATAAATAAAAATGTAATATTCGTTTGTAGGATTAACAAAACTCAAAAACCACTGGACATATTGACACCAAATTTGGACACAATATGCCTATCAGGCCAATGAGTGACCATCACTCATAAAAACACTGAAAAACACAGCAGAAGGGACTTAAAAAGCCAAAATTAAAATTAAAAAGATGCTACAGCGCATGTGCAAAAACGACTTTCCCGGCAGACAAAACACACAATAGAATATCCACACCCTCTTCTGGACTACAGCTCCCAGCATCCCCTAGACCAGGCCCTTTAGGAGAGGAGGATGATCCAAATGCACTGCTTCCAAGATGCAAGCTTTCTTCTCCTTCAATCTCTTTAAGAGCATCCCAATCCCTGCATATTTCCAGTTTCCTATTCCTGGACTGCAACTCCCAGCAGTCCTCCAGATAGACAGATTAGATAGAGGTAGGTAGGTAGGTAGATGGATCAGGAGGACTGCTGGGAGTTGCAGTAAAGAATAGGTACAGAAGGAGGAACAGGGAGAAGGAGGAAGGTAAAGAAAAGGGGGGAAGGAAGTGAAGAGGAAGAGAAGGAAGAAAGGAGAGAAGGAAAGGAAAAAGGGAAGGAAGGAGAGAAAGAAAGGAGGAGAGAAATAGCAAGGGAAGGTTGGCTGCAGCAACACGTGGTGGGTACAGCTAGTCTATACAAATAAAAATGTAATGTTTGTTGGTGGGATTAACATAACTCAAAAACCACTGGACGGATTGACATCAAATTTGGACACAATACACTTATCAGGCCAATGAGTGACCATCACTCAGAAAAACACTGAAAAACACAGCAGAAGAGACTTTAAAAGCCATGAAAAATACATTACAACACATGCCAAAACCACATATTTACGCGGAGATTGTGGCAGGGTATAAATAAAGTTTTATTATTTTATTATATACACAAATATATATAAACACAAAACATATATACACAGATCGGGCCACAGCAATGTGTGGTAGGAGACAGCTAGTTATTACAGTAAGCAATTCTGAGCTGCATGTTAGAGAGAAGTGGGCTGAGGAACCAAAACAAACAAGCAATGTTACTAGCTAGTTTTGCCTGGAAGAACATTCCTTCCCAGTTCTTAGCATCATAAATAAATAAACCACGATCAAAGTGTTAGTGGTTTTCCAACCAGAGTTTGGTCCAACTCTATATTTTGTTAGAATATAAGTCTCTGCTATTAAATATGTTTGCAAGATTCACAAAAATGGACTTGCTGAGCCACAACTAGGGTCAATTTGCCCTCCTGGTTGGTTCCTACTATTTACAGCCAAGAGAAGGCTGAAATACTGCATTCTGCTTTGGCACACTGAAATGCCATTGTTCATTTTTGGTACTTGCTTTGTTGTTTGACAATTTGGGACCACAGTGCCTGCAATGCCCACATAGATCAGTCCATCAACACAATTAACAGCAAAACTCTTGATCTACATTCCATTGCCTTCTAGCGTTTGGTTGGCTAGAGTCTTCCAGAAATTACTGCAAATTTTCTTGCTTATGATAAGATGGGTAACTTCTTACTGAGAAAAAGGGAAGCAGCTATGAGGCTTTTCATATTTTGAGACTTTTCTGGCCCTAGTTCAAACCGATCTACACTCTGCAACTAGAGGATAATGTGCCAAGATGGGTATAGGTGATGGATCGATTCAATTAATGAAATCATGGTCCTAAGTTTTCAAGACCAGATCAGGGTTGATGATGTCTAAGACATCTGCCATAGAGCAGTACAGCATTACAACATCTCTGAGACAGCCATCCAGCATATATTTAAATACTGTATGTCCAAAGAACCCAAAACTACAGTACATTAACATCCCCATAACAATGGACAGGATACCCATAGTTTCACTTAACCATTGTTAGGGGGGAAATGAACTCTCTATGAATTTGCTATGTCCTTCATGCAATTCTATAGTATACTTCTCCTAGAACTTATCAAAGATTACTTTAGAGCAGTGGTTCTCAATCTGTGGGTCCCCAGGTGTTTTGACCTATAACTCCCAGAAATCCCAGCCAGTTTACCAGCTACTAGGATTTCTGGAAAGCCAAAACATCTGGGGACCCACAGGGTAAGAACCACTGCGTAAAAGGGAGCAGTAAATTCCTAGAGAGGATACTATTCTACAAATCTGTATGCCCTCCAATGCAATTGTATGGTATACTGAGACTGGAAGTTAGGTAATTTCAGACTTCCATTCTTATCTGCAGTTTCATGTAACCACATTCTAGCCAGCAATGTATCTCCCATGGATAAAGGAGTGTTTACTGTATAGTACAGTATAGTATAGTATAGTATAGTATAGTATAGTATAGTATAGTATAGTATAGTATAGTACAGAGCTTTTTAAACTTTTCCACTCTGGACCCCTTCTGGTCCAAAAAATGTTTACATGACCTAGGGTATATAGGCATATAAAATAGATATACAAATCAAACATTTACTGGTAACAAATCAGCACTTGCAAAGCTTGCTAAACAGGCTGATTTTCCTTTTCATGAAGTACAACTGAAGCATCTTCTGCAGAGTCCACTGTAAACGCTGCATAACAGATTAGTGTAGATGTCTAAAACAGCCACTAAATGACGTTCAGAAAACCTTTACTGTTGTCAAATTTTCGGGATTTTCAGGTTTGGGGTTGGGACCCACAGTTTTAAAAGCACAGATATAGCAACATACATAATAACAATTATGGGTTTGTCAGTCTGTTGTAGCAAATATACTGTTTTTCATTTTCAGCCTGGGAGGTGCAGATTCAAATTTGTCTGTACTCTGCAACTGCAGGGCAAGATGCCAAAATTCAGAATTGCTGAGGGAATATAGCTGTGCTTTTCTTTTGCAGCGAAACCAGCAAAGAGTCTTTTGATGGGTTGTTATAGGGTTTTCAGGCTATATGGCCATGTTCTAGAAGCATTCTCTCCTGACGTTTTGCTTGCATCTATGGTAGGCATCCTCAGAGGTTGTGGGGTCTGTTGGAAACTAGGCAAGTGGGGTTTATATATCTGTGGAATGTCCAGGGTGGGAGAAAGAACTCTTGTCTGTTGGAGCTGGGTGTGAATGTTTCAATTGACTACCTTGATTAGTATTTGATGGCCTGGCAGTTTTTTGATGTGACTTGTTAGTGCCTCAACAATATTTTGTTGAGAAGTGATTAGCTGTCCCTGATTGTTTCATCTCTGGGGTTTCCCTGTGTTGGGTGTTGTTTTGCTGTTATAATTTTAGAGTTTTTTTTAATACTGGTAGCCAGATTTTGTTCATTTTCATGGCTTCCTCCTTTCTGTTGAAATTGTCCACATGCTTGTGGATTTCAATGGCTTCTCTGTGTAGTCTGACATGGTGGTTGTGAGAGTGGTCCAGCATTTCTGTGTTCTTAAATAATATGCTGTGTCCAAGTTGGTGCTCTGCTATAGCTGACTTCTCTGGTTGAACTAGTCTGCAGTGCCTTTCATGTTCCTTGATTTGTGTTTGGAGCTTAGAGCATTGGTTCTCAACCTGTAAATCCTCAGATGTTTTGGCCTTCAACTCCCAGAAATCCTAGCATCTGGTAAACTGGCTGGGATTTCTGGGAGATGTAGGCCAAAACACCTGGGGACTCACAGGTTGAGAATCACTGCCTTAGAGAGTAATTATGCCATACATCAGATGCATGTGTTCTTAACACTGAGACAGGAGCATTTACGCATACTTATGGAAGACAGATCCTTAGCAGGTGAGATGGAAACAATAAGTCCCCTACTAACAAATGACCATTCATAAAACAGTGACTGGGGGACAGAAGAAGATGAACTCATGGACACAGGTGGAGCACGAGTCCTCACTCCTTACCAAGAATTAGACCTCGCCTTCACTAGGATGAAGAAGAATTCAATAGCTGTGGGCAGACCTGGAACCCTTTATAGTATTTTCAAGTCCGGAGGAAGGTAGTAGCAGTTATCAAAGGGCTTAATTACCTGTACTCTTGCTTGCGCAGGGCCGGCAGCAAAAAGATCTGAAAGTGCCCAAACCTAGCTTCTGCCAAGATCTCTTATCGGCTTTGGGCAACTCATTATCTCATAACTGCCAGTTGGAAAATGGAGGCAAGAGATGGCCTACTTCACAGCATCCCAGTGACCAGGAATGAGTTAAAAGAACTAAAAGCACTGAGTTTGCGCTTCTAGGACCAGGCAAGGGAGAACTACAAGCAAATGGAGGAGAAATCATCATTAAGCAATCCGTGTCAGAGATTTCAGCCTCTCTGTTTATTTTATTCTTATTGTTTTCAAAAACCCTTTATATCCTGCCTCTCTGTCCTCTTAACAAAGAAGACACACCCCAAGGCGGCGAATAAATCGTGGATGAAAAACAACAGCACAATAAATCAAAATATATTAGGAGCTGACAACACACTCAGGATATTAATAGCTAATTTATTCCAGAGCCCCAATGTAGAAAATACATGATCTTTCAGTTCTAACTGTATTTGTATTCTTTTCAAAACTATAAAGAATTGCATGGATGCCATTTCTGGCTCAGCACTTAGAAGGAACATCTTAAGGCAAGAGACATTAAGACAATGGAACAGGATTCCAGAGGCAGGGAGTGCCACTTGACTGAAGGTATTTAAGCCATCTCTCAGGGATGCTATATTTGGACCCCACAAGTCTTGCATTGATCAAAGAATAGAATCAGATGCTCTTTGCATACCTCTGAATTGTATGATTCTGGAAAGATGGGATAAAAATATCAGTTAAAAAAATCCATAGAGATATGTACTTCCCAGTTTTTCTTAAAGATAGTTGCATTTTCTTCTATATAAATAAAAATGTCATGTTCGTTTGTGGGATTAACATAACTTAAGAACCACTGGACGGATTGCTGCCAAATTTGGCCACAAGATACCTACTAACCCAAGGAGTGATTGTCATTCAAAATATGTTGATTTTGTCATTTGGGAGTTGTAGTTGCTGGGATTTATAGTTAACCTACGCATTCTGAACTCCAACAATGATGAAATTGAACCCAATGTGGCACAATAGGACTCCCATGACCAACAGAAAGCACAAAAAGGGTTTGGTGGGCATTGACCTTGAGTTTGGGAGTTGTAGTTCATCTACACCCAGAGAGCGTTGTGGACTCAAGCAATGATGGATCTAGACCAAACTTGGCACAAATACTCCATATGCCCAAATATGAACACAGATGGAGTTTGGGGAAAATAGAACTTGACAATTGGGAGTTGTAGTTACTGGGATTTATAGTTCACCTACAATCAAAGCATTTTGAACCCCACCAATGATAGAATTGGGGCAAATGTCCCACACAGAACCCCCATGACCAACAGAAAATACTTAAAGCCATCCAGTCCAACTCCCTTCACAAGAGCAAGAAAACGGAATCAAAGCCCTCCCAACAAAGAGCCATCCATCCACAGATATAGATAGATAGATATGATTTACACACACACAGAGAGAGATATAATATCATAGATTTGAAAGGGACCCCTACAGAAGGGCAGTGATATGTTGCATGTTCCATAGTAGGCAAAGCAGACAATCATCACATTAACACTGACAAAGAAACAGCAAGAAATACTGTTTACCCACAAGCATAAAGACATTACATATATTAGAAACCAACACTTTCTAATTACTTTATTTTCCAGATCACCAGACTGGGCCACAACAACGCGTGGCAGGGGAGGGCTAGTTAAAAATAAAAAAGGAAATAATCTTGTGGAGTCTTTAAAACTGACTTGTATTAAAAGGGGTTGCTCTGCCCATATTTTGATGCTTTTCCGTTGGCTACTACGGTTCCATACTTGAATCCATTGAGCTGGACAGAGTGATGTGTGCAGCAGAGGCGGATGAGGTTTCAAAATATCAAATTGTCAACGGACTGGGGCCTTCCTCAAACAAGAATATGTCAAACTATGCTTCACAGGAACTGGAGAATTCAAGCAATTTATCTGTAATGCAATGGAAGGGGTGGAGTTGGGCCAAAAGTTTTCTCAGAAACTCTGGGAGCTCTTCTCTCGCTCCCACCCCCGTCTTAGACGTGGCTGGTGGGAACGAGAGCCTTCTAAGTGGTGGCCCCTCGGCTCTGGAACTCCCTCCCTAGGGAGATCAGGCTAGCTCCCTCCCTATCCACGTTTCGTAAGGAACTAAAGACATGTATGTTCAGTTGTGCATTTGATTAAACAATTCCCTTGACTTTTGGCTTTAATCCATGGCCTAAAAACACTATGTCCCTGCACTTTGCTACTGCACTTTTGAAGTCATAATGTCCCTGTTATAACTGCTCTTACCTTTATGCTGCTACATGATCTATGCACCTTACTGATTAACTTATTTTCTAATCTGTTTGCACACCAGCCCGCCTCTCACAATGAGACTTGAAGTATGTCCTTGGTTGTTGCTTACAATGTTTGTTTTATTATTGTTATAATGTTGTTTTATGCTGTCCTATATTTTGTTATATTTTATATGCTATGTTTTAGCTTTGTATGACTGGGCTTGGCCCCATGTAAGCCGCCCGAGTCCCTTTGAGGAGATGGAGGCGGGGTATAAAAATAAAGTTGTTGTTGTTGTTGTCTACACTATAGAATTAATACAGTCTGACACCACTTTAATTCCCATTAGTGAATGCTATAGAATCTTTTGATTTGTAGTTTAATGAGGATGAGCACCCTTTGGCTGAAAATCTGGCAACATTGTAACTCTCATGATTCCATTGCCTGGAACTATGGCATTTACAGGGTCTATCGAGACGGGCCCAAAATGCGGGACATGTCTTGGTTTTACAGGAGGCATCCAAATGACATCTCCAGTAAAGGTGGTGGCGCAGTGGGTTAAAGTGCTGAACTGCTGAGTTTGTTGACTGAAAGGTCGTAGGTTCGAATCCGAGGAGCGGCGTGAGCTACCGCTGTCAGCCCCACCTTCTGCCAACCTAGCAGTTCGAAAACATGCAAATATGAGTAGATCAATAGATGTGAAGGTAACGGCACTCCATTCAGTCATGCCGGCCACATGACCTTGGAGGTGTCTACGGACAACGCCGGCTCTTCAGCTTAGGAATGGAGATGAGCACCACACCCCAGATTCGGACACAACTGGCCTTCATGTCAGGGGAAAACCTTTACCTTTACCTAAACTAAGGTTTCCCTGGTTTATTCTGTAATAATTGAACACCTCATTAGATCCCGATCTTTATGAAAGATCTGAATCTAATGAGGTGCTGGGCCTGTGGGGACTGATTCCCGGGATGCATTTTCCGGAGGTCCATCTCCATAGCCATTTCGCACCTTCAGGCTCCTGGAGACCAAATGTGTGGGAATGTGCCCACCCTCTCCTCCCATCCCTTTATTTACCCCATAAAATTTCCCAAAAGGGTCCCTAGCTGCCATGCAACCTCTCCCTATGTCCCTCTGGCATGAGAAAATGAGTGTGAGAAGACTCGGGGAAGGGGGGAACAGAGGGATTTTCCTCCTCACCACTCCCATCTCCTCAGGCATCACTTTATCGTACCTCGACGATGCAAGAGAGGCTGCATAGTGGCTTGGGACCTTTTTCAGTAAGTTTTTGGGGGTAAATTGGGGGCTTTCGGGGGTGGCTTCATGCTATCCTGATTTCAATCGGGATAGAACGTAGCCATCCTGGGAGGAAAATCCTGGGGTTGTGGGAGGGAGTGGAGACTAGAATCTGTGCCAAAGCAAGTTACTTCAACCCATTTTGGGGTGGGTTTTGGCACTGTCTGCAAGCGTCCATAGTGGTGTCCAATTACGTTCATTCTAAAGTGTAGACACTCCCTCTGAATGCAAACTAAAAGGGAGCAGCTGAAGAGCCATACCATATCCAAAGCAAATAAGCAGCCTAGGATGCCATTTTGAGCGCCCTGCCACACAGCCATATAACGCAAAATATCAAGGCAGAAAATCCACAATATCTTCTTTGAACTGGAATATATGGCAATGTGGACTCAGATAACCCGATTCAAAGAAGATATTGTGTAATTTTCTGCCTTGAAATTCTGGGTTATATGGCTGTGTGGAAGGGCTCTGAGAGGCAAGGGGCAAACTGAATTGTTTGTGTGAGACAATCTGTAACTTCTAAACTAGTCTCCTCATCTCAGCAGTAGTAGACAATTAGTGTGGACTTAAAAGCCAAATGTTAATTTAGTTATCTTACATGATATGGAGAAAATTGCCTTTTGTCCTTTGCTCCCTGGGTGCCCTGTATCTTGGACCAGGATAAAAGTTTGGGAATAAATTACAATTGGAAGACCCATGTTGCCAAACATCCTGAAAGCACAAAGGACCTACTTGTGCCTAACTCATATCTCTGGCAGTCCTGTTAATGTAAAAGTATTAATCATCTCAAAAGACTAAACATCCACCCTTTTTCGGGTCAGGAGCAACTTGAGAAACTGCAAGTCACTTCTGGTGTGAGAGACTTGGCTGACTGCAAAGACGTTGCCCAGGGGATGCCATCTTGTGGGGGGCTTCTCTCGTGTCTCCGCATAAGAAGCTAGAGCTGACAAAGGGAGCTCAACCTGGTCTCCCCAGAACTGCTGATCTTTCAGTCAGCAGTCCTGTTGGCACAAAGGTTTAACCCACTGTGCCACTGGGGGCTCAATCCTAATCTGGCATTATTACACTAGGGTTGGAAGACTTAAAAGAATTAAGTGTTTGCATTGCCACAAGTACATGAGGTCTGATCTACAGGCAGGCTTGTAGCCGGGGGGTGGGGTTGAGGGGCTTCACCCCCCCCCCCCCCCGAAATTCTCATGGTGGTCCATGAGAAGGCCTTACTGGTACATTATTTAAACTGTTGTGTTTATTCATATCATGATCTGATCACCATGCTCAATATATCCCATATGCATGGGGGTATTAGGGTAATGATACAAAAGGTTTGCTAGGGTAGATCCTCTTTCACCCAGACTCAGCCCCCCCCCCCCCGAATCAAACTCAGCTCCTCCCGAAACAAAATCCTGGCTAAGGGCCTGTCTACAGGAATCTTTATTTTTACCCAAGGTGATGGGTTAAAGCCATAACTCCCAAACTCTAGTCCTCCAGGTGTTTGGGACTTCAACCCCTAGAAGCTTTGGCTGCCTTGGTCAATGATCAGGGATTCTGGGAGTGAAGTCCAAAACATCAGGAAGAACAGAGTTTGGGAAACACTGGGTTAAAGGGAATCCTGATGAAGTCTGAATATGATACTAAACTGGGAGGGGTAGGAACAGACTTCAAAAGGAACCAGATAACCTAGAAAATGGGGCAGAAAACAATAAAATAAAATTCAGGAGAGACAAATGCAGAATTCTACATTTAGGGCACAAAAACCAAATGCGTAGGTGTAGAATGGGAGATACTTGTGAAAAGGGCTTGGGATTATAGTTGCTTGTATGTGGAACATGACCCAGCTAGGAGCAAAATAATATTTTAGCCTGCCTTAATAGTTTCCAAGATAAATGAAGCCACCGTTCCAGTATATTCTGCAGTAGTAAGGCTTCATCCAAAGCACTGTATTCATTTTTGGGCACCTAATTTAAAGAAAGATTTAGACAAGTTGGAGCAGGTTCAGCAAACGTCAATGGGGATGACAAAGGTAGAAAGAACCAAATATATGAGGAAGGTTGAAGGAACTGGTCAGGTTCAGTGTGGTGAAGAGATGACTTAAAGGAGTGACACGACTGTATTCTTTAAATATCAAAAAGGCTGTCACAGAGAGAAGGAGGCACTTTTGTTCTCTGCTGCCACAGAAGGTAGAACCAGGCCTAATGGTTTTAAGTTATAGGTGGATAGATTTCAATTGAACATTAGAAGGAACTTCTCGACAGTAAAAGTAATTACCCAGAGAGGTGGTGGGATTGAATTCCCTGGATGGCTACCGGCTGAGGAGGCACTAGTTAGATTTCCTGTACTTAGCAGAGGGTTAGTTTGGATTACCTGTGGCCCCTTTCAACTTTGGCCCCTTCTACATAGCTGAATAAAATCCTACATTATCTGCTTTGAACTGGAATATATGGCAGTGTGGACTCAGATAACAAATAACAGTGTGGACTCAGATAACAAATATCAAAGCAGATATTGTGGGATTTTCTGCCTTGATATTTTGGCTGTATGGAAGGGCCCTTTATAAACCTGGTAAATCTGAAGACTTGTTGGGACTATAATTCCCACTTTTCCCAAGCCAGCATGGCCAAGCATAATCCATCTCTGTAATAACTGAGTCTAGTAAGGTATTAGCATCCTCAGGATGTAACTTTGAAGCTGTGCAGCAAGGAAAGGTTTTGCTGAAAGGCACCAAAGTCTGATCCATGATGTGAATATCCCTGCTAACTCGCCATGCTCAAAAGATACTACCATTTCTGGGTCTGCTGGGGCCAGAATGAAGCCAGCAACACTTTTCTATTTCAGGCTACCACCCTGGACCAATCACAAGGCACTCCTGTTGTGCATCACAGGCCTTTCAACCTTTTATCTGTCCTCACTGTTTAGCAGAGTGCCAATTCAGACCTTAGGCAAAAGCAACGCCAGGTGTGACACCAAGTGGGCAATCCAAAGGGAGCCTATAAGCCAATCTCAGCTCCCCAGAAGCATACATTTAACATAGAAAAAGTTTGCAAAGCACCTATTTGTTGCATTACTAGTGTAAACGTTTTAATGGATTGTTCGAAGCAGCCGAGTTAAACATCTTATGTGCAACCCCCATGCATGCTTGCTGGGCATTTCAGTGTAAAGATCCTTCGCACCAGGCTGCAAGATAGAAGAATAAGAAAAAGACCATTGTGACCTAGATGGCACATTCCCAGAACTTGGGAGGGGGGAGGGGGGTTCTATGAGTTGTAGCCCCTGTTACTGCTTCCAAGTTCACAATGAAATGATATGGAGCTGTGGTTCCCCATCACTCCCTCCAACATTGGCTAATGGAGTGTTGAGGATATATACTAATGGGGGCCCTTCCACATATCTCTTCCCTATATCCCAGAATATCAAGGCAGAAAATCCCACATTATCTGAGTGTGGACTTAGGGCCTTTCCACACAGCCCTATATCTCAGAATATCAAGGCAGAAAATTTATTTATTTATTTACTTACTTACTTACTTACTTACAGTATTTGTATACCATTTTGCTCACCCCAAGGGGGACTCAAAGCAGTTTACATATAAGTAATGGCAAAATTCAATGCCAGTACAAACAATTACAATTATACACTACAGTTAGACATAAATCAAATTAAAACAATACATCCATAAGCAATAAAACAATCATTAAAACCATAAAACTGTCTCATCCAGCAAATCGCCGTTCCAGTCACTGTCTTTCCACATTTATTATTATTATTATTATTATTATTAAAAAAAAACATTTATACTCTGCCCTTCTCACCCTGCAGGGGACTCAGGGCGGAGCACAACATATATATGCCAAACATTCAATACCCGGGACATAAAACATACAAACATTAAAATCACTTATATCCACTTTAAAATCACTTGCTTAAAAACCATCTCAGGGCACCATTCTATTATTGCCTCACTGCACTGCTCCAAAGGCTTGGTCCCACAGCCAGGTCTTCACCATCCTTCTGAAGGACAGGAGGGAGGGGGCTGAACTAATATTGCCAGGAAGGGAGTTCCATAAACAGGGGGCAATCACTGAGAAGGCCCTGTCTCTCATCCCCGCCAAACGCACCTGTGACGATGGTGGGACTGAGAGCAGGGCTTCCCCAGAAGATCTTAATCTTCACAGTGGTTCATATCTGAGTGTGG